>NC_044500.1:30802057-31144557 GCF_902362185.1 Chanos chanos
GTTGCTCTAAGCATGCAAACTGCACCAAAATCTCACCTGGGGAGAGGAGCTGTACCTGTCGTGAGGGTTACACAGGAGATGGAGTTATGTGTCTAGGTAGGTGTGAAAAGAAGGTTGAAATGTAAGCTTTAATCAACTATAATTATATAGCATATCATTAATAAAAGAAAAAAGAACAGTTTTCACCTAGGCCTTGTAGCATTTATTTGCATTAAAGAAAGTCATATTTCATGATATTTCAACAGTTTTAAAGCAGTATATCTGAAAATAACACAGAGTTGTTCGAAAATAAATTATTATTACATTACATTGCTATTTAGCTTTTTTTTTTTTTTTTGACAGAAATAGACCTCTGTTTAGAGGACAATGGTGGATGTCACAGGAATTCTTACTGTATAAGAACTGGACCAAACAAAGTGGGTCAATGTTATTTTTCTAACAGCTCTTACGATACTGATCAATAAATTATATTCCATCTCTATGAAGATTTATTTAAATTATTACATTTGATTCAGGCTGCATGTGTTTGCAAACCTGGCTTCAGTGGGAATGGAGAGTACTGCTTTCCAGTAAATCCATGCAGGAAGGTAAGATTTTTCAGACAAAAAACACTACCAGGCATAGTTGTAAAAATAAACAAAAACTGCAGTTTTATTTGATGTATATTATGATTGTTATTATTCTGTTATTGTTCTCCTTTCTAGAATAATGGAGGATGCAGTCCTGAGGCTCTGTGTAGGTCAACTGAACCAGGGGAACGGAACTGCACATGCCGCATTGGTTACATTGGAGATGGGTTTGATTGCAGAGGGACTATAAGTCGAGTGAGTACAGTAATATAAACTCAACTTGTATCTTACAAAGGTATGAGTGAGATCATGGGTTAACTTCTTAAATTTGTATCAGTGACTAATGAGGTTCCTTGCTGGTTATTTCAGGAACTTCTTCGCAAACCAGAGGCTCAGTGGTTTCGAAGGTGGTCCCTTGTAAGTGAAAACAAAATTCTAAGGCAGTTTATCAATGCCTTTTCAAAAATAAATACGAGCTGTCAATTGAATATTTGAATATCTAAACTTCCGATAAATACACCAGATGTAATTTCAGGCTGTTTGGTTTTTTTTGGCAGATGTCAGGAGTCAGAGATATGTACAACAAAGGCCCATTTACAGTGTTTGTCCCACATGCTGACTATATTAACAACTTCACGGTATGGTATCCATATGTGTAAATGTGTCATTGCACTCCATTTATTCTACCATTTATGCCAGGAAAGGCATGGATCACTACTCATAGCATAAGCAGTCAGCTTTGATTAGCTATTCAAGCTTTCCGTGCAAAACAGATGCATTCTTAAATATTATTGACTGAAACATTTAAAGTAAAGTAAAATGACCCATATAGATTTTACAGTGGACAGACCTTTGACTGATGTTCCAGACCATTGATTGATGTACATACACAATACAACACTCAGTGACTTTTTTGGGCCTATTTGTATATGTAATTTATCTTAAAGAGCAAGCTTTCCATTTAATTAAACTGTTCTAACACATGTGTTGAGGTATAAAAACTACTAAGTAGTTGATCTATATGCCTTTTTTTTGGCTATATTTGTATTTTGGTTGACCAGAGATTAACAGAGCTTTGTTTCAGCAGATGGCATCGTGGCAAAATGCAAGTCATGCTGAAGATGTAATCAGGTACCATATAGTTGGGTGTGAAGAGCTGTTTCTATCAGACCTCAAATCTATTAATTCGGTGGTTGCTGCATCTGGACATCTGCTGAACTTCAGTGTTAGGGAGGTGTGTTATTAAAGATCATACTGGATGGTATGCCCTGATGGTAGTGGATAGGACTAGATGATTAACCATCATCTTTTCTGATGATAGATTATTTTGTTTCTTAGAAAAGAACTTCTCTACACCAAAGAAATTCCCTACTATGACACTATCTCTTTTTCTCTGTTTTCTTAGGATGTTCTGTACATCAATGAAAAGGCAAAAATAATTACCAGTGACTACCAGAGTACTAATGGAGTCATCCATTTCATAGACCAAGTCCTCAGCCCATATGACCTGGAGAGCAAGAGCACAAAGAAAACATCAACTGTGTGTAACACTTGATTTGCCTATCATGGTTGGTCATGTTGAATCAAATTTCTACATATCTTATTGATATTTAATGTATGTTTCAGCTGAACATTACGGCTGCAGCTGAGGCATATGGATACAGCATGGTCAGCAAACTACTGCAGGTAAGATCCTTGTGCTTATACTGTGACACAATGTTTGAGTAATTGCAATTTTTGTATAATCACCTGCATGTTGACTCAGGCTCTTGGTTCCTATTCTACTCAATCAGTTTAGTTTTCAAGTGCACAGAGTAAGATTTAAATAATATACCAAAAACCATTCTTTCAGAATATTCAACATATTTTTTCCCTTACGTTTCTTTGCCACATACAAAATGGGGCTTTGCATCAATAAGTAATTTTATCTGTACTGTAGCGCCATTAATTACTTAGGGAATTGAACGTAATAACCTAGCTTTTTACCAACTCATGTACCATGTCAACAACGGCTGCTTGAATGAAAGAAGAGGAAGCAAGCTGCATTTGCACTCTTAAATTGTGCCACTTGAAATTTGATAAGTGTTATTTTTTCTAAATTAATGAAAGTAGAGCAGAAGTTCTAAAAACAGCACAAGATATAGCAGTGCATAGTTGATTATGTCCCTGTTCAAATACAGAGAAGTTCCATGGTAATTAAGAGGCGAATTTATGAGGATTGCCAGTGAGTAAGAGATTCATGATTTAGATGCAAGTGAATAAATACTTGGTTGTGTTAAAATTTGTGTGTGTGTTTTACATAATAAAAGGATTAAATGCTAAGCAGGTGTGTGGGTATGTGATCATTCTTGGCTTTTTGCACTCTAAGCAGTATAGAGGTGGTAATACTTTTCTCTGACTGTATTTTCCAACCATGCCATATTTGTGCAATGGGTTTTCAAAAGAAAAAAAATTATCATTACCAAGGTTAAATATGAATGTTGCCCAGTCCTTCTTTAGGATCCTTAGTGGTATATCCCATGTTGAAATATATTTGTAGTAAATTTCCATTTTTCAAATTAGTACCTCACTGTCCTTTGTGATGCTTGCTATGTTGTATTAAGACAAGTTACATATTCTGCAGTAATGTACTGAAATATCCTTAGTGGTTTTTAGTTTTTTTGTGGTATTTAAGTGCTGTCTCCACACTCAAAATTATGCTTCAATTGCCTTTTTCCCCCGACACAATTTGTTTCACTCTAGGAAACCAGTCTGCTAAGTCTGCTTCAGAACCCCTTCTTCCATCCTCTGACCATGTTTTGGCCCACTGATGCTGTGTTCAACTCTTTTTCCGAGGAAAGGAAAAGGTGGCTATATAGTGAGGACCATCGAGACAAACTGGAGGCATACCTCAAAGGTCATATCATCCGGGACCAAAGAGTGAGCTTGCACATCCTGCTGTTATAATTTGTTATTGTCCTGTAAGCTTTGGATGTCAGCAGAATTTAGTAACACTTCTTTTGACACAATCATATAAATGTCATGGCATGGACTGGTCTACAAGATTTTCCTCTTGTATCTAAAAGCCTAAACACATCTTTCAGGAGTGACAGATGACCTTAGACATCTAGACATCATGTAACAGTTATTTCTGATGATAGTAACTATGTAGACAGACTTAAACACTGCACCCTGATTTAGGAATCTAGTCAATTCAAGGAACAAACTCAAAGTGTCAGGTAGCTTTGGATGTGTATTAATCAGACAATCAACCAAATGAGTGAGATTTAATTGATAAGATGCTAATTTAAATAGCTCAATATTACTGAAAAATACATTTATTTCTGTTTTAAATCAAATTAATTAAGCTCTTGTTACAGATTGTGGCTTTAGGTCTTCCACATGAAAAATTTGTACGCACAATTTACGGGACACCTCTCACCTTCAGCTGTGACAAAAACCTTGTTGTGAGTTCCTGCTTTTTTCTCTCTTTAAATGAGGTATGCAGTATGCACACTAAAATGTGCCCCCCCCCCCCCCACCCCAAACTGGTATACAATGTGATTCATTCTCCAAATATGCTAGAATTCTTTAAGTAAAATCCTTAAAAAAAACCCCAAAAAACAGAAATGTGTCACTGATCAAGTAAATATCAGTGATTTGGAGCTCTCTTGATTCTGTCTTTCAGGGAAACATTTTAATAGATGGAAACAATGCCAAGATCGTTGAAAGGCACATGGTCTTTGACTCAGGCATTGCCTATGGAATTGATCAACTTCTTGAGCCACCTAATATAGGGGCTCGCTGTGATGGTTTTGAGGAGACAGAAATCACAGTAGGACATTTTGTAATGCTTTCAGAATTTATAGAAATTGCTATTTTTAATCAAGTTAAATGTGATATACAGGTGTATTTTTTCTGGTTTTCTTTTTAGGGTCGATGTGGACTTTGTCTCTTTCCACCCCATTGTCAAACTAACTCTAAAGACACAGTAAGCTTTCATACAGTACATTCAAACCTCTGAAGTGTTGTTCATTACAAAATAAAAGCTTACCATGTGTTTTATCTGTATAAAAACCACAAGGAGTCATAATTAGTGTGTTTCTGTAGATGCATGAACCATACCTCAGTATTTGTGTTAATATACATTACTTTGTTTTCAGGGCAAGACTAAAGTGTGCACGCCACTGTTCTTCTCACCCAGACGTCACAGATTTCACCGCCCATTTGGATTCAGTTATGGACATGGATTTGGATATGATTTCCATGACTTTGGATACAACAGACCTATGTGTCAGAGAGTGTGTACAAAAATGACATGGCTTCCACGCTGTTGCAAAAACCATTATGGGAGAGACTGTCAAGGTGAGATTATGTAAAGCCCAAAAACCTGTTTACTGCACAAGTGACACCTTGAAAGGCAAGAGTGACAGAACTCAAAAGAGCTTTTGCCCCACGTTAAGATTGGAAAACCATGAAAAGACGCAAAATTCACCAAAACATGCAAATGGCATTTATGGACATCTAAATCAATCTCCAAGCTGTAGTCAAGATCAAATTTCAGGTTCCAGAAGGACAAATCTGACTCCAGTGTAAAGTCCTGAGTAAGTCAGGTCTCAAGTCTATTTTAGCTATGAACATTCAATCACTTGAGTGTTAATAAATGAGTGCTGATAAATTCCATTGTGCTCATCTCTAGAGAATCCATTGACTATCTTTTCTTCAGTGCTAGGTCACATATCAGCAATGGTTTAAAGAAGATTCTAACTTAATTGAAGAGGCAGGAACAACCAGTAGATCTGACACTTAGACACAATACACTGTTGCATATATGAAAAAATTCAATAAAAACTTAACTTTAAAGGAGCTTGGTTCCATACAACATTCTGTAGTGTATAATGAAAAAAGACAGCAAGATTGACAGCTGTGGCCTCTTATCTAGAAACAATGTTCATAATTGAACTATTAAAATATGATCAGGGAAGCTTAATAAAAGGTCTGATCACCAAAATTAGTAGATACACTCTCCAACGAGAGGTGACTGCTTATTTCATCTACTGTAAATGAATTGCTACCAGTGGCTACATGCCAGCCTAGCCAACTTCAGTAATCACATATGATCTGACGGATGTATGGCTAGTTTGTCAAACAGCAGTGGGCGATGCTGAGCGAAGAACGTGGAGTAGGGTAACTGTTTTTTTTTTTTTAACAGCCATTGTGCAAGTCTGTGATCTGCACGCAGCAAGAAAACTATAAGAAATGATTAGCCAGTGTTATACAATCTCACCAGAGATGAGAACCTGTAAAGATAGCAATAGTAAAATAGGCAGGTAGCAACTTGATGTAATGTCAACTAGCTATCACCCTGTTGACTCACTTCCCAGGTGTGTAATAGATAGCTAATAAAGTTTGACATGGTTGACCCAGTTTTGAGACTGCATTAAGTTCTCCTCTTGATAGCCCCAGCTAACTGTGAATTCTTCTCCCTAAAGTCTGGGTTCAAGAGGCTTTGTAACTGCAAGATTTGCCACAACTACGAGGTGAATGAAATAGTGGCATGGAACCATATAACTCAGCAAAAATAGAAAAACATTTCTTTGAAAATAACACCATAAAACATTGACACATTTAAACTGTGTAAGTCCTGTATGCATAGTCTTTGTTCACAACCCTTTATTTAGAGTCTGAGTTACCAAATTTAGAGTAGGACTTTTTTTGTAATACAATATTTTTATACAATATCATATCAATGGATGTCATCTAAGACAAAAACTCCCACAAAATAGATGAGAGCATCAGATTGAGGTGTCTCATGAGGAGAATATGTACACTCTGATCTCTGATTTAACCTCTTGCCAACAGTCAATGTCTGCATCAGTGTGGAGACTTGGGGCGATATAGGGTTAAATGTCTAGCTGAGACACACTGGCTGTATAAGAAGTCTTTACTACTGTCCAGTACAAGGTTAATTTTCCTTCTGGGGGAGGAACTGAACTCATGTTCCATGACTGATCTGGATTCCTTATCACCACTCCATTGCAGTGTGAACAGCCATGTATGAAATGCAGAAAATTACAAAGAATGCTAAAAATGTAACAATATCCTTCGTGTATGTTTGATTTTCTTACACGTGTGTTTTGACCTTAGCATTTTGTGTTTCAGTGTGTCCTGGGGGCCTTGAGGCACCTTGTGGTGAGCATGGTAAATGTGATGATGGCAAAACTGGTACAGGGGGCTGCATCTGTAACCCTGGTTTCAAGGGTACAGCCTGTGAATTGTGTAAGCCTCACTACTATGGCTCTAACTGCACAGGTGCGCAATAAAATTCAGCTCCAAGATCAAAATCAAGACAATTTCAAATTCTGTGTGTATTTGAGTGAATGGTTAATAAATTGCCTTTGTTTTTAGCATGCAATTGCACTGTACATGGCAAGTGTGATGACGGCTCAGAGGGTGATGGCAGCTGTGCCTGTGAGGAAGGCTGGACAGGAAGCCAGTGCGAGTCCAAGATTGGTAAAAGTAAAACCCATTCATATTACCAAAGAATGTAATGCCACTGGTACAACATTTAACCAGTAATGTTCTCTTGCCTTTTTAACAGAAGTTAAACCGGTTTGTTCTCCTGAGTGCCATCATAATGCTGTGTGTCTCCCCGGCAACCAGTGTGAATGCCAGTCTCCCTATGAAGGAAATGGCTACAATTGTACTGGTGAGTATTAGGGGGGTTGATTAGAGTAAGGTTCCTTTCCTTGACAGTTTGCTGTGCCATCCCTGAATTTTGAGGAATTTTTGAGCTTTTGTATGTATGTATATATGTATATGTATATAACAAATCAGTTCCAGTAAGAAGAGGATGATTTCCCACTTTTGAGCCTTGTGTTCCTCTAAAAGATTTCTTCCTAACTATTGCATTAGGTTTGGTCATTGGGAGTAACTGTGACTTTTTTGTAGAAAAAAAAACTGATTTCAATTGAATTGAGCCTTGCTTAAAATGCAAGTTTCTGACATCATATCTCAAACAATTCTCTCTTCAACATCTGTCATTTTTCCCCACTTTGAACATTTTGAATTTCTAACCTAACCACTAGCAATCATTCAGCTAAAAAAATGATTTTGTAGGCATTTACAATCTATTCATTCAAAGAAGCTACAACATGTACAACATAATACATGTCGGACAAATTCTCTGTGAAAACAAGTTGAACTTCTACGTTCATGCCTCTTAAATGCCAAGTGTATTTAGGCTTCAGCCTGACAGCAAAACAACACTCATGATTTCCTCTGGCTCTGACAGCTCCAGACCTGTGCAGCGAGTACAATGGAGGGTGTCACCTGATGGCTGACTGTTTGCAGACTGATATTAATGTCACTTGCTCATGCCAGTCTGGATACAGTGGTGACGGCTATGACTGCTCTCCAATAAACAAATGCAAGGAGGAGCCTAATGGTGGCTGTAGTGATTTTGCCACATGCACATTCACTGGACCTGTAAGTCGTATGGTGACTCTCATTTGTATCTGAGCCCCAGTTTATCTAGAGAAATGAATCTCACATTAACATGATGAGTATTTCATTTCAGAATGAGAGGACATGCGAGTGTCTCTTGGGATATGTGGGAAATGGAATCCAATGCTTAGAGAAAGTGGTGCCACCGGTCGACCGCTGTCTCGAGGACAATGGAGGTTGTGACCCAAGAGCCATCTGCAAGGATTTGCATTTTCATAGTGAGTGTTTACAGCTCTCATGTATTATTATTATTATTATTATTATTATTGTTGTTGTTGTTGTTATTGTTGTTGTTGTTATTGTTGTTGTTGTTTTTGTTGGTGGTGGTGCCATTATTATTATTATTATCATTATTATTATTATTTCGTTTTCTGCTAATATTTTCAGGGTGCCATGTCAGTGTGACCTTAACTACCATACGTTTATGGTAGTAAAGTTATATTACAAAATCATAATCTAAAACATTTCTGTTAAATGGTTTCAGCTAAGACAGCTGGCGTTTTTCACTTGAGGTCTCCACTGGGAAAATATAAGATGAATTTCACTGTTGCTGAGGCAGCCTGCGATGCTGAGGATGCAACTCTTGCTACCTTTTCTCAGTTATCTGATGCCCAGCAGGTGACTAAAGCACAGAAGAGATTCATATAAACTGACTGATCATTTGATTGATCTCTCACATCCACGTGATCCGAATTTTTCATTAGTAAAATGTTTTTATTTCTTTGCCAGACTTCACTTAGTTATAAGAACTGCATGGGACTGTTTAAGCAGCATTTCTGCATATCGACACTAAAAAATATCTTACATACATAATGACATGATCACAGTAATGACTTAACATGCTTAGTTAGGCACATATAATTATTCATGCAGACATTTTCTTTTCTTTTTCTTGCTTAACTTGATTGCTGACTTTGTATATTTTGTAGATATGTGACTTTTATAATCAAATATGCCCTTACTTGTACTTTTTTGTGATGCATTCTGTGTCATCAGTATTGGTTTACATCAGTGAGTATAACTGAGGAAAAGCAGGTATTTAAGATGCATTTAGCATTTAAGCCTCAGGTATCGACATCTGCTATGACCTATGAGTGTTGTTCAGTGAAATAGCAGGGATTTAACTAGCTTTGTGACCAGTTATGAGTGCATTTTAGAAGCTAATTCTATCGTGGCAGACAGTGCATCTTGACAAATGATTTTGATATGGATCAGTAAGAAACATACTCAAGGTGAGACTGAACATGTTACATTGAAAAACTGGTGAACATTGATTTGAATGCGGGATATCTAGTATACTGTACGACTCTTTCTCTTATTTCAGTTGGGAATGCACTTATGTTCTGCGGGATGGATGGCTGGAATGAAAGTGGGTTATCCAATCAGGTTTCCCTCTGCAAAATGTGGTGACAACCATGTCGGTGTTGTGTTGTACAAAGATCCTGTTGATGTTAGCGGCACCTATGATGCATACTGCTATAGAATGAGAGGTATTCAACAAAACACTCATGTTGTGAAAGCTGTATAACAACTAAACTCTAGTATGAACCTGTGAGTAGCTATGTCTGTTTTCTTTTTTGTAGAGGTTTCTTGTGAATGTGGGGAGGATTATGTTGGCAATGGAGAATTCTGTAATGGACACCTGGAGAGTGTAGTTGCCACAAATTCAAATTTTTCAATATTTTACAGAGTAAGAAGTTCCTCTTTCACTTATAAAGTAGAAGAAAAAAAAAACTTCTTAGAAACCATCAATTCATTCTTATGATTCATTTTATTCTCCTTCTGCCTCAGACGTTACTAAAATATGCTGAAGCTACCGTCGAAGGACACAATTTGTTGAATTTTCTGTCAACCAAGACATCCAATATCACAATGTTTGTGCCTCACAATGATGGATTCTCTACAAATGAGGTCTGATATGTGTAACACATTCCATTCCAGAGCAGAGACATGGTGTAATTGATCAAGAGATTTTTACTACAAGCATCTAACCTTTAACTATATATTTGCATTCAACTGTATGACCTTCCATTCCATGTCCCATTTTCAGACTTTGTCATGGAGGGATGTGGAGTACCACATATCCACTAATAACAGCATTCACTTTTATGAAGACCTAAAGCATGACACAGCCATTCCATCTCGATTAGGATATGACCTGTCAGTAATGATACTCACCATCAACAAAACTCAGACTGACGTAAGTGGAGCCATCTGTGTTACTGTAGATTATATGACAACAGTGTGCTGTACCAGAGAAGCAGACTCACTGTTGAAGGCATTTAAACAAAGGTCCAACATCCCTTTGCAGTCTAGTTTTAGTCTAGTTTAACAAATGAAAAGGAAAGCCCACGGAAACACACACCACAGGGAAGACAGGGAGCATTATCTGAACCTGCAGGTGTGCATCCAGCAACTGCAGACTCTGTGAAACTAAAACAGCTGAAGAATTTAGTTTTACTTCTTCTTTCTGCTTTCCCAGCCCTGTTTCAGTCAAAAACACTGTTTAATCCAACACCTGCAACTGTTCCCACTGTACTTGCTTGCATACACCATTTAGATACAGCTGTCCTGTAGGAAAAGGACACATTGATAGGTATGTACAGTGGATTTACTGACCGCTATGGTGACAATGGACCTCAGACCACCTGACTACGTATTCCCTGCATAATTCAGTTTCAGCTATTGTGAAGTTATATTGTCGTCCTACAGGATGCCCAATCTCAAAAGCTTGTGAACAAGAGAGTGATTTTAGCCTGGAACATCCCAGCCATCAATGGAATAATCCATGTCATTCAGGGCCCACTGAGGGCTCCCCTGGTAACTGTGAGTGACTCTTTGATGCTTCGTTGCTATTTACTAATGTAGTAAGAGGTAGCATTACAGTTTTGTTCCTATGTTAAGGTTAGCAATTCAACATTTGAAGAGTCAGATTTTGAACAATTAAGCTGAACTGCCTGTACAAGACATTAAAAATGGCTTGTGTTTGTGCTGAATTCTTAGTCATTTGGAAATGCTAAGGCCAAACTGTTAATGCAAAATACATTAATAAGACCATTTCTTTCATTATAATACAGGTAAAACCTGCACCCCTTGGGTCACACTCCAGCAGCACTACTGTGACTTCCATCTTAATCACAATTCTCGTGATTGGTATTGTTGCTGGGTTTGCATACTACGTCCTCAAGTATAAGAACGATGCATTTCGGTTCCAGTACTTCAGGGTAAATGGGCACCACCAATACACCTTAGAAATGTTCAACTTCCAACTGAATGTTTTACATCATCTGCACCAGAACATTCTTTGTATATTTTCCATGATCCTGCATACAACACTCTATGAGAACATTAGAAAAAACCAATATGTTTAACATGTTTAGCTAGTGGCCATGTCTGGTTCACCTTGTTCACTGGTCAGTAGTGTTAGACATACATGGTTGGTACCCATTGTCCAGTACACTTGCTCTAGAGAAGCAGATACTTAGATTTGTTTGGAGGTGTACAACCAAGACCAGTAACTGACAATTCTCAGTAACTGCCCATGTAAAGCAAAGGATCTCCAAATCCCACAGAACCAATATGGTTGTAACTAGACAGTATGAGATCTGGTATGTGTTTAATCAAGGTTATATTTTGACTGATGAGTGAACACGTATGTTGCATATTTTGACTGATGGGTGAACATGTATGTCTTGCAGAACGAAGATGATGGGACTTCTACAAGGGAGGGTGGCAATCCTGCTTTAGTATCCATACCTAACCCTTTGTACAGTGGCTATAAAGCATTTGCTGAGCCTTTTGGGGTGAGAGTCAAATAAGCATTTTGAGAGTATGTGTGTGAATAATGTTTTTCCCTTTGCTGGGAACTTTTACTTAGTAAGAACTAAATTCTTTTGGTTTCAGGATTCACCAGAGGCGGACTCACCTATCATACCTAACCTCCTAGAGTAGCATAAAAAATGGAATCACTGTTATGAAAATGTTGCTGTTTAAGATACTGAAGCACAGAAAGATCTGATATACCAAAGGAATATCACTGAGCACAGTGGACACTGAATGGGAGAGCATCCTGAAGCTTTCGAACTTTGCACTACAAACACAAATGTTCATGCTGTGTTACCATATACAGGTGAGGTCTTGGATGAAAAAATGAATTGCATTCAGGAATCCCAAAATAAAACATTAAATGTATGTCAACCAATATAATATCAGTACAATCACAAAAAGAACAAGACAAGCAACAGACATTTGTGCTGAAATACAAAGTAGATTCTTTTTTTGGGGGAGAAAAAAAAGTGTTTCCAACAGTCTAATGAAAACTGATAATTATAATTGTAAGGCTGATTCTACTGTTTTGTACCCTAACACACTGACAGTTTGAACTCAATTTATTAATGACTACTTGACCAAACATTCTAAACAGAGTTAATTTGAATCATACTGATAGTCATCAATAATAATGTGTCATCAAATTAACAATTGCATATTCATAAATCAATAAAAGAATCAATAATGTTGATGACTGGACAAAGCAACACTGTATGTATGTACTGATAGTCAGCTGTGCTTCATAGTGAATCAGTTTGATATTTTGTTGCCCTGATATAATAAACCAGTTCTTTTTACACTAGGAAACTGTGGTTGCACATCGCTTTCAGGGCTTTATGTCCCTAAGGAAGAGTAGACGGCTTTTCATAGTCCCACTACAGGTTTCTGGTTGTTTCCAACTTCCATTTCTTCAGGCTCAATAAACAACATTCATTGCCAGTGCCCTTCCCCCACTATTCACACCCAACTCCCAACAAAATGCGTACAATACAAGAAGGAAAAAAAAACCCTTGTGTTATTGTTGTTATAAAACAAATGGAAAAAAAATAGCAGGGAAAGGACAGGCGATTCCATGATCTCATAAATGTCATGTTTTAAGTAACACAAATTTATAGGGTAACTTGACCCCTGGGGGAGAGACTGCAAGTCCAGGCCAGATGTGACTGAGTTCCAACACCACGCTTTGTTCCTCACTCCAATGCTACATCTTCAATAAAATTCTAAGTCTCAAAAACAGCCAAAGTCTCGATGAGTCTGATGCAGTGCAAGTTTATTGCATCCAGCGGTGAACAGAGTGCAACAAACTGAGTCAGGTCCCGGGAGTGACTGAATCAACCCTCAAGAATCACTTGCTTACATTCGAAATCTTATCAGAGCACTAAAAATAGACATCCAATGAACATACAAGTCAATTATAAGTCACACCTGTTACATTCTTTACCTGTCTTGTCAGTCACCATTATTTCCAGAACTTTTCCAAACTTCCCAGAACCTGCTATTTTATACACTATTATTTCTCAGGTTTCACCCTTCTGAATTATAAAAAATAACTTGGCCCTGGCCTTAGCTTACCTCAGATGACTCATACATGAAACACAGTTTAATCTAAACAAATAGAGCCAGTTTGTGCTAGGCTGATACTGTGCGTCCTGATCATCATGACTTTGCGCCTTTCTCCTGCTATTGCAGCAAACTATCTTTATTTCTCCAACACCCCTCTGCAGATGGAATAGGACATGTCGAGTATAAATTCATCCAAACAGCAAAATTCAGAGGAAAGCAGTGGCTTTAAGGTATTTTGAATGTTAAATGTTTAAATTATTGATATACCTCTATATAATAAATAACCATTTTCCAAGTGCTGTAATACAGACCTTATGAATCAGACAATGAAAAATAAAAAACAGCCAAACACTCCAGACTGAAAATGAACAAATGAATGCAGTTTGATCGAGTCTAGGTAGAATTTTGCATAAAATACAAAAACATCTGAATCTTCACAGTCTGAATTACTCACTCACTCATTCGTTCTCCAAGGTGCTTATTCTAATTAGGGTCGCAGGGGGTACCGGAGCATATCCCAGCATTCATTGGGCAAAAGGCAGGGTAACACCCTAGACAGGTTGCCAGTCCATCACAGGGCAGACACACACACAAACACATTCACACATAGGGCAATTTAGTATCTTCAATTCATCTGACTTGCATGTCTTTGGACTGTGAGAGGAAACCGGAGTTCACGGAGAAAACCCGTGCAGACAAGGGGAGAACATGCAAACTAGAAAGAACCGTGGCCACTTGGTCCTTTTTTTCCTGAATAAGTCTTACAAAACTGATCAAAATCTATATTCATTTTCACGTTTTTTTTTTTACCGTGATTCTTAGAGTAGATGGAAATAAATAAATATGCACCATCCATACACACCATAGAATTCTAATTTTACTTGTCTTATAATTCTGTCATTGACTTTTCCATTATCGATGTCTGTATGTGTTCATTCATTACTGTATATTTAATAATCTGGCATTATTAACGAGTCCTCCATTGTGCTGAACCCTTTTAAAAAATGTAATCGGTACTGACGGATACAGGTATGCAGTTTCGGTTATAAAAGCACTTATCAACTACTATGCAACTGTAAGCTAACTATAGGGTTTTTTTTTGTTTTTTTTTACTTTCTTCTTTTTATTCCATAATGGTAATTTCTGGCAGTTTAAAGAACCACTATGCAATTTAGTTAATGAATTCCACACACATTTGAAGGATCTTTTTAATGCCAGTAACTACTTTTGCAGTCTATTAGGACAATATTCTAGTGCCTAAATTAGGCCAAATTTCACATGAAGTTGACCCATATCCTGTGGCATTTTAATCACTCACTCATTATCTAAGCCGCTTATCCCAGTTAAGGTCATGGGGGGTGCTGGAGCCTATCCCAGCATTCATTGGGCAAAAGGCAGGGAAACACCCTGGACAGGTCACAAGTCCATCACAGGGCAGACACACACATTCACACCTAGGGGCAATTTAGTATCTCCAATTCGCCTGACATGCATGTCTTTGGACTGTCGAACCCAGGACTTTCTTGCTGAGAGGTGACAGCACTACCCACTGTGCTACCATTCACCCTGCATTTTAATCTATAACTATGAAATGTACATCATTCAATGTGTCTCTGTCAGCCACAAGGTCTCACGAAGTCTTTGAAGCAAGTTTACACTGCTCAGAAATGTTTTTATAAACCACAATTCTGATGAACGTGCAGTTTTTAAAAGAAACTTAAGAGCAGTCTGAGAGTAATTTGAGAAGCTAAATGTTTCAGGGAAAAAACAACAAAAAACCCCCACCTGATTTCCATTCCAATTAAATAAGGGGAAACTGTTGCCAAACAGGAAATTAATGCCTATCTTTGCAATCCATTGTCTGCATGGCAACCAACAAATTTTTTTTCAGAAGTTTGCGCACTCACAAAAATACTGCTAGCAGCTGCTTCAGTGTCCAACGGACTTGCTCTCTTCCGACTTGCTCGCCATTATCAGGCGTTGGCCTAGTTTTTACAACATGCACATCTCATTACACATCAGACACATGTCTAAAATTAAGTGTGCAGATCTATGAAATCATTTTCTGTTTTGTACAGATGACACCCCACCCTTTTCACACACTGAAAACAGACGCCTCCTCCTTAACCTTTTATATGACCAACATGCTATTAGTAGTGATTTGGTCACTGGCTCATGCGTCAGGTTTGGCACACCTTTGTGGACAAAATATTTCTAAACTACATGTTTGTTGTGTCAAGCAGACTCTTATTTTGATTGCTTCCTTTCAATAAAACGTTGTCTTGTCCTGTGTGCAGAGTACATAATTGGTTGTTCAGTCTACTGTAATTATTCAGTCAATTATTGTTCATTATATCAAATGTTTGTGTAAAGGCTAACTTGCCCCCGTTACAGCATGCAGCTAGGTTTGAGTGTAGATTTTCCATAGGCACTGTATCTGTATGGCTAGGAGAAACATAGCAAATTTTACTCAAAAAAGACAAGACTTCCCAAAAATCTTTGAAATGTGTACAGCAAAATTTTCGGAATGCAGTACCAAAGAATGCAGTACCACATGGACTACCTGTGCTACTCTGATATGTTTAGATACTCAAGCTGAAGTGGATCAAAAGAGATATATAAAAGTCAGGCACTCTTGTGAATGGGGACAGACTTTCTCAACTCATTTTGTTTGCAGTGAAAATAATAAATATGTAGTTTCATACACACAAATACAAATTACTTATAACTTTTGATAACCTCCTGATCATTACATCCCTGTACTGGTTTTACAAAGAGACCTCCACACTGTGCAACCAAAAGAAACAAAACAAAAGGAAGCAGGGTAAGTTGATTCATCATTGTTCAGCATTTACACTGCAGTAACTGGATTAGCGTAAAGAATATTTTTATATATCTTTTCAAACCTTTTAAGCTGAAAAGAACGGAAAATCAGCCAAAAACACTTGACTTTTTTTAACTGACCATGAGGAAACTTCGGACAAAGGAAACTGTGTTATTACTTTTGTATAAACAAATATTTTGTGTAGGTACACTTGCATAAAGGAAATCTAATAACTACCATTTGCAGGTTCTGTATGGTCTTCTTTTCTCTCATATGCTCTTTGTCAAAATGTTTCTACCAAAGATGATGGATTTCAAGAGTCTGACATGATAACATCTACAGATACACTTGTCTATGTACTGGCAAGCACAGAGGACAAACATTTCTGAATGAAAACAAATTCACACGTACTGTCAGAGACTTGTAATATTTCAGTGATATTTCATTTCTAACAGCACTGTCACACTTTGGAATTAATTCACAATTGCAAATGAAAAGTCTAATTCACAAGCTTTGAAGCAGTCTTACAAGTATATTGCAATGACAAAACAGTCTTGCCACTCTTTGATGTCAAAGATTAAACTGCAAGAAAAGTGAACAAAGTTCACAAGAGACTTATTTGAAATGTCTGTGTATAGTGACAGTTTGGTTATATTTCATACTTCTGTAACTGACTTTCCAGGGACATCCGCATCAGTACAAAACGCATCATTCTTCAGTCTGTGATTCCAAAGAGCACGGTTACTCTAACATGGGGTAACAGCATGCTTCATCAAATAAATACTCTCAATTAGGACTGAAAGTATGAAGAACATTTCTCTCTCCATAACAGATAATCTGAAAAAAAAAGTAAGGAGGAAAAATATACACGTGGATTTCAATTAGTCACAGTCAAGAGAAAGCCAACGCTTCTGTCTTTTGAAAGTGAATCACTGGGAAGGAATGAAGTTGTGCATCATGACAAACAGAAAACTTGCCTTAACAAAACATGACATGTTGTATACATAAGCAGGATACATTAATCAGACCATTTAGTGTTTTTTTTTCTTACCAAATTTCAAATTGGGCAATCATGACTGTTGATGTTTTTAAAGGATTACACATGGTTGCAGTGTAGGTGTGTCTGTTATTGCACTGCCTGTATGCGTCATGGTTAGCAGTCATTAAGTACTAACACTCCCTCTCGCTTTTATATGTATTCCTGTTTGGATTGCAAGGCAAGGTCAGAGATATCTGACATCACATTCTCTGATAGTGCACACTGTTCACATGGAAATAAAATAAGGGTGTTGCAAAGAATTCATACATTTGAAAGATTATGCAGAGCTTATGAAATACTCCCTCAAGTCCCTCCCAAACTTGGATGTCTGTGCTAATTTAGAGGACTTTTGAGTGGTCATCTGATTCCAAAGAAGAGAATATGTTATCATACATATAACAGGCTTGACAGCTGCCTACAAATTGTACAATTCTTGATCACTTGTTTAGAGGGATAGATCAATACAGTGACTCGGGAATGAAAGCTCAGACATGCAAATTGCACTTCATGGTTAACAAATGCCTCGATGCATGGCTGTGAAGGAACACTTCACTGTCGGGATAACAATTAGACTGTGCAAAACAGAGTAAAAACTTGGAAAGTCAACATGGCTTTAATTTATATTTTAAACAAACTGATTAAATTTGAATGAGAAATTATTTTTTTAATCTATTGAAAAAATAAATCAAATTCTCCATTGAACCATTTTTGTCCTCGAAATGTTTTTGCCTCACAGTTCAAATGAAGAATTTCATATGCTGAAATGACAGTATTACCCATTTCCTGTTACAGTATTTTCTAAAAACTTCAACAGCTTGGATATAGAGGATTTATGAGAGCCCCATAATAGCAGACAGGACAAAGCATGGCAAAATTATGTGAAAAAGAGAAACTATTTATGCAAATCAGTAAATCCTGCCAAATCAAAGCTGTCAATCAGGTGATAAACATGAACGGTTCACATTGTTGAGAAAAAAATGATCCCAACTGAAAATGGCTCACAGTTTGACAACAGACAATAAACAGGGTCAGGTGAGGTAGGGCATGAGCCCCTACTATTTATTCAGTCCAGAAAACTAAGGCCTTTTTATTTTGCTCTCAAAAGGAATCCATAAAAGTGCCGATCTGCAAACACATACAAGTACAAATAAAATGTTGAGAAGTCTATGCTTTAAGACTCACATATTACAAAACAAGGAAGTCCAAAACTCAAATATATTTTTATTTTACAGGCATCCAAGGATAGAGAAACCTCTTTAAAATTACAACTTATAAATAAGGTAGTGCCTAACAACTCAACAGCAGTATGTACTTAACAAGAACAAATAAAGGCTTATGCCTTGGAATTTATGTTATGAGGCAGCCAATTCATGTTCTATTCATACAGATTCTGTGAACACTGCATAGTAATGAAACACACTGCAGAGTAACTTTCCTCAGATGCAAGAAACAAAAAATGAAAAAAGGAAAGGAAAAAAAGGCACTGAAAAGGGTAGTGCCCATCCTCTTCCCTCTCAAGAGAGAAAAAAAAAGAAAACAGACAAACTTCAAACATCGCAAAGATCCCTTTTTTTGGGACATGGGCTGGACAGTCATTGTTCAGCGGTGCTTAACATGGGATAAGAAGAGTATGTCATTACAGTATTCTCATCCGCATAAATACAAATAATGGGACAGCCCCCAGCAGTGCGGTACTACAAAAAACAAAAACAAAACAAAAAAAAAACAGATGCTTTTTGTTAAATCACTGTAGATCTCATGCAAGAGTCTATACAGAGTGAGCAGTGAGCGGCTGAATCTTTATCACAGGGGACAAATTCACTTGTAAGATCTTTTGTGCCTTCCTCCTCACTTCTTCCATACTGAAGGACTCGTCCACTTTGATTACTTTCAAGTGTAAGCCGTTTCCATTTAGTCGAGATACCCCTTGACTGTTCATTAATAACATGGACTGAGATCCACCTAAGCCTTGGCATTTCAGCCTTCTAATTGAGTCGCTGTCCCTCCAATCCACACCACTACTCATTTCCCCCAATTCTCCCAGCATCATCTGGACCTTTTTGTAATTGCTACTCTCTTTCATACCAATGTCATTTTGACAAATAGCAGGTGCAGAGTCACCAATAAGGGTAACATCCACTTTGGCTGGACAAGACACAGCGCTTTTGTTATCTAAAGCGACTACTCTCGATGTCTGACTGGCACTTTCCGAATGCGGGTGAGGTATCCCCGACAAAGAAGGGGGGCGCGGTGAATTGGACTTGGCTGTCCCCTCAGAGTTCACACAGTGAATCTGCAGTCTTGCTGTGTGGCCCCCAGAAAGTCCCTTTATGCTTGTTAATTTCAAGCACTGCTGTGCCTGACTAGATTCTTCAGGTGTTACTGTCGATTTCGCAGCCATGACAGTCTGTTTAATAGAGTCTACAGATAGATTGGTCAGGAGGATCTTAGGTTGATTTTTTAAGATGACTTCAGCTGTTGAATTAAGCAGAGTGTAATTGATGTCCTTTTTCTTGATTAGAGGTTTCTTCCCTCGCTTCTTAAAAGCTTTCTGTACCTTTGGGACTTTGAGGGGGTGTGCTGTGCAGGATTTGTATCCGTATACGTCTTTGCTCCTAAGGACAGTGGGCCTGTGGCCTTCCTCTCTAAGTTCCTGAAGGAAGGACACCATTTGCCTCTCGGTGTCCAGAAGGTCCTTTGATAAAGGGTTAAACACTCTCAGGGCCTCCTCAAGAGCAGTCTGTCCAGCTGTGGCAAACCTGGACCAGGAGAGAACAGCCCTCTCCCCAGCTTGTTCTTCACAACTCATGGCAAGCCCTCAGGTGTGATGAAGGCTTCAGCTGATTCATCAAAAGTCCTGTGAGATTGAAGAGAATATTAAAACAGGGCCATCATGGGCAATTGTTCCTGTTTGCTTTGCTGCTCTGATCAGGGGTGAAGAGTGCAATAACACTAATCAGAACACACCTTACAGTAGAAATAATACTGTCTACATCAAAATCCTGGGTGGTAGCAGTATACTACTGACCTGATGTAAGTACAATGTCATTATGTAATCCAAAACTAACTGTTCAACCAGCCAGACAGCCTGGATATCCTGTACTACTTAATTTAACAAATCCAGTCGATTGAACAGCGTACCATTTACAGCAGCTTCAGTTACAGATGTTGTGGACAATTTGACATAAGCCTTACCCCAGTGTTTCAGAGCATCAGAAAGTTCCTTGATCCACAAATTGGGCATTATTTTTGAAGATTTTCTTTTTCCAACTATAACTTGATAAGACTATAACTAAGACTTTGATTATGATTTAAAGGAAAAAAATCACAATGCAGAACATTGTAAATAGTTTTTTTTTTTTAAGAAATGAACTACTAAAACTTATTTTCCAAAAAGAAGAACCCCCTAGCTTGCAGTGACATATACATGAATATAAATTTACTAAAGAACCAGCAGCCCAGCCTGTCAGTGGAGTGTGAAAGCTTAGAAAGTCCAATAATGTACAAAACAGTCATTCCCAGGAGCAGAAATGAGAAACACTGCAAAAGAATAATAGAAGAAAATCTGACAATAACAAACTTCACGTAAATAAACTGAAACTTCCTGAGCCTGAAACAGTGGAAGGGCAGTGAGAGCGAGGTGGGAACACTCAGTCCACATTAATGCAAGGACACACATTTACTTCAGAACAGAAATGCCTCTAACTTGTGGACAAGGTTTAGATTTAAAATGTCTGACTGGACAGAAGAAGCATTACTTCAAGAAACAACTTATGTTAGCTGAGCCAAAGTACAAGCAATACAATCCAACTCTAAATGAGTCATATGCATGATGATGATTAAAATGTGTGTCTTTGACAACCAAGCTCTCCACAAATGGCACCAGTGTCAAATAAAAAGAACAACTGATGGACTACTAATGCATCTCTTACTGAATTAAAAAAACAAACAAAACAAAAAACACCAGGTTCTGATTTACACCACAAATAATGTTAACATCCAAACATTAGATTACACTGATTTTTGGGTGTCACCTAGCCCTAACACAAACACACACCCACAGGTATACAGGTACCTGTAAACTTTTGAATTGAATGGTTGAATGGGTGATAAGTGCCCTCTCTAGAGGGTGACCAAAGATGTCACTTCAGGCCAGACACTGCATTAACCCATCATCCCTTCCATGCTGAAACATTCATCCTGAGAATGAGGAAGTCATAAAATAATGTCAGTTTCACACTCTGTGACTGACATATCACACATTAGTTTGGACTGACCAATAGAGAGAGGTGACGGGTGTATCACAGAAGGGACCAGAGAGACGGACTGAAAAGTCCTGACATTCCCCTCAACCAGAACTATTTAGTCCATTCAGTCTGCTCAATTTGGTTTGTATATGCTTCTGGTCAGCTGAGGATTGCAAAAATTATACTGACACTGTTGTCATGGTAACAAGCCTCATTACACAGGAACCTGACTGATATACTGGGATGTGCTGAATTTATTGACTGCTATCGATGGAAACTGTGCATATAAAACTTAAAAAAAAAAAAAAAGTATGCCACAGGGATAGATGCCTGTGATTATAAAATTCATCAACACTTTCAGCCTCCTGATCTCCAGGTGTTTATCTGTAAACACTGGGGTGACTGTGGGTGCATTTAACACTGCCACTTGAATCTACTGTCAACATAGTAAACAACTTGTTTGTTTGCTAAATAAAACATCATGGTAGTTGATAAATAACTGGCTGGGTCATATTCTTTCCCTATCAAATATGAATGGAAGCAATGTCACTGTTCTTACTTAATATTAGCAAAAATTATAGGGAGACTCAGTTAAGTCTTCTTATGCTTGTGTTAGCAGTGAAGATACACCTGGATCGGGTAAAATGTCCACATGAAACAACTAACAGGGCTTCCACATACTGGTTTTCAGTTATACTAATAGCTCAATACTGTGTTCCACATACACGAACCATCACATGGTTTGAATGTGGCGTCGCAATGACGTTCCTGCTGTGTTATGCCTTCAAACAAACAATGCATTTCCTGGCTCAACTGTGTGCTTCTTCATGCAGTGCAGGAAACTGTGACTGTTAGCAGAAATGCATTTTAAAAGGGCTATGACTGAAAATAGGCACCGTGACACAGACCACAACTCAGGAGTTGAGTTTCAGTTAGTTAGCTAGAGTGTCCCTCTATGAAACAGAAACCTCTATAAAACTGCAAGTTTTATACAAGTTTGCACAACTTAGTATTTTAAAGCAACCCAGTCTGAAACATGTCATTGACTGTAATGTTAATTACCAGCAACCCGCTCACTTGACACAAGTGAGTCACAAGTGAGGATACTGACCAGTGGCAGGTGTATACTTTACATCTTTTTTTATTTTTTTGCACTGTTAGCACTGGTGTTTGCAGTGATCATATAAGCTCAGGAATAGAGGATTATGCAATGACAGGACTGTGGCAAAATTACACAGAGGTAGTTGAAGAAATGTTGTTTTACTGAATTTGGTAGAGCAAGTGTTATAATCTGTTAAATATTTTTCTGTTTAAAACCTTCTTGAACTGTAAACATAATTCACCAGGTGTATGTTTTTCATACATTTTCAGTGACAAATCTGTTATGCAGACACACCAATACATTCATCAGTAATTGGTCCATTTTGTTCTTCAAATATCATTGGTATTGCATGAAAAAACTGAATATGATTTGAGCCCTGGATCACACATCCATCCTATATTTTCCTTGTCACATTAAAACAGTAAGACTCCCCTGCAATGGCTGCTTTTGTATCTACAGATGACTTCAACTGTACATTCCTAGAGAAGGTATATTCAGACCACACCACAAATTCTGAGCTTCAGTCTTTCAAATATTTTGATAGGATTCATGGGCACAGGTCGGTAAACACACACTGGGTATCCTGGGTTCAGTGGTGCAGTCTGATTGTATGCTCAGACTCTTTCTAGAAACATGCACAACAAATGGCCTTGGATGACCCAATGAGAAAATCTCTTACAACTCCTCCGCTCATCTGATCTTCACTCAGTTTAGGACAAGTCATTGGTCATTCTTTGTTCTTCCAGCATGGAGAAAAAGTGTACAACAGTCAGAATGCCTGCATAACCCTTTCTCTAATCCTCTGCAGCATCAATTCCTTTTCAGAAGTTTAACCTTGGGTGTAAGAATAAGCATCTGTGTCTTCATAAATGTAATAGGAAGCACAAAGCACATACGACTTCTATGGCAGTAAGCAGTGTGCTGACATTTTACAGGATCACACTGCAATGAGCAGGATAAAAGATACTAACAAACAAGTAACTAATTTCTTCACTTTCCTAGATCTTGAAGTGCAAACTGAAACATCAAACAGTAATGTGTATTGGCAGATATATCCAAAAATCAGATGATAAATGCTAAGATTTTTTCAGGAATCCTGTGGGTCACAGGATTCCGGGGAATTCCCACGGGATGGGAGTCAGTTTCACTATTCATCAGGTGACTGGGACGGGACAGTAAAAAATTCTATCGGTTGGACGGGATTCACAATAGTAATAGGTCAATTTTTACACATAAATATGCAGTAATATAAATAAAATAAATATGGTATCTTCATTTTGAACATAATGCCAGTTGTTCTGTTGTCTTTTTTATTCTCTTCTGTCTGCTCTGGTGGCTGGTTGCAGGCAGCCACCTGACCAGTCCATGTTGTGTGTGGATTGACGATGCATGGTGCAGCCACCAAAAAAATGCCATTACCAACAATGGAGATTGGGGGAAGACAGTGTTGCAACGCAGAGTAAAGGACAAAGATCCATGTATCACACTGACAGAGCTTTTGGGCAAGGCTAAAGTTTCAAAAAAGTTCCTAAGAGTCGAGAGTGATGTTAAAACTCTGTACACTGTAAGATGTGTAAAGTAGAAAATAGTGCAAAACCCTCTATACCTGTCAAGCCCACCCTCTGGGGTATGTTGAGGGTACAGTCTTTCTGCTCTTATTTTAATTTTTTTTTTCTGGGAAGTTGAAAAGTTCCTCACAAAAATGTCTAACTGGTCTGCCATTGTTCCAGGGATTAGGACGGGACAGGATTTTTTTTTTTATTCTGTTGGGACGAGACAGGAGTATTTTTGTGGGAGTGGGATGGGACAGGAGTGAAAATCCACTCCCATGTCACCCTGAAATATACAGTGTCATTTTTGGAATGCAAACCACATGTGACCAAATGATCGAGGCAAGTTTACAGTTTGAAGCATGAGGTCTGTGGTTGGCCTTAGAGAGGGGGGAAGCGCATCTGTATAGTTATAATCAATTGGATAAAAAAAACCCAATGTAGAGTTTCACCAGTAGTGTTAAATGTGTTATGCAGACATGACTCATTCCTCTTTGGCACATTTGCCTCTGATATTCTACAGCTACATGGTTGACTTCAGACACTTCCTATTTGGAGGCTTAAATGCATCTTCTATGACTTTATACTTGGATTTGATATCCATCACACATTTCTATCAAATAGTCAAGACCTGCATCAAAACACATTTGCATTATTCTGTTACTGTGCTGGCTAGCTGTGTCTTGATGGTTGTATTCTTACTTGTCAGTTACTTCAGCAGCTCCCGTGCAAGTAGGGTCACAGCAGTGCATCAGTTTCAGAGAGAGAAGCGAGACTGATATCACCATCTCCATCCCCCGAAAAAGAAATTAAAATCAGCGGCATGGGATTACTTTGGATATTCCAAAAATGAATGTGGGGTTGTCCTTGAGAACGGATATCCAGTTTGCAAAAAATGTGGACGCAAAGTGGCTGCTAAAGAAGAAACACAAACATGTTCACCCATCTTCAAGAACACCATCCTTCCGTGCAAATCAAAGTATGTGTCCCGTTCATAACGTCAATCCTTAATGAAAAAACGTGTGAACGTTTAAACACCACTAATAAAATGCGCGGTCGAAACAATTTTCCACATCCCGACTCCCGGCTACATCTGCACTGTCTGTCTGTTCGCCAACCTCTGACTTACAAACAGACACACACTGACCCCGACCCTGACCTAACCCTATAAAGAAACACAGACTTTCCTGGCTCAGCTGGCTGACATAAGTGAGTGCGTGTGTGAGTTAAAGGTACATACAGGATCAGTCTGGATGCGCTGTCGCGCACCTACAATAAATTGGCAACTATTCTGATAATTATTTAGAGCACTTGTAACGGCATTTCTCACTATTTTCAGAATTTTTACAAACCAATCAATCAATCTCTAAATGGAGAAATTAATCAGAAAATTAATCCATAATGAAAATAATCATTAATTGCAGCTGGATACAAAATAGTTCAAAAGAGCACCACCTCAATCAACTACAACAGTAAAATCCTGCTTTTACATTAATGCAGGAGTAATAATAATAATAATCTAATGATATACTATTACATATTGTAACAGTCACAGAGGACATTTTTCTGCATTGAGTACTTTTAAGTACGTTTTCACAATAATACTTACGTACTTAACATTTTCAATGCAGGACTTGCATTGAAACAGAGTAACAGAGTACTTTTAGTGTGGTACTAGCACTTTTACTTAAAGGATGTGAATATTTCCTCAAGCGGGTGCTAATATGTAGACTAACATGCTTCAGTTTTATAACATGTTAGTTACATGCTATTTTTCACCCCCTGGTCCAACTCAACCATCTGTCACACAGTCACTTGCAAAGGGAATTAAGTTAGATACCACATCGAAACAAGCCAAAGAACTGAGTCATGCTGTAGAGTATTTTATTGCCAAGGACACACCCTTAAGAGTAGTGGAATAACCTGGCTTTCTCACCTGATGAAGAAGGCAGTCCCAATGTACAAGGTGCCATCAAGGTGAACATACTTTGCCACTAATGAAAGAGGTGACAGCCAGTGCTGAAGAACAGCTGAAGGAAGCTGTGTGGTATTCAGCCACCACAGACCTGTGGACCAGCAGTAGTGTAGGAGGGGAATCACTGATAAGTTTTATAGTCTACTACCTCTCCTCAGACTGGCAGCGTAAGTGCCATTTTCCCCTGGAAGACCACACCTCAGAAAACATCTCAAATGTTTGAAAACATGCTCCAGGATTGGAAAATTCCAAAGGAAAGTCTGTGTGGAGTTACCACAGACAAAAATATGAAGGCCTTTTTAGAGTTCCCTTATGTTTGACTCACTTGTTTTGGCCACAATTCAAATTTGGCCTTTAACAAAGTCTTGAAGATCCAAAGGGTAGAATCTGCAGTCAGATCATGCCTGACACTTGATTCAGGGATTTTCTTGGTGTTGGAAAAAGAAGAAAAAAAAGGCAGACCTGGAACTCCCTGAGCATGCCCTAATTCATGATGTGATAACAAGGTGGAGATTAACTTTTGAGATGCTCTCCAGGTTCCTGGAGCAGCAAAAGGCTGTCTGCGCAGTACTGGCTGGCAAGAGGAGTACATGGCAGCCAATGCCAAAAGACAGTGACGCTGCTGCTCTCTTCTATTCACCAGACAGATGTAGCAAGTATTGGGGGAGGACTTGCTAGAAGTGAGATACACAGAGCGGGTGGAACGAGTGCTACAAATCTCCTGCTTTGTGGAAGCCCAATTTAAGGGAAGCTTCTGTAAAAACCTGGATAATACAGTTGAGGGATGCATGGAAAAAGCCATGAATCTTGCAACAGCAGTGTCTCCATGCAGAGAACAGCCTCAAGCAGAACGGAAAGAAAATGAGGCAGGAGAGGGAAACAGCAGCACCACCACCACCACTAAGAGGAAAGAGGAAAATCTGTCTGTGGTGCCATTTCATCCAGGCAGAACAATGCAACCTCAGGAAATGACAGCTTCCATGAAAAGGTACTGTCTGAGGTGAAGATGTACACGTCTCTTCCTACCATTGCACTAACACTGACCCTCTGGCTTGGTGGGAAAATGCATGCTGAAGCAATGCCTCTCTTGGCAAATGTGTCCAGGAGGTATCTCTGTATCACTGCCACAAGTGTGCCTTCAGAGAGGATGTTCAGTACAAGCGGAGACATTGTCACCATGCTTCCATTTCTTGATCATAATCTGGCATGAAAGGAAATCAAGAAATACATGCTGCTATGATGATCTGATCTCAGGAAAACAGTAACAAAAAGGCACTTTTTTCTCTCCCATTTATGTTGTTCAAAAGGAAATTCAGTTTGATTTATTTATTTCTAAGAGATTTCTTTTTTTAAAACATCCTGCACCTTGTTTCTTCCAATTTCTTTTGTTCAAACGAGAGATGTACAACTTTCATTTATTTATTTAGTTTCAAACGGGAGATTTTTTACACATACTTGCATTAAAAATTTGTTTCAAGTTTCAACTATAATAAAGTGTTTGTTCAACAAGAAAAAAAAAAACCTTCTGTTTTCATTCCTTTAAGCATCATTGTAACTGATAACTGTGAAATACCGTATACCACGATACCGTGATATTTTCTGAGACGGTCATCATACTGTGAAAATCCTATACTGTTGCAACTTTACGTGCAAGTTAAATTTGTGTGGTATAAAAAGGCAAATATGCCTTTGGTATGTCTCATCCCACAACTGCTAGGTAACGACAATTTCGCATTCCTGATTACCCTGGAGAGAGTGCACTGCTTGGGAAAACCCTCACACTGGATTAGACCCATCATCGCAAAATTCTTAACTACAGGGAAAAAGACAAGGTACTCACATTAGTCAGAGAGAAGGGGGAAGTGTACCTTGATAAAAAGCGAATTTTCTTTTACAGACTATAGCATTGAGATTCAAAGTTAAGAGGAAACTCCAGGAGAAAAACATTGAATATGCTAACCGTGATTCGGCTAAACTGCAGAACAGACATAAAGGAGGATTCAAACACCTCTCGACAGCATCCGAAGTTGAAACTTTCCTCACCGAGATGAAGAGGGAATAGTGGGGTCTTTTGACAAGGACTCGCCATGTCACCTATGGCTAATAAAAATGGAACATTCATATCTGACTATTCAAATTTGCAGAGGGTGTTTTCACTATTCATTGTTTGGAGGCAGTGATCTAACAGTCAAAGGCATACATAGTCATTAAGGATCTCTAAATTGATATACTCAAAGCCATCATTATTTAGTTATTTGATAGGCTGACCTTAGTATTTGGCCTTAATGTTCTGTTACTGGTCAATATACAACTTACCTGATTCTTTTTTTTTACATCATGTTGTAAAATTGTTCTCTTATAGGGTTTGATAATAATTCTATTTACTAGCAACTGTTGAGGCTACCCAACCAGTTTTGAAGTATGGTAGCCTACCCTATATTTTTTGTTTGGGGATTTCTTACAGGGTGGGTTCTTTCTGGGGTTGTGTATGGTCTCCAATTTATATTTGTTTCATCACATCCAGTAATCGTAATACTAAAGTTTATGTCCAGAATTAGGTCATTGCATAGTTGGAGGGGACTTTAACCTGGTTTTAAACCCATGGACTTCACCTAAAATCACTCTCACTATCTAGCCTAAATCAGCAGTAGCCCTAAATCAAGAAATGAAAGAATTGGGATTAAGTGATATGGCGATCACGCCATCCCAACCAAAAAGATTATTCAATTTATTCTAGCATTCACAACACCTATTCAAGAATTGATGTTTTTGACCTCAGACTATTTCATCCAGAATTAAAACTTGCTCCTACTTAGACGATAAAGTTGAAGACAGAGTTGGGTCCACCTAAGTCTGCCTCTCATAGATAGAGATTCAGGGGTTACTTGCTGAAAGATCCAGAATTTACTACTTTTATGAATACTCATATTAATTTATACCTGGAAACCAACTTGAATTCCTCTTCTCGCTCCAATGTTAAGGCATACATGAGAGGGCACCATCATGTCATATGGGGCATATAAAAATAAAGTAAGGAGGGAAACATTACCCTCATTAGAAAATGATATTAGAATATTGGAACATGACCATGCCATGACAAAAACCCCTGAATTTCTTAATACTTTAACTCAAAAATGGGTCTCATACGACAACTTATGCACCAGTAAAGCTGAAGCAGCTATGGCAAGGACAAAATATCACTGTTACGAATTTGGCAACAAAACAAACAATCTTCTTGCATGACAGCTTAAAAAGGAAGATTCTGAAAAATATATCCACTCCATTAAAACAGAGAATGGTAGATGCGTGGAAGAGCCAGAAGATATTAATTTGGAATTCAGAAAATATTACTAAACTGTATGAAACTGAGCATGACACTGAAAATACTGAAAAGTTTTTGGATTGATTACCTCTCCCCAAGATTAATACAACAGATAAAGACCTCCTTGATGTTGAAATATCTGAGGGAGAGGTGCTTCTTGTCATCAACTCATTATCGAATAATATGGCGCCGGGACCAGACAGATTCCTGATTGAATTCTTCAAAACATTTTCCAAAAAAATTACTGACTCCTCTCACCAACATGATTAAGGAAGCATTAGAAAATCAAGCATTGCTGTATTCATTAGAGGTTGCGACAATAACATTGGTACCCAAACCACTCACTCATTATCTAAGCCGCTTATCCTGATTAAGGTCGTGGGGGGTGTTGGAGCCTATCCCAGCTCATAGGGCGAAAGGCGGGGAAACACCCTGGACAGGTCGCCAGTCCATCACAGGGCAGACACACAGACAAACACACTCTCACACACACACATACCTACCTAACGGCAATTTAGTCTCCAGTTCACCTAACCTGCATGTCTTTGGACTGTGGGAGGAAACCGGAGCTTCCGGAGAAAACCCTCGCAGTTCACACAGAAAGGACCCTGGCCGCCGGGCCGGGAGTCAAACCTGAGACCTTCTTGCCACGGGGAGAACATGCAAACTCTACACAGAAAGAATCCTGGCTGCCTGGCCGGGAATTGAACCCGAGACCTTCTTGCTGTGAGGTGACAGCGCTACCCACTGCGCCACCGTGCCGCCCCTACCCCACTCCTATAGGTCCCTTAGTTTGCTGAACTCTGACTATAAGGTTTTACCCAAAATAATTGCTTTACGATTTTGACAAACCGGATTTGTCAAAAATAGGCAGGGAGCAGATAACATGCACCAACTGTTTCATATAATAGATGCCGCACAAAAATTAGAACATCCCATGGTGACTATCAATGGACACAGAGAAGGCGATAGAATAGAACCAAGATTCCTTTGGCAGACCTTTGAAGCTAAGAATTTTGGGGACACATTTACTCAATATATCAAGACACTCTAATGTCCCTAAGGCTCAAATTTTGACAAATGGAGTTGTGTCGGATGCCTTCACACTCTCTAGGGAATGTAGGCAGGGATGTCCGCGCTCACCTGGATTATTCTCCCTTGCCATTGAACCACTAGCCATTGCTATCCATTCAAACCCATCCATCACTGGCATAACATTTGGCGTATGAGCACAACCTCTCTCTCTATGCAGACAATCTCTTATTATTTCCAACTAATTCTCTTCCCCATCATTTCAGCTTCTTAAGGAATACAGTGCAGTCTCAGGTTATAAGATAAATTATTCAAAAAGTGAGGCCTTTCCAATCAACGTACTGGACAACGATATCAGAAATCCCTTCGAATCCTTGTGCCCCGGTGGCTTTAAATACCTGGGTATTAATGTTGGTGGTTCCTTTGGTAAAATCTATCAAGAAAGCTATGTGAAGCTGCAGGACCAAACTAAAATGGAGCTTCAGTGGTGGATGGACTTACCACTGTCATTCATTGGTAGAATCAACACAATTAAAATGAATATATCTCCCAAATTCGTCTATTTATTTCATTGTATCCCTTTGAAGATTCCTATGCATTTTTTAAAGACCTCAAAAAAGCAATATCTACATTTTTATGACATAACAATACCCCAAGAGTCAAGTTCACCACACTTAAGGCACCTTATGCTAAAGGTGGATTATATCTCCCAAATTTCATATGTTACTACCTAGCTTCTCAGTTCTGTTTGTTGTGGATCTGGTTGCATTAAAAGAACAGTGATGTGAGATGGGTCTCAATAGAACAACACAAAATGAAAACTACCCCACTAACAATTATCCCTTTCCTGGGTTCAAGAAAGAAGCTTTCTGTGATAACAAAAAAATCTGTTTCTTTTGGGTACCTTTGGTGCATGGCGGGAATCTCATGCATTTCTGGGTCTAAATACATCGTTAGGTTACTTGTGAACACTCCTTTTAAGGACGATCCTAACATCCCAAGTCCTATTGTTGACAGTGTTTTTCAAAGTTGGATTAGGAAAGGTATCAAAACAATTGGAGATTTGTATATTAATGGTATATTTGCTTGTTTCCTCCAATTATCTGAATTATTTGACTTAACAAGACATATTTATTGCAAGTACCTACAAATCAGACATTGGATTAGAAGTCAGTCATCGGGATCATTCCCTAACATACCTGAGGAGTCCCCATTTTAAGCACAGTTGCTTGATACCAAGGGTTTAACATCTTCCATATACAGTACTCTTAATAATAACCTCCCAGCATACAATAAATCTTTGATAAAACAAAAATGGGAATCTGACCTGGAGTGTTCTTATGAAGATGAGGACTGGTGTACTTTCAGAGAGAACACAGTCTGTATTGATATCCACCAAACAGACAAATTCAATATAGCATCTTACACAAAACATATTACACTTCTCATAGACTAAACAAGCTTAACATTGGGGTTTCTTCCATGTGTCAGAGGTGTGGAATATTCATTGGGACTCTCATTCATATGCTCTGGATTTGCATATTTTGTACTTTGCATATTTGCATTAAATATAATTACATATATAAAAGAGGCATGACTACAAATAACAATCATGACTTAAGACCAAATATACGAAGAGTAATGAGCAAAAACATGTTTTTTCTTATTATAGTGCACCTAAAAGGTACAATAGGGCAAATTTGACTGGACTCCCTTTAGGCAGGATCTTGAGTCAGTCGACCAAGTTTGGTGTACAAACATCATAGCGTTGCTGAGACATGGGCTCACCTCCTGTTTGGCAGTTTTGCTGCCAGTTTCGATTGGCTGTTATGGTCGAATACTTTGGAAAATCAAACATCCATGTGCTAACTTTGGTAAGTCTGAAGATCATCTGTGACAAATTTGATGAAGACTGGACAAAGTTTGTCCATGGAGCAGTGAAAAAACACTTTTTTTTATAAAATCCAAAATTGCAGAAAATCCAATATGGCGGAAGTTGACGTCATTGAATGCAATGAACTCAGCTTGACCCAAGGAAACCAGCATTACCTCATTTTTGAATTTCCCTCAAATGGCTCAAAAGAGTCATACGGGAACTTCGCCACCGATTGGTTGTGACTTGGGCTGAACGATTAATTGATTTCAAATCAAAATTTGAAATACTGCGATTAGCAAATTGCCATGGCTGTGATTTAGGATATACATTATGCAGCGCATCTGACCCAGGGTTTAAACTGTCGTGTCCTCCTTGTGTGACAGTCATGCTCACCAATCAGAAGTGCCGTGCTCCTCATGTACCAGTCCTGCTCACCAATCAGAGGTGACCCAAGGAGACTGCATATACACCCACCAACATCAAACACATGAAACCCAAAGAAAAAGTTACATTCATGGTGCAGAAAAATGGCCTCCGTTGAGCCAGAAGAAGAAAAGCAGCACATCGGTAGTATGGGAGTATTTTGGTTTTGAGACGGCAGATGTGCAACAAAAGAAGGTATTGTGCAAGGCCTGTTGTGGAACAGTCACAACATCACAAGTCAACTCAGTGCTGGATATCGGTAAATAACATTCTTTTGATTACAGATTCTGCAATATTTAGATGCTGCTCCTGAACCATAAGTGAATGACCTATCTATTTCAGTGTCAGTGATTGCTTACAGAAAGGTCCTATTATTTTCTTATTGGAATTGTTTTATTTTTTTATTATTATTACTTTACTGATTTAACTTAACAGTCACAGCTTTTGTGATAATGGTTCTATGTTTGCTTGTTCTATGTTCTATGCCAGTTTAAAAAAATGTAATGAATATATGTTGGAAGCAATTCATATCTATAAGTTCTCATCCTTGCATTAGAATATAGAGCAGTTAATATTTTTATGGTGGCTCATGTGGTAATGCTCCATCTTATGTTTTAAATCTATTACACAGAGAATACTGAACTGAAGCTTGACCTTAACTTATATTGCAAATGTACATCTCAGATGTACATCTCAGAGATCGCACACATACACTGTGAGCAGTGAATTTGACCTCTGCATTCAACCCATCCGTACACACCAGTAGCAAGCGCACACAACCACTAGGTGCAGGAGCAGTGGGCAGCACACCTGCGTCCGGGGGGCAGTTGGGAGCCAAGTGCCTTGCGCCAAGTGCCTTGCCCAAGGGCACTTCAGCTGTGGATATTTTTCTTGCCAGTCCTAGGAATCAAACCAGTCACCTTTTGGTCACAAGCCTGCTTCTAACCATTAGGCCATGGGCCACCCAAATCACAATTGGAATATCTCTGAGGAAAATCGCAATTAGATATTTTATCCAAATCGTTCAGCCCTAGCTGTAACAGACGAATGCTTTCAATAATCAATAATGCATCTGATAACTTTTGTGAGGCTTAGTCTGAACATCATCTGTTCCAGATTTGAAGATTAGACAAAGTAGCTCCACTATCATTCCAATCAAAGATCTGTGCAATACTCCAATATTGTAACAAACCAGGCCCTTATGAACTCACAGCCCTTAATATCCTCAAAGGTTAACTGAAAAAAGGTTCGCTATGGCATCTCTTATTCACATTAATTCAGAGCTCTTTTTTGAATAAATATTTATATGCACCTCACGTAGCCTATATTCCTGTATGTAACGCACTTTGCCATATGGAATATCAAACAGGCCACCTTCTGCCCACTCATACTTCAGGCCAACCAGTTAGCCTAACTGATTGATGGACGAATTCTAACTAAACAGTATATAAATGGCTGACACTGCAGTGCGCAACTGGAGTATTGTGGCTAAACTGATTTGTGGTGATGGTTTTGATGGTTTCACTAGAAAAAATTACTGAGAGACCACATATTTAAGCTGCTTACACTGCTGTCTAGCTTACTAATAAAGATAGAGACTGCACATTTATGGCTGCAACGTTACAAAAAAATTACTGTCTGTAACCAACATCTTTGCTCACTTGAAGTCAGCACCCTCTAGGAATGTAGCCTTCAATTAGACTAGGTAAATTCACATCGAGTACAATGGGATGCAGTTCCAGGACAAAAACAAGCAATTTGACATATTGGTTATGTGAGTGACACTGGAAACATTACTAGATTTTACTCAAACTCAACAGTTCATCCAGATGATTTATAGCTGTTCAACAAAAAATGTTCAGTGTGTCTTCCAATTATCAAAATGTTGAGGAATTATAAACAGATTGCGCCTGTGCCAAAATTTGATAGAGCACAATATTCTTTCAGACTTCCATTTACTGAGCAGCTGTTCAGATGCAATAAATTTCCAATGTGATTTCTGAATTTCGCAAAAGGTATGGTGAACATAAGAGTTTTGTTTAGGTGACTGACTGATGTTTGTGAGACATCCTGTATAAAATTTGGAATGGAATTTGCCTAAACTTGTCACAAAATCTGCAAAACTACTTAATATGACAGTGGAAAGATTCAGAAATCATGACAGCATTTGTGGAAAACAAAACTGAAAAACTGCTTTAGAAAAGAGGAACAGTAGACTAAGCTCACCATTACGGATTTCGGACATTCGACAAAACAGCTGCTAAAAACTGTCATTCAGCTGCCTAAAAAATTACCACAAAACCATCATCGGTAGAGAGACATTTATTAACATTTTATTGCTTCTCAAGTAATTACCATGTTGCAGCTGTGTAAACTCACCCCTTCTTTGTACCCTTCTTTAAACCCCCCCCCCCCCCCCCATCTCTTTCAATGTCCCTTTTCCTTTGATGCTTATTTCTGTCTTATTGCCTCAGGCCTCACTGGGTTCGGGACCAGCACACACCAAAGGTACAGCAGTTTCCCATAACACCTATCAAACACCAGGTTCGACAAGTTGTTGCAACTTCATCCAGTCCATTTGATCACATGTTGAGTGTTAGCCTAAGTGCTATGAAGACCAGATAACCTTATAAGACAGCACCCTGTAGTGAACTAAGCTCAGACAGTGCCACAGGTGCCATTTGCATTCCCCCCACTTGAGGTTACATTCCTTCTCTTGTTTGCAATCCGTATGTAACAAAAGAACACTTAACTGACCCGTAATGGAGACCAGGGACAGCTGTAACATGGGATGGTTGTAACAGCTTGAATTCCTCCAACCAGAAACAAGCTAGAATGATTACACTCACCCTGCACATGCTCAGTTAGATTGTCTTCTTGCTTACAAAAAAGGAGTCACATCTGAAACTCCCAGAGAAAGTTACCAGAAAGGTAAAAACACAACTATTTTTTGCATACTGTCCTGAGATCAAACATCTAGGAATCCAAACAAGTATTATTAGAATCACTGCTTTGTAAGCTGAAAACAGAAATAACTACATGTTTCAAACTAGCAGTCAGGCTACTTCACATGAGGTGAAAACATGGCTGGGGAAACTGCTTGGGAGTGCAGGGAGTTAAGAGTTCATTGTTTAACCCACTGTGGCACTGGTGGCATCTTCTATGTCACTTGCAGCATCCTCCCCTGTCACACCATGTGTGGAGCCTGAGCCTGAGCCTGAGCCTGAGCCTGAGCCTGAGCCTAAGCCTGAGCCATCATCCTCTGCTATGGATACGACCTTTTCACCCAGGTCCATCCATCCACATCCAAAAGCTGGACCAAGAAAGCAGACCACAAAGGGGAGGAAAAGAAGAGAAACCACTGTCCTTACAGACGCTCCCATGAAAAAAAATAATTGGAGGCTGAGAAAAGCAGGTCTAAAGCTGAGAGAAAAAAGAATTTCAGGACTCATCTGATGAGGATAAATTCTGCACCGTGTGCCTGGACACCTACTCCAGGTCAAGGGAGGTCTGGCTCCAGTGCTGGTCCTGTAAAACCTGGGCACACAAAGACTGCACAGATGCAAGTGACTTTTACACTTGCCACAACTATGACTCAGAATGCTTCCATCAATGTGGACTACTGGTTGTTCTCAATTCCAGTTTGTCAGTGAAGCTGCTAGCACAAGTAGTGAGAGTGCTGACAAAGAAATTCCTCCCAGGACAGAAGACCACAGTTTTGCACGAGTGGACCTCTTACAAGCAGCATGTACTATCAGGATCATTTAAGGTTGGTAAATTATCTAAATTAACATGATCTGAATTGATTTGTCTCGTCTGTCAGAATTCCTTGTTTTGATATCTGTAAATGTTTCAATTACACTGTTTGGTCTTTTGCTGTACCTTGGCTAACCTCTGAAGGATAAGACACAAATTCAGATCATGCAGCTATTGGCAAGTGAAAATGACGAATGGGCAGAAACTGACCCAAACCTCTACCTTCTAGCTGCAGCAGGTCTGGTCATCCCCGTCGCCAGTATAAACTGACAGAGATTTTTCAACCATGAACAGGATATGTCAATTTTATCTTTCTTTCAGCACTAGGCTAAATATATTCTGCATCTAATTTCTGTATAGTTAATTTAAAATCAAGGGTCTGGTTTTCAGGTCAAAAATATATTGTGAAATATATTATGAGAAATTAATAGAAATATTCAACAAATCACAATATTGTGTTAAAGGTCATACATGTTGTTTGTCACATGTATTAGACCATTTCTGTGCCAGCAGATAATGCTGGCCCTTTCCACCGGCTACCACAACAAGCATATTCTAGACTTGCAGGAAACACTGTACAGCCTCTTTATAGTTAAACATGCCTGTGTACAGAGTAGCCACTGTTCCATATTTCATACAGTATGCAGCTGTATTCTAAATGTGGTGAGGATAAGTCACTTACAGTCTGTTACTAGTTAGTTCATCTGTTTAGCCTAAAAGTTTGTGTGTCGCAGGGCTGAGCGATAAAATGATAACAATTATTGCAATATAATTTTCCTCAATAGAAATATAACAAATGTTTGATATAATTAGTTTCCATGCTTAGATAGCTTGTACAGAAATGAATCACAAACTGCCAGTCATGTTGCAGGAATAGAGGTATGCAATGTGCAACTTAGGCTGCACGTGAGAGGTATAAATTCAGGCCAGCATGTAGTATTGTTTATAGACATAGTGGCTGACAGGCTTGTAGCTGGAGCGGAATAAGCAAAATAAGCGAAATGAGCGACACTGAAGAAAAAGCAGTGCCCATCACCAGTTCGAAGGACAAAGACATCGTTGAAAAGAAAGGTCACTCAACTTCAGTGGTTTGGAGATATTTTGGCTATTTACAATCCGACAAAAAACAGAGCAGCGTGCACTGCAAACTGTGCCGAAGACACATGCCATCAAAGACAGGCAACACCACAAACCTGTTACATCATTTGAAACAATATCATCCGTTAGATCGCACAAAAAGAAATTACAGTCACAAACGAGTGTTGTTAAATTAGTGGACCCTTGACAAGTACCAGGCCAGTACCCAATGCAATGGCCCCGCAGCAAATAATCATATCAGCATTTTCCAGCACCATACCTTATGACAAAAAAACGAAAACATAGAAACATCACAAATGCAATTGCATTGCAAAAGACATTGTTCGCATTAGCACTGTCAAAAATGAGGGATTCAAGAAGCTTATCAAGAGTCCTTGGCCCCAGATACAAGCTACCTTTGTACAAGCTACCTTTGTCTATTTATTGTTTTATTTACTGACATTACCCTTTAAAACTTTGCAGCCTGAGCCACCTTACATGTGTGCTATAATCACACTGCAGTCCTTAATTTTTCTATTAAGATATTTATTTTGTTGAGGGAAAGCAACTGAAAAACATTTTCATGCTGGAAAAAGATTTTAGCATTATAATTGTTTTGGATGTTCTAGCTCAGATTTGTAAAACGTTCCGCTGTTTGGCAAGTGTTTGTCATGTTCTGACCGTAAAGAGTAGTTTAACACCACAAATTACCCAGTGTTTCCTGTGGCTCAAGAGGTTTGGCATGGGGGCAGTGTGACTGGGGGAGGGTGTACTACTACTGAAAAATGCAGACATCAGACCATTACTATGAAAATCATTCCTTACAAATATTTTTATTTACATATTTTACCCAGTAATTTCGTATTAGAAACTTAGGCTAACATGTGAAGTATGGTAAAACCAAGGCTTGAACCTTGGAGTATTAGGCCAATCTGGGTCCTCTCCAGACTTCCTGGAAGAGAGCCAGGATAAGAGTTAAACTAACCCAGCTTGGACCTAAGAGAGCGATGAGAGAGATGCGTCGTCGACCCCATCTAACTAAATGCCTGCTCTGTTTACCTACACCGTCTGTTTTTCTTTTCCTGGGAAAATGGCCTACCTAAGTAAGCTCACTTTATTACAGATTTATAAGACTGTCCGCTAAATGACAATGTAACATGGCCTATTAGTGCCGTTTACCAACAGAATTCCATAATGCATACACGGGGATGGATGCGGGATTCAGGCTTCCTGGATGAGTAACCAAGGTGTTGGATTAGATGATTGGTTGGATTGATTTTTTATTGTCGTGGTGGCAAAGATTTTGGTATGGCGGGCTGCCACGGAGAAATGTTACCAGCGGAAACACTGTTAACCATCTCGTTTCTTCAACTTTCACTCAGGAGCAAAAATCTGCCTTAACTTGATTTGACATTTGTCGCGATAATTATCGATATCGACTGTTATGAAATTTTTAATCGTGATAACATTTCTGGCCATATCACCCAGCTCTAGTGTGTACGTAACAAATGTACCGTAGCTCCATCCTACGTCCATTCCATTCAACAATAAATTCATTCTATGCTATTTGAATTTGATTGTTTTTATAGATGCTGATATTCACGTTTCTGTACTCTGAGTAGATGTTATCATTCCCTGGTTTACTGAATGTGGTTGTGGCAGAGCCATCTTAGGCGAAGAGGCAGCAGGAGTCAAGCTGGTGGTTAGGGGATGATCACCCAGTGAATTTATTTATGTGCCAAACACACAAGTAAAAATAAAGAAAAAGGAAAACCAAACCAAAATAAAGAATATACACTATTTCCAGAATTCTTGCAGGGAGAAAACAAGACAAAGCCTGCGATAGCTTTTCCAATTATTGTATCACTCTAGCACAGAATTTGCACACCTACTCAAAACAACCCCTGTCTAAACCAAAGTGGAAGACTTTTATGGTTTAAAACAGGATATGATGCAGGTGGACTACCTGTGCAATTCACAGGACTTTTACTTTAAAATGCCTAAGTCTGTGACATACGGGTTTCCTTTACGTCACTGACGCAATTCTCACACCCGGGAAATATCAAACAGGTAGCCTAAGCAACAGATCTTACAATCACACAACTTAGATTCAACACCTATATAAAGACAATACAACATAGCCTAACATAGCAGTTTAACAGTAACATGGAGATAGTGTAATGACAAATTGAATCATTGGCCAACTTAATCGATAGAGTCCAATGACAATGATCAATAAAGTTTTTGCTTACAATCCAATAAGAGTTTGCATTCAGTCCATGTTATACTGTGAATGTGAATGTGTATGCTAGTGCGTGTAAACCAGTCCTTTTGTATAAAGAGTTCATGCGCACAAACAGTCCATACGTGATGGAGATTAGATCTGTTACAGTGGTCATCCAGGAACTGAGTTATCTACAAGATACTAGAATCTGAAGAGTGTTATTGAACTGGTAACATTAAATGTTGTTGTTTAATGTATGTTAATGCGATAGAAGGAACGTAGAAACCTTCTAAGTTCCAGAAGTCGTCTAGAGTAACTGCATTTTAACTGGCTTCAGATTCTCAAGCAAAGTTTTGATTAGGCTACAGCTAAATTACATTAATATTCATCCTAATATTCGCGGTGAACCATTAACTTTAACCTATCTATACCAGACAGTGGCATGTTATGAATCACAAAATTAGGTTGTATGGTAAAGCTGCTACTCAGAGTCCACTTTTAACCACAGTTAAGTCAGTACACAAAAATGCATAACTCTGTTAAGTACAAAATCTGACGAAGCACAAATCCAGCATCCTTGAGAGATGAAAAGTCTCAATGTGTGATGAGGCATCTTTTAGTATCTTTCCAACAACCAGATAGATTTACTGTTGCAGAAAGCAAAAGGCCTTCAACCTGTTACCACTGTCAAAGATGGTGGTGGACCATCTCATGGAAGTCACTAAGGCAAGGAACTACTCAGAATGGTTGAATAACTGACGAGTATGAAAAGATTTGATCTGATCACTTAGGCCTAGACCTTATCTTCCAAACCATGTCCTCAAAATCTTTCCATATTCTGAAATGATAACACAATCACAACATCATGGAAGCTTCCCATGAAGATTTGGAACATGGAATTTCTACCTTCACAGCCCAAAACACAGTTCCTTCTGAAAGAATGATACAATATTCCACTCAGCAAAGTGCAAAACCTGTATAACAGCATTCCAAGAGGGTCTGAAGATGTTCTAAGGGCAAACAGTGACCAAACTCCTAATCACTTGTTAGATATTTGTTTACTGTTTAGTGTTTCCATTATTTCGTCCATACTCCACATATTAGAGCCAAAACTTGTATCACAAAGTGCATGTTCAAACCATGACAAAAACTGACTAACAGGGCTTGAATATTAATCAAGTTTATTTAGTAAATCATTATTTTTACTTCTGTAAAAGCGTTTGTAGTGTGTTCAGCAGAAGACAAATTAATGTTTAACAGCTTAGGTACATTCAGGCTAGCAAATTGTAACTGGATTAGCCAAATTTGGGCAAAAACTGTCTCCAAAGTCATCACTCAAGCTAACCTGCTGTGACAGTTAAAAAAAACAAACAAAAAAAAAAACTAAAGTAGTAGTAATCTAGCCTATACCTATGCGTACAACAGGTCAGCTAGCTTCCTCACTGAGAGGGTTCCTGAGTGGGGGATAGAGAAAAGATCTTAGGCCATCAGGTACTTAAATGCTCACAAAATCTATTTCTTCAACACTTAAAAGACACACATAAAAAATGCAAAGACCGCAAAAACAGTACACACCAAATACACAGGGGACTGATTACATGGACAACTTCAAATACTATGCATTTAATTTCATGCAGAAATCCGAGGGGTAAAATGTCTGGTGGCATGGGTACTCTCAAAACTTGACATCTAGGACAAAGAGGAGGAAGTACACAACACTTCATCAGCAGGAAGTCCTACTGAACATGTTTGCATGACAAAAAAAAAGAAAGAAAAGAGCCTTGCTTGTTGTAGTTACCATTAGCTAGCCTAACATAAGTAAACTAATTACGCACTTCAATCATCACAGACAGCTGCGCAGCTTATTCTTGTTTGCCCACTATTGGTGCACTGTTGCAATGAGGAGAAAATAGTTTGAGGTGAAGTCTGTGTTTCATTCATTTAAAGAAGAAAGTGTCAAGGAATTTTATAATTTAGTTGACATCAAAACCAGGAACAAAAAAAGAAAACATTTTCTAACATTTCTTGTGGGCTAATAAAGGATGCTCTAGCCTATGCTTCTGTAAAGAGCAGTTCATTAGCTGGGCATGTCACAGAACTCACATAGAGCTAACGTAGTACTACATTATGCACACATGTGACTCTAGCTCTGGTGACTCCGCGTATTAAAGCAGAATACGTCATGAGGCGCTTTCGCACCGGAGGAACTTTTCCATAGTTCTTAGAACTGTTGGAGAAAGTACCCCCTTTTTCGCGTGTTCGCACCACAGGAACTTAGAACGATTATAGTTCTTAGAACGCTGTTTTGAGGGGCTTTTTTAGCTCCTACTTCAGGGTAGGTACTTTCTCAGCGCAATAGGAACCTTGTGACGTAGGTGTACAGCCATTGGTCCAGACGCAGGTATACGATGATTGCAACCGCCATTTTTAAAGATCCGTGCAAAATATAAAGTCTTAGAACGTATTTCATTTAGCTTTTGATATTCATGTCTCAAAATGTCTGGAATTGTAGGAGGGGGCACATAGTTTTATGTTTTATTTTACCAGTATTTTATGTCGCCCCACAATGACCATTTTGCAACGTCCAATGTATATTTGTGCATTGAAGAGGTAGCGTACACTCCGCTTCGGTAGGTGCTTGTGTGTCCGCTTGTGTGGCTGTGATCCGCATTTTAACTTAAAATAAGAATGTGTTTATCCAGCTTACAATTTTAGGGCTGCGCGGGGAAAAAGGAAAAAAAAAAAACCACGATGCCGCGAGCAAGGGTCAGGCACTAGCGCTATGCTAGCACCCGAAATGTACTATGCCTATCAAGTCATTCACTGCTACTGCGGTGGTAAATGCATAAATGCATTCGGAAATTATTTTTTCCATTGGACTGGGTCTATCGCCATACAGTTTTATTTTCGTTAATTAGAAGGCAGTTATAGGTTCTCTCATGTGCAATCAATATTTCTGTCATTCAAACTCAATAAAACTCATTGCGTATACTGTAGTCTAGTTTGTCGATTTCTTTTGCCGCAGTAATGGTTCTTTTTTTCCTTTTGGAGGTATTTAAAAGGTCTTAAAAGTCATTAAATTTGTACTTCAAAATGTGCAGCTATCCTGGTTAGTCGTAAACAACAGCTCTTAGCTGCTATACCCTCGGCCGGCTTACGTCACTTCAGCGTTCCCACTGGCGGTGCGAAAGCAAACAGAAAAAAGGCCCTAGAACGAATGTAGTTCTAGGGGAAGCTCTACAGGGGGTAGTTCCTATCGAATTAGACCCCAGAACTGTTCGGTCCGAAAGCGCCTATGGTGTGCCAAACTGAGGACCACACCGAATTAAGCCTAGTTTATACTCGCTGCTGCCACCCTTGCACACGATGGGACGTGCCAAAAGTGATGTCAAAATGACATCAAGGCGGTGCGCTTTGGTGTCGTTTTGGCTGGTCATGCACCTCTCAATTGTTGTAACCTGCCGCACGTTGCGCATAGCAAAATGGGCGAGCTGGAGGCAGGAGTCTGTGAGCAGGTCCATCTTTGCATTTTTGGAAGGACCTCGGCAAAAGTGAACGGGCATGACTTTCACAGTCCATAACTAGCCTACACATTCTTTATAACCTACTGCTGAACTGAATGACAGACCCCTCTTATCGCAACTGTAGCATACTCAATAACCAAGCCAGTCCAATCCTCCGTTCTTTGTTTGCATTGCAACAGGATATGTAATAAACCACAATACACCATAGCTGCATTTCTATTCATCAAGCACACTTTAACTAGAGGTAGCGTAAAACGCATGCCCTCTCATAACAAACGCACAATAAAATGCTGTCACAACACTAGCTGGGTTTCCATCCAACCATTCAATGCAAATTAACGCTTAAACTTCACATCAAATCTTTTAAGTCGCATAAGAAATTTACTCACTGGAAAGAAGTGATCAGTATATGGTAAAATGATAGGCTACTGGCTGATGGAAACAGGTTTTAGTTGCATCAACAAGGGGTTTGTTGTGATTTTATCAGGTAGGCCTATTTCTGTGCACAACTTGTTTGCCCACTTCTTTTGCGTTCTTTTACGTCCTCTTACTGCCATTTCAGCTGTATGGATTGAATTTTTCTCAGCAGCGACACCTATCATTTAGGAGATGACTGCAGCCACTCAAGTGAACCCCAAGCGCGAGTATAAACGGTTATGGCGCTGTGTTGATGTCACAGCTCACGTGCTGTGCGACCAATGCGTCCAGTATAACAGCGCCTTTGCATAACAGCGTTGATGAGGCGCCTAACTGGTCCAGTTGTGTTAAAGTCACAAAATATGTTCATAAAAATATATGTTTACAACATATATTTTTCTACAAAGAGAAACACATTACATAGTTCTCTCATCTCATAATACTGTGTGTTGTTTTTTAATTTTTTATTTGTTCGGTATGCTACCCTTGTCAATGGCAATGAATTCCTAGATAATAACTGTTGAGAAATTTCGCGGCAAGTGTTCATCGCACACACAGCGATTTTCGGGAGATAAGTGTATGCTGGCTTTTTACAAATACTATAAAACATTCACTTCCTATGTTGACCGGTCTGAAGGAATGCCATTTCAGACAAAGTCTTTAAGGTAAGGGTATAATTCACAGGGTCACTGTCTTCCGCTGAATTGAAGTTGTCACCATCGTCTATTGAATTAGTTTTTCGTTGACTAAATTTAGCTAGCTAGCTACCAGTTGTAACCCAGCTGAACAGCCACCTAAAATAGCTAATTAAACAAACGAAACATTTAGCTCATGGTGTCACGTAACTAGTTGCCAGTTTAGCAGTCCATTCAGAAATATACGGAACCGATGTTAACAGCTTCTAAATTTAAGCATCCAACAAACTTTTGCGTAGCAGCATAGCAGCAATTGATTGAGCTAACCTGGAAGACAAAATTGGTAACCAAGAAGAGACGAACGCAAAGCTCTTCCGCGTAACAATCCCGCAAACTATGACCACTGCTGCTAAGAGTTGTCAAGCGACTAAAGAAGAACCGTTATCGTAATGGTAACAAAATCAGATTTTGAATATTTGGGTAACAAGTCCCTTCCATTAGCCCTCAGCTAAGGATGCAACACAAAAGAATGGAAGGGGAGTAGCAAGCAGTATTTTTAAATAAGCGGGTGTGGAACAAATATTCCGACGTTATTTGTGAACGTTTATACAAAGCTAGCCATTATGAAATTCGTCTATCAACAGACCACGAAACAGGATGATAAGCAAGCTAACAATACCAGCCATTACTTTGGTGGCTACTTGAAAAACTAACGCGTTTGCTTCTTATCATGCTTAGGATGAAGGAGTACATACGAAGGCTTAATCTTTCCTTAATCTGCCCTGATCATCTTTACATTTGGCATTTAAAATACTTTACTAAACACAAATCGCAGACACTACAGCCATTATGAACCTTACCTCCAATTTGGTAGTTTGGTTTGTGTAGCAACGAACCACTAGGTCCAGCTCCCCGAGACCAAACAAAAATGGCTACGCTTTCTTAGTGGGGGGAGTTTTCAAGTGACAGACTGTGAAAGGAGGCGGGGTTGATCGTTCGAATTTCAACTCGTCGGTCATATCGGGTCCTTAAGCGAAAATTGATCATTTCGTGGAATTCGATCCATCATTTCTTTCCTGGGTGAAACGGAAAATTTCACATCCCCAAACTGTTCAAATGAAAATTGTATATCTTGAGAAACATTTACTCAACTCTTAATTTTGAAAATATAATTTATACATCACCAAGTGGGATGCACAAGTAGCTATGTGTAACCTCAATTAAATCAACAAGGCATTTTATACTTTTATTAGTAAACATTCGTGTATTAGGTAGAAATTAAGGAAAATAAAGATGCTAAAGTACAGCAAGCAGCATCGCGAGTATGTTAACGCCTAGATCTAGCAAAAATGGCCACACTTCCTTAGTGGGGGGAGTTTGCAAGTGACAGGCTGTGAAGGGAGGCGTTGATCGTCGTCAAATTTGAACTCCCCAGTCTCGACGGCTTCAAGATGAAAAACTCATTTCGGAGGATTTTAGCTGATTACGGAAGAATACCAGTGCCGCTTAAAGAGAGAAAAAAGATGTAACTCGAAATTTTGCAATATCGAGATTAAACTCGAAATTTCTGGAGTAAAGCTGAATTGAATTTCGAAGGTAAATCAAAATTGTATTTTGAAATTACATTTTAAAAATTTCTGTATAAAGTCAAAGTTCAAATAAAATTTCGTGTTCAAACTCAGGATGCCTCTATGTTGTCATGGAAGGAGCGTGGCAACTGCCCATAGTGGTGAACAGCTACTGCACTCTTGATAGCATGACAAATTGTGCAAAGCATGACTTACTTGTGGTCTGTGAGCACAGACTGAGTATTTGCATAAATCTGCCAGGCTATTTGTGGTCCAGGCTCAGCAGTGTCATAAACGTCAGGGTGCAGAACTGTGCAACTATGCTACTTGTGCCTTGCTATGAGAAACCCCCAATGGTAGGGATACTTGCATCTCCAGTTCTTAAATGTTCAATACTCATAATTCACACAGATGTTAGGTATAAAGTAGAACCTGGATTTTTAGCCAAGCCCCTGCTCTGTGCCTCCACTGCTGAATGTACACACTGAAATGAGTAGGGCTGTTATATCCTCTGTTGATGTGTCCTCTCTACCTCTGCACTGAGCATCATATGCTCATCACAGAGATAGATAGCTCAGATAGCTCATCATTTCCCAAAGAGACCACCTTAACCTCAAAACTCAAGACAAGTGTAACAAGACTTAGGTGTGTTGTTTTTATTTCCATGTTTTATCCACAATTCATAATCAGCTTGGAAGTCAGTAGAAGTATATGAAAGTATATTTTAACCAACTGCACTTATAAGACCATAATATTTACCAAGATTTTTATCATTTGTTTTTAGCATACAGTAAGGCACTTGCCTTGTATCTAATAGCACCACACTGAGGTTTCAGTGTACTGGTATATGAACCAATGTTAGACTAGCCTTAATGTTTAGCTGCTAGCTAGTGTTAGCTACTACCAGTTTTGTTGTTGTTGTTGTTGTTTTATCCCAGCATAGATACATACAGTCCATTTCATTTGCAGCACAGTATTGTTCTACTTGCAGGGTCCAGCAAATTAATCATGTTTATTTCTCAAGAGAGATGTGCCAAATTTACCTAGCTAGCTGGGCTGCTAATTTTACCAAGGTATAGATTACAGTCTTAGAGTCCTACATGATATGTCATTATGTATATTTTAAGTAGTCTGCTGTAAACTTAAAAATAAATGAATAAATAAACAGAGAGATGCTGTTATGTGGATGTGAACTGTGTTCACTTGGCATTTATTCTAATGGACAAACCATTTGGATACTATTTGATATATGGGTCGCTCTGTGTCAAATCAGATAAGGCTGTTGCAGCTCCATCTCAGATTTTGTTCAAACCTTGTCTATATCATGAATGGGTCTCAAAACCAAGGCGTGTAGAATATTTCTGTTCAAATTCTACGTTTTCATATTTTTTCAGCCCTTGGTATTATTTCATTTTTTATAGCCTCAAAAACACCTTATCTGGGAGGCCATGTTCGGGCATTAATATCTAGATAAGTCTTGTTCCTACCCTCGCCAAACTTTGTGGGATGGAAGACAAATGTGTTTTCTGTATGCTGAAACCAATAAAAGCCTGTACAGTATGCCAATTTATTTTTATACTGCCCTAGATTTGGAAAAAAGTGCAAAATTCTTAAAAGAGAGTGATACTGAGGGTACTAAAAACCCACATTTTTGCACCAATATGATCTCAATCATTATTTTTTTCTGCAAATACAATCTTTTATCAATTTTGTGCCAACACTTGAGGTCTCTACCGCCAATGGACATGAAGATATTAAGAATAAAACAAGACGTGCTAGTATATTTTGGTCATTTTTATAGGACCAAGATGGCTTGTGGGGTAGCAAGTAGGAACATAAAAATGTACATGGAAATTACTTGATGTATGGTTATTAAGGGTGCAAAGTGCCAATGTCATTTCGTTTTTCCTTCATACAAAAATAAACACATATTTGAGAGATGTTCTACCTATGGCAGAAAAACATCCATTTCAGTATTACATTTTTTTTGCCTCAGTACCCCCATGAATGTTGAATTCCTGTGTCATAGGAATTGTAAGAAATAAACGATAAACATGTTTTCAGTATGTTCTTTGGAACAGAGGGCATTTGAGATGGGAATTGTGTCTCTGCTAAGGTCTTGGATATTGAAAAAAGTGAAATATTTTGATAAAAACCTCTGGTATAGGGAAGAATAAGTGGTATCCTAAATGGCCCTCGCATGTCAACATACTGCAGTGGCCTTTGAGCACTTCCTAGCCACCAATCAGTGAATAATGGAACATAGGGATTCCACTTGTTAAGAAAACACCAAGCATGTACCCAATTCAGCCCTGTTGTTCAAGTTATATGGTTAAAGGATAATAGTTTTCATCTCATCTAATTTCTAGTACATGATGTGCTTCATCTGTGATGGACTGGCGACCTGTCCAGGGTGTGTCCCCGCCTTCCTCCCAATGAGAGCTGGGATAGGCTCCAGCAAAGCCCGTGACCCTAATTTGGATAGCGGCTTAGAAAATGAATGAATGAATGAGTGAATGTATTTGCTACATTGAACATAATTTTCAATAAAGTTATTGAATTTTTTATTAGGTATCTTATTCTTTTTTAAGTATGGGATATAGAATTTAACCATTCCATTGATTATAGCATCTAACAGAGTTAATGGCTTTTTCTATAATGAAGCCCTGATAATAAAGAAGATATAGCTTGCATTAATCATGTATAGTAAGATGCACCTACAGAAAACATGTATTTCTTCAGTCAAAATTTCAGAGGCTGGGACACACATAAGTAGAGATAATAAGGGAAGACGCTGCTTCTTCATTATGGAGGGGGGTGGGACACAACTGGGAGGAAGACAGCAACATTCACACTAGGCATTCATACTCAAGCATATGGGCGCTTTCAGACCAAACTCATTGAGAGGAACTCTCCACTGGGGAGCTCCCCCTACAGCTACATACCTTCAAGGGCTTTTTTTCTGTTTGCATTCGCACCGCCAGTAGGAACGCTGAAGTGAATTAAGTCGGCCTACGGTTGGTATAGCAACGTCACGCTAAGAGCTATTGTTTGCACGGCTAACCAAGGTATCTGCAAATTTTTTAAGTACAAATTTAATGACTTTTAAGACCTTTTTAATACCTCTAAAAGAAAAAAAAATACCATTGCAGCAGCAAAAGAAATTGACAAACTAGACCACAGTATACACTGATTACTGAGTTTTATTGAATTTGAATGACACAAATATTCAGTGCACATTAGATAACATACCTGCCTTCTCATTAACGAAAATAAAATTGTATGGCGGTAGACCCAGTCCAATTGAGAACAATGTCCCCCTGCATTTACCATAGCAGTAACAGTGAACGACTGGATGGGCATAGTACTTTTTCGGGTGCTAGCATAGTGCTTGTGCTTTTCAGATTTCATGTGAGAATCCAGTGCTTTATAACCCATTGTCTAAAGTTTGAATGTTTTGCGACAAAGCTCACATTGTGCCTCATACGAATCGCTGAATGGTTTCAACTAGCCACGATATTTGTCGTCCTCCAGCCACTTCTCATTGAATTTGCATTTACCCATGGCTGAGCCTGCATTGCTTGCTAGCAGCGTCATGTTCTTGGTTTTTCCTTTTCCCCCGCTGTAGCTTTCAGATCGTAAGCTGGATAAACATGTTCTTCTTCTAGGTTAAAATGTGGATCACAGCAACACAAGCAGACACACAAGCACCTACTGAAGCGTAGTGTACGCTACCTATTTAACAAACAAACAAAAAGGTAATGTATTGGATGTTGCGGAAATGTTCATTGTTGTGGGATATAAAATACCGGTAAAATAAAACATAAAACCTAAACCAAAAATAATTTCGCTTGTTCATTCTGCACCAGATCAAATTTAATGCCTCACCTCAATTCCAGACATTACAATTCTAAGATTTTAAGACATTTTTAGACCTTGAATATCAAAAATTAAATTTAAGAAGTTTTAAGACTTCATATTTGACACGGATTTTTAAAAATGGCGGTTGCAATCAAGGCACACTTACATCTGAAATAGGCAGGCACAATTTTGTTCGGAATGCTTGGTCATGCAAACTTGTAGGGGCTGAAAGGCAAACAAACGTGTAGACCAATATATGCAGACTGACCACAAGTAAGGTATAAGTTAAGTCTTTTAAGTGTGAAGCTGAGAAATTGATCGATTAAGGAAAAAAATCAACAATTACAATGACAAGTTTGGTAACAAATAAACTAATTATAAGCCATGTGTGGTGTGCCTTTTGCGGTGATGCTAAGAGCTAACAATGCTAAGTCAAATTTCAGCATTTCAACCCGCAACGGCTATGATCAAACTGTCCTCCATTGTGCTGGGAACTAAATTACATGTTTGGTGGGAACAAAAGTTTACACGATTTTGTTCGCCAGAATTCTCTAGTGGGTAGCACTTCTAAATTCCGACTGGTTGCCGCCGAACCGCTTCACAGCTCATTACCATAAAGTTAACCGTACATCAACTTTATTCTTACGCTTATACCGTCCTCGCCGTGCCGCTCTTCGCTACTTAAGACGCTCACATAATATAGCGCTTTTCCACTAGTAGCTCTTTTCCACTAGTGCCTCTTTTTCACTAGCGAGGTGCTGGTGCCGGAGCCGGTGCCGGTGCTGCCTTGGTGCCCACTGAGCACCGGCCCGCATTTCCACAGGTTTGGGAACCGAATGTGACGTCATAGCCCGTTCTCTGGTTGCGTAGCGGAAGTGGGCGTCATTTCGGTGAAGAAACAGCAACAGTCATGGCGGACAGAAAGCATCTTCTTCAAGTTACGGTGTTTATGAACGTGCTTTTACTTTTAGAGTCATTACATCGTGCGTTTGAAGGTTTCTTGACTGCATTGACTGCAAACATCATTCTTACCAGACGACGATTGCGTAACAGACGACAGGTAGGCATCGTTTTATAGTTTGTTGGCCGAACAATAGCTTCAATGCATTACAGATGCATTACAACTGCTAACTTTTTGGCTAATTGTTTGAAACACATGCTGTCCCTTTCTCTTTAGATTATGCGGCATCTCAGAAGAAGAGCGTCTCATGTTGTTTGGACATATCCACGAACGAGCCATTGGTGGGACACGATAGTTCCTGGATTTATTCGCGCGCAGTTCATCCAAAACTTCAGAGTTTCGCCGGAGTCATTCAGTTACATATGCCGCAGCCTTGGACACATGATCGGGAGGAGAAACACCACGTATCGATTGTGTGTGCCAGTGAGAAAGCGAGTTGCTATGGCGCTTTGGAAGCTGGCTACCAACGGCGAATACCGGACAGTGAGTCACCTTTTTGGAGTGGGCATAAGCACAGTATGCAACACTTTGAACGATTTTTGTAACGCTGTAATTACTGTACTTCTTCCTGTGCATATCCCCGTTCCCGACGAAGGAATGTTTCTGGAAATGGCGAGTTATTTTAATGTTCGTTGGGGAGTGCCACAATGTGTGGGAGCAATCGATGGAAGTCACATTCCTATAATAGCACCAGAAGAATATGCCAGTTTGATCCAAATACTGGATCAAAACAAAGTGAACATTGCCGGACGTGACATTGGACACTTCTTGATTGGAGATCCAGCTTATCCTCTGCAGAAATGGCTGATGAAACCATTTGCTGATACTGGGAGACTGACACCAGAGCAACGCAGATATAACTACAGAATAAGTAGTGCACGATCGGTTGTGGAAACAGCGTTTGGGAGGCTTAAAGGTAGATGGAGGTGTTTGTTAAAAAGGAATGACTGCAAGGTGGACATGATAAAGAAAATGGTTCTGACATGCTGTGTGCTGCATAACATTTGCGAAGAAAATGGTGATCGCTTTTCTGAAGACCCCCATGAAATGCATGTTTACGTGCAGCCCCCCGCACACACTCTGCCAGAGCATGGGCAGCAAGAGGGAGCTGATGTTTGAGCTGCTCTAATGGGGTATTTCAATACCCAGGATGCGTGATTGTGCAAAACACAAATGATGCGGAGAACAATTTTTTATTTTGTGCATATTGTATTGTAAGTGTAACAATTTTCAATACTTGCATGTTTTTAAGAGCTGTACAGAAGTTGTGCAAAGAGCATGAAAAAAGGCTACGCGAACTGAAGTGTTTCAATAAAAATATTAAACAAATAACAGCTGGAACATTTTGTCAACCTTTCTGACTTACACAGCTTTTAAAAGTACTACACAAAAAAGTTGACTACAGATAACTAACACATACGCACACAAACACACACACACACACACAAACAATTTGGAGCAGTCTGATATTTCTGTTACTGCTTTTCCATAGCAGATACCAGTCGTTCCATTAGGCCAAGCACAGCACTGGTTTGGCTTTCCATCCTGTTCAAGAATGATTCAGTCATCCTCTGGCTGTGCTCAAAGAACTTGTCCAGGAACTTTTCGTCTGACCTGTCCATGTACTCCTGCAGGTCCTGCTGGTGTAGCTTCCTTTTCCCTGTGGAAAAGAATAATGTTAAAGAGAAACAAGTTCAGTAAAAATGCAGTTTTGATTAGTTTCATAGGCTGGGACACAACATTGCTGTGCACAAGTCTGTTTGGATGCATCTAATTGCTGTGCACAAGTCTGTTTGGGCGCATCCGTAGGACAATGGCTACTTGTAAGTCAAGTGTACTGTCGTCAGCAACCGAGTATATGTACATAGTTACATGAAATAATGTGTATCCGTGACTACAGTGCCACTGTTGCATTTATTGAACTGTAATTACCCCTTCTGCTGCTTGTCGATGGTGACGATATTGAGGGCAAAGAGGTTGCAGATGGCGCTGGGCTGTCGGAGGCGGACGGCGTCGAGCTTTCTTCCTTATAAGAGACGTCTTAAAACACAGAACAGGCCGGAAAAATTAGCGTCTATGTACAACAAAAAATGCACCTCACAGTTATATCACAGATATAAAAGAAGGAAAACTTACCAGGGTCAAAAGAGGGTGTAGCGTCTGTTTCGCACATCTCCTCTAGCAATGCGGTCGCGGTATCTGAATTTAATGCGCCGGTCAGCTGGTAGGCCGGTCTGTGACCAAGCGTGTTTTCCAGCAAATCAATATTCAGCCCGGTTTTTAACTTCTTTCTTCCCGCACCGCTTCTCGACATTTCTCGTTTGTGGTCCCTGTATTCCTTCTTAACCTTCTTCAGTTTGTTGGTTATCTGCTCCGTTGTTCTCCGGTAGCCTGCAATCTCGAGCTCGACGCGTATCTCTTCGTACAACTTGTTCTTCCTCACCGTCCCCGAAAGTTTTTCTTGCATCTCTGTTGAGGCCCAGATTGCAAGCAAAGCGTTAGTCTCCTCAACAGACCACTGCTGGTTGGATTTTTCACAACTTTCAGCCATGTTTTCTTCTTCTTTCTTACTTGTTTCCTCCTCGCTTGTTCGCGGTGTATCAAAAATGGCAGCGGCTATCTCCCGAATATCTTGTGAGTATCTCGTGTAGCTCCGCCCACAGCCATTGACGCCAGCGGTTCCCACTGCTGGACCAGCACTTCTGTGGTGCCGTGCCGGTGCCAGCTTTTCGGCTCCGGCACCAGTATTTTGTCAGTGGAAAAGCACGGCCCCGGTGCTCGATCGGGCACCGGCACCGGCACCGCGGCAGTGGAAAAGGGGTATAGGACGGTGCTGGTGCCTGTGCAAGTGCCGGTGCTGCCGTGGTGCCTAGAACCGACCCGCATTTCCACAGGTGTAGGAACCAAACGCTATAGCGAAAGTTTGGGTAAATTCCATGGGGAAAATGAAATGTCGGACAGAACGCATCTGCTTGCTTTTTACTTTTATGCTAGGCTTCCACACAGCGAAACGCCTCACGAATTTTGCCCAAAAACTTTTCGCTCTGGGGCGAAATTCATGAAAGTAGTAAGCCTGTCACTTAGCTCAAAAGTTTAAAAGAGTGTTCAAATGATGGTCTGCAGTGGTCTATTTGCACCAGCCAGAGCCGAGAGAGTGAGTGTTTTTTCTACCATTCTGGGTCCGACTACGTTCATGTAACATGTAATCATCAGCCCGTGTTGATGTAGACACAAATTATTGCCCATACATCTTTTAATCGTATACATATTTTCATGCTACATATAGCCTTTAGCCTACCGCTATCTTGGTTAGACTTTTTTTGTTACTCCCGCCTCTCTAGAGAATGTCACATAGCAAACACACCAAACGCTGAACTGATTGGTTCTCGCATGGTTTTTATTTGCATAGTCTCTAACATCAGCGGTTCCAACTTTTAGGACCAGCAATTCTGTGGTACCGTACCAGTATTTTGTCAGTGGAAAAGCGTGGCCCCGGTGCTCGATTAGGCACTGGCACCGGCACCGCGGCAGTGGAAAAGGGATAATAGAAAATTAATGACTTCTGGTCGCGTTGATGCTCTCGCCGCTCTCAGTGTGAACGTACAGTAAGCGTTTTTTTGAACGGCGTTGCTGGTGTTTTTTTTCTGCAGCTCAGGGAATTTTTTTCAGTTGAAAAAAAGTTCAACTTCTCTGAAAAAAACGCCCTTCATCAAGCCCTTTTTTTGGACAACTGACCAATCACAAGTGGAGTAGTGGGACCTGTCGTTTCCACAAAAATAGAGGTCGTGGTGGAAAAATTAATTGTTCTAGTTTTCGAGCACAGTGAACTGTACAACATGACAGTGAAATTCAATCAAAATATTCATCATAAAGAGGCCATTTGGAGTCAAATTAGATGGATCCTAGGAGTTTCTGGAGAGTGTTTCTGTTTACTGCTTGTCATTAGCAGAACTAGCCTGTTAGCTTATGTTAGCTGACGTTGTTATGACAACAAAAGATGCTCTTAACTGCTTTTTGGAACAAGCATTGCCAGCTCTTTTTTCCGTCCTGCAAAAACGGTTTGGCCAGCGTTTTTCATCAAAATAGACACTATGTGTGAACACAGCCTTAAATCAGTAAACATATCAACTTTTTGTTTTGTTGCTGATATTTCCAAAGTGGGAATCAACATGGATTCCAGGTAAAGCCAGATTTTACTGTTTCTAGTTTCAAGTACTGGCATGAGGTCACTGTATTTCTCAAAGCTTATAGGTACAGGGACACGGATTAGATGCATGGAATAAGTCCAAAAAGGAAATAGGGTGACTCAAGAATAGGACATCTGGCAACCATGATGTCTGAATGTGATAAAGATGTATGAGAGAGGTTCAGGAAAGAAGTCCTTTAGCAGTTAGCAGTGTACAACTTGCACCAGATGTAGAGTTGAAAGAATTTGCAAAGTTAGCTCTTTATTTTGGTCTTTTCTTTGGCCTTTCCCTGTCCCTGTGACAAAATTTAGACTACACCTTCCAGAGGCTTGGCCTTGAAGTCTTGCTCCAGTATCAGCACAGCATGCCCTTTGACCCCCTCATGCTGAACCATAGTTTGCATCTGCTGGTCTCTTTTTGGTGACTGATTAATAATCCATTCTTGGATCTTAGGGTCAGGCATTCAGTGTTGCCCCAAGACAGGTGCCTCACTTATGTCATTCACATCCACACCCCTCAGGTGCTGTCAGTTTGCATGAAAGAAGTCGAACGTCACAATCTTGGGGTGTCTCCCCCTCCCATATTGTGGCACTGTGGAACTAATGAAGATAGACATCATCTTTTGTCTCTTGGGATTGTCCTCATTCCCTCTCTTTCCCAATAACCAGGGAATACTCATCATCCATTGCCATGTAGGCAGCCCTTGCTTTCCTTATTAAGAATGAGATGATTTAAACCACTCAGTCTTCATCAGACCACTGGTAATTTGAGTCACTCAAACTTGTGATTTGAGTTGCAGAGCTTTGGTAACTTTGGCCATGAGGCTTGAGCTGATGGATCTTCATCTGCAAGTGGTTGACTGGAAATTGACCTTATGTCTTTGTTCTTTTCTTTGTGAGATTGTGCAACACAGTCCAACTCTTGAATAGAGAAACAATTGCGCAATGACTTGGGGCCAAAAGGATAAACTGAGGACAGGTTGACACACGCAATTGCAGTGTCTATCGGTATGTACTGCACAAGCTGGCTAAATATTGGAGCTACCCAGGAATGACAGAACACTGTGCATCAGTATGACATGTGGCTATCTCTACTTGCTAGTTTCTGTCTTCTCGATACGCTTCACAGTCGTTGAAGTCAACACTCAAGTCATCCTGAGTCAACATAGCGTGGACAACATAAGAAGCAACCTCTCAGTGAGAGTGAGTTCAGGATCAACATGTAGACTGTCATATGTGGATGTTTTAATAGGGAAAACTAAAGGACTAAAGGAGTTGGTGTAGTGTACATGGATGCCACACCCATGAGGTGAAGGCCCTATATATGTAGCGCTGGCCTACACTGTTCATTTAGTGTCTATATTCATCTGTTATTTATTTATTTATTTCAAGTTTATTTAGAGCCCAGTATAACTATTTAAAGTCTCAAAGGGGTTACATGCCCACAACAAAGAAAATAGGATGTTATAAGTGACCTAAAAGAAATAGAAATTTTGTTTTCTGAACTTAAAAGTAAAAACATGGCCCACAACAGAGATAGCCTAATATTGTTAACATTTCCATATTTTTGAAACTTTTGATATATGGTTTTATGATATTGTCTTGTCTGGTCTTTATTTGGTTTCTACTCAAAAATCTCGCTTGATCAATTATTTTATCATCTGGTTTATTGACATTTACAATGTCAGTTAACTTGTTAGCACTAAATACTAGATACAAAGCTCCATAATATATAAACATATATTGGATTCTACATGGTCTTTTAGTGCCCTGAGATGTTTGTGTGTTCTACAAGACCTATTTTTGCTTCATTGTGGCTCGGTGGTTAGCACTGTTGCCTCACAGCAAGAAGGTCCTGGGTCCGAATCCCGGCTGTCCCAGGTCCTTTCTGTGTGGAGTTTGCATAGTCTCTCCGTGTTTGCACTGCTTGTTTTCCTCCAGGTGCTCCGGGTTCCTCCCACCACATGCATGCTAGGATTAGTACTCGTAAGACTCCTATCAGTGACCTTGACCAAGGCCCTGGCAAAAAGACCTGGAGTTGGTCCCCAGGCGCCGGTGACGGTGACTGCCCACTACCCCTAGCTCATAGTGTGTGTGTGTGCTTACTGGTGTTGGAATAGGTTAATTGCAGAGGCTCCATTTCACTGCTCACTGCTCAATGTGTGTGTGACAAATAAAGTGAGTTTGTTTGTTTTTGTTTTATTTTTAAGTTTTCTTACTAAATTCTTTTGAAAATTGCTCCATTCTGTGGAATGAGAAGAATCAGTTGCAGGGATCTGAACATTTGTGGCAAGATAAGGAAATGATGATGTTTTTCAATCTTGTTTCATTTTTTTTTTCCAGAATACAACTATGTTTGGATTGTCAAGACATGTTGAAAATAAGTTAAGTCTCTGTGATTGCACACACACACTGAACAGCAAGCAGTGAATTTGTCTCTGCATTTAAGCCATCCAACACACCAGTAGTGAACACACAACAGACGCAGGAGCAGTGGGCAGCATTCCTCTGCGCCCAGGGAGCATTAGGGTAAAGTGCCTTGCTCAAGGGCACACAGCCATGGATGTTGGGCCTGGGAATTGAACCGGCAACCCTGCGGTCACAAGCTCAGTTCTCTAACCTTTAGACCACATAAAGTATGTATTAAACTGACATGAAAGCAATCTTAGGTAAAGCTGTAATTACAGTAAAAAATGACAATAGATTGATAGTAGATTCATATCATTAAAATATTTGAACTAATATTCAAACGTAAAGAAAACCCAACATGGACATGCACAATATATATATGTATAGGTACATATGCCTACATGCATGTACCTGAAGTAATCTTTGATTATCACCTGTCTCGTTTATCCTTTTGTGCAAAAATCTAGCTAGCACTCTTAGGCTAGCTTGCAAGTTGTCATATAACTGTCATGGCTAGCTGATCTATGCGTTGTCATACATTTATCTATTTTCAGACATGATTTTTGCATTGAACAGTTACCAATAGCAGTGAGCTATCTCTCTATAGTTTCTTTTGAGTCTTTTGTAGGCGTTACTGTAACAAGATTTTATGGGGTGGAGTTGTTAGCCCCACGCCCAACCCCCGAACTGGAGAGCCAGATACTGCTTTTCGTCTGGCCTCTAATCTGAAACCTGCCCAGCTTTGTTGGAACTGCTGTGGGTATGACCCCCACTGGCATAACCTTCAGAGTCATGGAGGCACACAAACCCCACCGCGGCAAGGTAACCACAGAAGGTGAAGCAAAAGAAACTATGGCCCTGGGAGAGGATGGATCTTCAGCTGGAGGAGGTATGACGCCGACTAGTGAAAGCCAGATTCATCTGGAAGCTACTAGGCCAATGACCATCATCTCAACCAGGACCACCATCACCATCGGAAACACTGAATGTCAGAACCATGTTTGAAATTGGCAAGACAGCACAAGTGGCAGTGGAGGTTAGATGCTACAGTCTTGACATGCTAGGAATTAGTGAGTCAAAGTGGACTGGTTCCGGCCAGAAGAGGTTAGCCACATGAGAATTGCTGCTGTTCTCAGGCCAAAAAGAAGACAACACGCCCCACAGCCAGGGAGTGGCCCTGATATTGACCAAGATTGCCCAGAGAGTTCTCATTGGATGGGAAGCACATGACCCACGGACCCTCGCTGCCTGCTTCCAAGTAAAGAAAACAGAAAGAAAATGTGCACATCAAACAAGGAGCCGATGTTGCTTCGGATCACCGTCTCCTGGTCGCTCGCATAAAGCTGAACCTGAGGAGAAATTGGACTACGCGGACCAGCCAATACCACACTTTTAAAAGAGGCAGGCAGACAAGAAGAGTTTAAGATAACGCTCTCCAACAAGTTCCAGGCCCTGCAAGGTCTGCCAGAGGAAGAGACCATTGATGAGAAGTGGCAAGGTATAAAAGAGGCAGTGACATCAACTTGCCAGGAAGTGCTAGGCACCAAAAAGCACAGCCACAAGGAATGGATTTCAGCAGAGACCTTGAGAATGAATGAAGAGAGGAAAAAGGAGAATGCAGCAACAAACAACAGTCGCACACGAGCCGGAAAAGCCAAAGCCCAAGAAGACTACACGGAAGCAAACAGAACTGTCAAGAGGAACATTAGGGCAGACAAGAGGAACTACATGGAGTCGCTGGCAGCAGGGGCAGAAGAAGCAGCTCACCGTGGCAACATGAGGGACCTGTATGCGACCATCAAGAAGCTTTCTGGAAAGTACAGCCAACCAGAGAGGCCAGTGAGGTACAAGGACGGGAACACAATTCCACATGTGGAAGAACAGAAACACAGATGGGTAGAGCATTTTGAGGAACTATAGAACAGAGCAGCCCCACAGAACCCAATGGATATTGTAATGTGGATATTGATTATAGTGACGTCTGAACAGACATGGTTCATGATAGGAGAACTGTTTAACCTGATGGTCTTATTACCATAGATACAAAGAAAGCTTCACACCTTTGGCACCGCGTTACTGTTGGAGCCAAGAGCAATTGATTAAGGCAAAATACAACCGGTAATGGGCAAATGGCAGCCATCACAGACAAAAGGGGAATTTAGCATTAACACCTAGATTCTGATTTGCATCAAGCAACATTGTATACCTATTGTCTGTTTGCTTCATGGTATAAAAGGCTGATCATGGTAACAGTTCTCTGAGTTAAGCTTCGGCGCAAGCAGACGTGCTGCCGGATTCCACCACCACCAAATAAAGCTTTTCTCCAAGCGCGCTTTTGGTCTGCTTCGTTTACTTGTAAAATCACAAGAAAATCCAACAATATCAAGCCAGCTGGTAGTGATCAGTTGATTGATTGTGATGTAGCTTCTAAGGAGGAGATCCGCAAGGCCATCAAACAACTGAGGAACGGGAAGTTTGCACGGCCAGATAACACACTGGCAGAAGCGCTAAAAGCTGATGTCAACACCAGTGTCGCAATGCTCTACCCACTATTCAGAAACATCTGGGATGAGGAACAAGTCCCATCAGAGTGGAAGAAGGGCTCCCTCATTAAGCTCCTGAAGAAAGGTGACCTTAGTTCCTGTTCTAAATACAGAGGGATAACACTGCTGTCCATCCCAGGCAAGATATTCAACAGAGTCCACCTGATCAGAATAAAAGACGCCATTGATCCCCAGCTCCGTGACCAACAAGCTAGTTTTCACAATAACAGATCCTACACTGACCAGATCATAATGCTGTGCATCATTCTGGAACAGTCACTGGAGTGGAACACACCTCTCTGTCAACTTTATTAACTATGAGAAGGCGTTCCACAGTATAGACAGGCTGACCCTCTAGACACTGCTGCGACTCTATGGGGTCCCGGAGAAAATCACTAACATCATCAGGAACGCCTATGAAGGGATGACCTGCAGAGTGATACATGGCCAGCAACTCACCAACTCTTTCAAAGTGCGGACAGGAGTGAGGCAAGGATGCTTATCGTCACCTTTCCTGTTTCTGTTGGCCATAGACTGGGTCATGAACACATCTACAGGGGAAAAGAGGAAGGGCATCTAGTGGACACTCTGGACACAATTGGATGACCTTGACTTTGCTGATGACCTGGCCATTCTTTCCCACACCCAACAACAGATGCGGGAGAAGACCAACATGGTTGCAGTGGACTCAGCACACCTTGGCCTCAGTATCCACAAAGGGAAGAGCAAGATCCTCAAGGTCAACACAGCCAACGTTATCCCCATCATGCTGGAAGGTGAAGCACTAGAAGAGGGGGAGAGCTTCACTTACCTTGGCAGCATTGTTGATAAACTGGGTGGGACAGAGGCTGACATAAAAGCCTGGATTGGTGAAGCAAGAGTAGCTTTCCATCTGAAAAATGTCTGGGGAACCTCAGATCTGACCACCAACACCAAGATCAGGACCTTCAATACCATGGTGAAGCCTGTTTTGCTGTATGGAGCAGAGACGTGGAGAACATACCAACTACCTACTACCATCGCCACAAAGAGAATCCAGACATTTATCAATACCTGCCTCAGAAGAATCCCACGAATTCGCTGGCCAGATATTATCAGCAACCAGGAACTGTGGCAGTGAACAAAACAGCAGCCTGCAGAGGAAGAAATCCTCTGAAGATGCTAGAGATGGACTGGTCACCCTCTTTGCAAGCCTGCATCCAGCACCACAAGACATGCCCTCTTTTGGAATCCACAAGGGAAAAGGAAAAAGAGGCAGACCAAGGAACATGTGGAGGCAGATGCAAGGAGGACTGGCCATACATAGGGACAGCTGGAGAAATTGGCCCAGGACCGGGATGCCTTGAGAGCCTTTGTTGGTGGCCTATACTCAAAGTGGGGCCATAGGCATAGATAGAGATAGATCTCTTTATAGCTAGACAAGTCTTTTGAAATTAAAAAAATATTCAGACACTTTAACAACAAACCTTAAAGTAATGACACTGAGCATTAATTTGATAATTGTGTTAGTCTACCATCACTCTTATGCAGGGTTGGAAGTAATGAATTACAATTTCTCTCATTACTGTAATGATGAATAAAAATGTTTAAATTGTTTCTGATTCAAATTCCCCTTTTTTCCAAGCTTTTCATCACTAGTGCTTGTAAAAACTTTACTTTCTTTTTTTTATCATGTTTACTTTTTATTTCAGTTTTTAATTGTCTTTATTTAGTGTTTATTTAATTCATTTAACTTTTCATGAATGGACTATTTTATATCATTTTTATTTTTTATTCTATTTAACATATTTATGCAATGTTCATTTCATGTTTTAATTTCATTTGTTAGTACACTTTATTTTATAAAGGTGATCTGAAATTAAAAATAAGATGTTATATTCATGCTCTTGCCCTGTCTGCATTGCCTGTGAAAGGTCCTAGAGGACAATCTATCTGCACGTCGCCAACCACACAGTAAAAAAAAAAAGTGACAAAGTAACTTTACTCCAAGTAAATTTTAAATAGGTTACTTTTTTACTTTTATTTGAGTGGATTTTGTACAGTACAATTTCAGTATAATAACAGTACTTTTACTTGAGTAAAATAATTTAGTACCCTTTACACCTCTGCTCTTATGCCACGGTCTGCATTTGCCTGAGGTCATCATGTGGAATAAAGCATATGGAATAAATAATCCAAATTTCTCTGGATTATTCTGTGCTTCTCTAATACTGCTCAATCATGTAACTAACCAGTACTTAGCTGCTGCTGTTCTTTCCTCACATTCCTCTCCAAAATACTTTAAAATGTTCGGCAAACCCATGAATACCTGGACACTAGTAAGTTTCTTGAGAACTTTGATTTTGGATTATGACCAGAACAAAGCACAGAGACTGCCTCCATTAATATCACTTATGATTTCCCTCATGCTGGGGACGTTGGACTCATCCTCCTTGACCCCAGAGCTAACTTATGATTACCCAACTACAGCTCCTGGATTCCCTGGTGTCGTTGGCCGGACTGACTTTTTATCTCACTGGGAGGCAATAGTTTGTCCAGCTATCAATGGTCCAGATGAGTTACCTAGGGTGTCCCTCAGGGGTCAATCCTTGATCCAGTTTTCTTAAATGTATACCTCTTCCCTCTCTGATAAATGTTGTGTTATTGTGGCATACATTTTAACCCCTGCACTACACCTGACAGCATGACTGGACTGTGAGTTCTTCTTTCTTATGCTTCAAAATTACATGTACGCATTCTACTGGTAAAGAAAAGGCTTTAACAACTGAAAAAACATAAAGCTGACTTTGTTGTTATCTTTAATCATTACCACTACCACCAAACTGAGATGGTCCTGTCAGTTTTGTCAGCATGTGAGGGATTAGATTCTGGACTGTAACGGTATGAGTATTTGATAATCCCTTTCAATTAATCTGATATCTCCTTTATAATTAAGTGTAACTAATTGTCTGTATTGGTTAAGCCATTTATATTTGTTAATGTCAACGGCAACAAGATTTAATGTCATGAAATTTGCAATTCTTATTAATGGTAATGTTCTTTTAGTTTTGTTACATTTTCTGGTGTCGCTGACTCCAAGTTTAAGTTCTTGGTGTCAGTGAGGAAGGATAAGTCAAGAAAAATTGGAAAGAGGAGCGATCATGTGACTGCAGATGCAGAGATGGAAGGAACAAATACTTTGAGTTGAGCCTTTGACATCTGTGACTTGAAGTTATTAGTTTCAGTTTTTAGCAATTGTGAATAAACCCTGTTCTGCTTTTCACAACCTCTAGAGGTCAGAACTGTCTAGAGGTCATTTTCGTTAGATCACCTTGTTAGAAGTCAAGGAAAAATTCCAAGAGAACCTACAGGTAATCATATGAGACATCTTATTGTGATCATGAGTGCTGAACTCTTGCTTCCAGGCAGAGTCAAAGCACAAGTTCCTGTGGAGACAACCATGGTGAAAGTGCATCTATCAGCAGGACATTATCATACATTTTTTAAAATTAAAACATATACTGGAAAAGCCTATCAAATGCCAAATAATTACAATAATCATTATGTGACAATTCATTACATTTAATATAACCCTGCAATTTACAGAGTTAAGCTTGTACCAATTAACACCTGAGTGGTCATGATGGGCTGGGGGGCCAGTAAGATTTATGTTGGTGTTTCATGTTATGTGATATATCTTATTCTGGGTATTTTTATCCTCCTCTCCCTTTTGTTTTTTGTGTAATCTGTTTTGTAGGACCAGACACTACCTCTTTCATTTTGTCTGTTGTCAGAATGGTCACAAGGCCAACCGGATAGCTTTGAGATCTCCAACAGTCACTCCTGTGTGGCTGTAGCTCCTGAAAATGATGGATTCACAGTATGTTTTGAGTGTTAAACTAGACAATTCACTTATAATAGGCTTGAAAAATGTTACGCCCACAAATAGTACAGCAGCCCCAACGAAGAGCTTCCATTAGTGGTAGAAAATGACTGTATTTTTTTTTTTAGCATGACCTTTTATGTCCATGGCAACAGCCTGTTTCAGTAATATGTTGCTCTGTAGCCAATCCTATCCATGTAGCAATATCCACTGTGTGGCCAAAAGTATGTGGACACCTGCTTATTAAACATCTCATTTAAAAACATAGGCATTAATGTGGAGTTGGTCCTCCCTCTGGTGCTATAACAACCTCCACTCCATCTTTCTTCTAGATGTTGCAAAATTGATGAGAGGATTTGCTGCCAATCCGTCACAAGAACATTTGTGTGGTCAGGCACTGATGTTTGCCAATTAGGCCTGGCTGCATCCAGCATTCCAATTCACCCCAAAGGTGTTTGATGGGGTTGAGGTCAGGGGTCTGTGCAGGCCATTGAAGTTCTTCCTCACCAAGTCTTCACAAACTGTTTTTGTACAGATTTTGCTGTGTGCATGGGACATTGTTATCCTGAAACAAGAAAGGACCCTCCTGAAACTGTTGCCACAAACTTAAAAGGACAGAATCACCCAAAATGGCATTGTCTGCTTTACTTTTAAGATTTTCATTCAAAGGAGCTAAGGGGCTGAGGCCAAAACCTGAAAAACAGCCTCAGACTAGTATTCCTTCTCCACCAATCTTTCCAGTTGGCACTATGCATTTGGACAGGAAGCATTCTTGTGGCATCTGCCAAACACAAATCCGTCCATCAGACTGCCAGATGGTAAAGCGTGTTCATCACTCCAAAGTATGTATTTCTACTGCTCCAGAGTCCAGAGGTGATCATTCCAGCCAACACTTGGCATTGTGCATGGTAATCTTAAGGTTGTATGCAATTGCTTAGCCATGGAAGCCTGTTTCATGAAGCTCTTGATTAACAATTCTTGTATCGGCATTTGTAACATGGTGAGAAGTGTTGTAACTGAGGACGGACAGTTTTGCTTTCTACATGCTTCAGTGCTTGAACTTGTGTGGCCTAATACCTCATAGCCGACCTGTTGTTGCTATTGGACATTTCCACCTCACAATATCAGCACTTACAGCAGACCAGGCTAACTCTAGCAAGGCAGAAATTTGACAAACTGACTTTTTGGGAAGGAGGCATCTTATGATGGTACCAGCTTTCTGTATAACCCATTCTACCGTTGGTATTTGTTTATGGAGATTGCATGGCTGTCTGCTTGATTTTACACACTAGGCAGCAATGATTGTGACTCGGAGTGGCATTAGAATGGATGTCCGCTTCCTCCTACTTTCGGCCATCTACTGTATTTAATCAAGTCAATTTTGGGAAAAGAAAGATCAAATTGGATGAATGTATATAAAGCAAGTGACAAGGAATAGGAGAGGGAGTAATTGCTGGGAGGGCTGTGTATTCTCTATCAACTGTCTTTTCCTCCCAGTGTGGCTTTGTGTCATATTAGTCTATAATAAGCAGTGAAATGATCCTAGTGCTTCATATAATGTGTGTGCAACAACCAATGCCTCTTATGTGAAACGACATTTTCCATCAGACTTCATTTGTTTGAGTCATTTTGCACAGTAATGTCTGCTAATCTAATGAATGTAAACTTTAGCTACCTTTTGTTACACTGGTAAAACAGATGCAGTTCAACCAAAGGCTGTCATTACGGCAGCCATATGAAGTCATTTGTAAGGTTAAATAACATTAAATGAATCTTGGCTTTGTAAATTTCCTCTTGTGTAAGTCCAAGGAATAGGAAAAATCTGATTTGATGCATGTTGTGTGGATGTGCATATGACATTACAATCAAACAAAAAATATTCCCATATACTTTATTTTACATGCACATCAGGCTAAGCATCTGTTCATACATTACAAATGTAAAGACATCACATATACACACATACAAGTAACTGCCAAAATTAAGGTAACTTGAGTGAATGAGGAATGCTAATTATATTAAGCAGATGTTTCCAAACAGGTGTGGTGGCTGAGATAATTAAACAGTTTAGATCTCATTATGCTTAGGAAAGGTCTAGTGGTCCATGTTTTTTCTACTATGACAGGGCAGGGAGGTATAAGTGACCATGAAAGAGGGATGATTGATAGGGCTACTAGGCTACAGCTTCAGTGGCAAGAACTGTTGAACCTGCTGATGTTTCGTGAGGAACAGCAGCTAAACCGAAATTGGCATGGGAACGTAAAGGAATGACATCATCATTCAGGGTCAACTATGGTCAAAAATGTATGTTAGACTGAAGTATCTGCATTGATTCTACATTCAAGGCAGAACAGATAAACAAATCCATATTAGTTGACTGAAAATATCCACCTGGGGCAGGAAAGTATGATTAGACTGAAGAGTATGAACTCCTTATTACTAAAAGTGGTGCAAAGAATACCTATAGAAATACAGTTACAGCCAAATCGTTCCCTCTGCTTGAAATGAATGGCTGAGTATAGTTATATGTGGTGCATTCTGAGATGAAAGGTTGAAAATTATATAAACCATATTCCATGGCTATCCCAGTCTCCAGAACTTAGTCCAGTAGAATACTTCAGGGAGATTCTGGAGCAGTGCCTGAGACAGCATATAAACAAAACACTAAATGATGGAATTTCTTCAGGAAGAATGGTGTCACAGTCCTCCAACTGTATTTCATATAGAGAAATCAATCCCAAAGTGAACTCAAGCTATTCTGGTAACCCAGCACCCTATTAAGACACTTGATGTTGGTGTCTCTGATTTTTTAAATCTGTATTTATTTGACAACTGTACAAAGATTTATTAAATAATGACTGTAATTTGCCATGTTTACCTTACATCATAAAAAATGCAGTTTAATCAAGTAAAAATGCACGTCATTGTGTAAACAGCAAATGTACCCTTCATCAGACATAGTGATGGATCTATGGGGCTCCATACATCATGACTAGCAGTGAACCCACAAGGCCATGACTTGTACTTTTAATTATAAGTGACAGTACAAGACTGTTGATATGTGAATCAGTCCTCAGCCTTCTGTGCCAGTCGGCAAAAAGTCCAGTGGTGTTCTACTGTGGTCTCATTGGCTCTCTCACTGATATGAAGTACTCGTGTGTTCCTGATGGTGAAACCTTGCTTAGATATATATTCTACAAGGTGAACCCTCAGAGACACTTCCTGGTGGTGGTCACAAGGTCCAAATGTGAACGAGATTTGAAAGTCTCTTGTGTCCATCATGTGTTTGTTCCACCTTGTGAAGCTATTGGAGATGCCTTCAAGCAAAGCGTGAACCTTGGTGGTGATGGTGAGCTGTGTGATGATGACAGCCACAGGGTTAGAGTATTTGGAAAGCTTACGAGTGCTAGAGAGTTCCACCACCTGCTCAAACGTGTCCAAAGGGTAGGGTGAGTCCGGTTTAGTGTCATTTAGGCATTGGACCAGTGGCTCAATCTGATAAAAATCAGCTTCCTTACGCAGGAGCTCTATCTCCTTGAAGTTGTATGGCAGAGTCAATTCTGACGTTCTCAGAAAATTTAAGACATAACGGAACAAAGTCCCATCCCGGTCAATGAAATAGTTGCCCTGGGAATCTCGAGCTATGGGAAAATCTCCACTGAACATGGCACTCAACAGTGAGTCTGGGTAACGCTGAAGTGTGGACAAAGAAGTGGTGTACAAATGGCCACCTACATTTAGAGTAACTGGACGGGTCATCTGTAAAAGGTCAAAGAAGAACAAAAGACACTAAGCTTTGACAGAAGTTGAAGAAGCAGTTCAAAAATGTGTCCCTGAATGTCAATGTTAACTCTGTACATATGGAAAACATCCATTATAATCATTCAAATATATAAAGACACAAACACATAAACACAGAAAGACATTCGCTTTTACAATTATTGTCAATTCTTCAGATTATTCAGTCTGTGCTCCTGGACTGCCCTTTTCCATTCACATTTTTATTTTGATTCAAAACTAGAGATTGAGATAGTTGTTGCAAAACAACAATGAAGCTGTTGGTTTTTGGTCACATTTTTAGTAGTTTGGGTAATCCTCTATTAGACCACTGTTACACCATTACGTTAGTTTTATACTTAATGAATGAAGAAAACTGTATTTTCAATTTTTTTCCTTATGGTTTTGTAGATTGGTTGATGAGTAATTGTGGCCTATTTTTCTCTGAGCAGTTGTATTATTGTAAAAATATAGTTTTACTGTGTATGAGCACAAATTATTGTTCAACAACAGACACAAATAGCCTTGGGGAATATTATGTTTTCATAATGCTAAACCAGAATGTGTGCTCATTTGTTTGCACACATTATTACTTGCTGGTTTTCTTCAGCTGCCTCTTTGATATTTTAAAATGCATTACAGAACTTCTGCATAATTTCTGAATAAGGAACAAAGTCAAAACAAGTTTCACTCTGGCTATATATATATATATATATATGTTAGGAGTGTAACGGAACGGTAAGTGTATTCGTCCCGAACCGTCACGCTACGGACGTTACGGCTCGGTGCATCTAGTCGCACGGAGAGTACGCCCTAGTCTATGTGCGAAGACTGATGAACGTAATGTGGAACAAAATTTCACAAGCGCGAGTCTCTCATTTCACTCTATAATAGTTGGTTCGTTCTCTTCTCTCCCCGATTTGGGATCCGATCGTGGTGTAAACATATTACGACATAGGTTTTCAAGGACCTTAAGTCCTTGTTTACCGGTATATTGTGGTAAGAAGCAAACCTAATTTCTTAATGAGTAATAGATGGCAATACTGGCTGTCAATAGCCGAACGACTGGCTAGACGTTGCTGTAGGCGGCCATGTGCAGTTGTGACGTCACAAACACGCGAATTCAGAACGGGCAGTAGAAAGGCTAGTACTCTTCACATAGATCGTATGGCAGTAGGAGGAGAATGCATGTTTTCATACTTTGACAATGTTTACATTGTACATTCATCTCAGTGCATTCAAAGGGGCATGGAAAATCGTGATTTCCATTCTATGGCACCTTTATGGCTGTACAAACTACCTCAGGGTAGACTATACCACACTAGGTGGAACAAACTGTAACGTGCACTACTGTCTGTTCAAAATAAATGGAAGAACCCTAGCCTTTAAGCGTTTGGGGACTTTGCTGCTTTTTTCCCGTTGTACCGAACTCGTACCAAACTGTGATGTCCAAACCGTGGTGTGAACTGAACCGTGACTTCTGTACTTCTGTGTACTGTTACACCCCTAAAATATATATATTTTGGCAAATGAGAAAAAATTCCTTCCAAAATTGTGATTCATTTGGCTCTTCAATGCAAGTGGGTCCCTTAAGCTGTAAACACTTGTCTCCCTGTGTGATGTTTGGATTTACCTTAGGTTTTGGCATTTTAGTCTGTAAGTGTATTGCAACTGACCATGTATCCCCAGTCACCATTCTCCATTTGCACATCTGCTTGGATGCTCAAGTGACAGGACAAGCTGACTATCTGAAAAGTCAGTTTTTCCTTGTGTTGTATTCTTCACCTGTAATAAAATGTAATTGATTAGTACTCTATTCGAGCAACATTTTTGCAGCCAAATGCTAAATCTGTTTCTGTGCGAGGGGTACAACCTAATCAAGTTTAACATGCAATATGGGGTGCAGTAACGCAAGTATACAATAGTACACGCTAATTATAAACACTAAAACGGCAAGATGTAACTCTACCTGAATACGCATTACTCTCTCTGTATTCATAACCATCTCATCCTACAGATTTATTTGCCGACAGTGCAATCTCCCAAACATCTTCCTGATGGCTATATGACGTAGTCATCGACCTATACAACCACACCTAGTAGCGTATAGCAAAAGGTAAGGCCATTATTTCTACCAGTATGACATATGAGGAGTGCATCACATGGTCATGCAAGCTGGAAGTCCGCAGAGGAATCCATATCCTTCCTATTTTGCAATGCTGTGAAGAGATCTGTTTCCCTGTGCAATCTACCGCTACAGTGCCATGAACGCGATTCATGATGTTGTATTTCCAGTATTAACATAACGTTGTAGAACTGTGACCAAAGGCTTTTGCTTCATTTATTTAAACTATCTAACAATAATTTGGCGTAGAATATAAAACCATGTACAGAAATGGCTAACCTGTAATTTGTTCCGTTACGACTGTCCTCTGCAGACTGTTTTCGGAGAGTCGATAGTCAGCTGTACTGCAAAAATAAGCTCCGCCTCTTCTGATTCATCAACACACGGGCGACCAATGACTTTTGCAGGGTTGATTTGTTTTCAGTAAGTTAATTCAGTTAAAGCACCATGCACTGTCCATTGTTGAAACAAGAGGACATATTACGTTAGTAATATAAACAGTGTCATGTGTAGTGCTCTGACCTATTCTGTTGCCGTTTTGGTATTAACATTCCTTATTATGATAGTCGAGCAATTGCCTCAATATTCAATACAGAAATCAAGTATGTATAATGGCATTATATAAAACATCAGAAACGATTTCATTTTTGTTGAGGGCTGAGAAATTAGATTAGTTTCCCCAGTAGGAGGCAGTGCTGTGTTAGTTATAGCTCTTAACCTCAAGATATGACATTATGAGGTAGAATCCTACGCCATAGCCTCTATTTTAATCACTGGATAAACCACTCATCCATCAGAAATAGGATGGGCATATTATTATATGTAAAATATATGCAATGTGAAGTGACTATTTGTGACTGTATTTGTCTGCATTAATACTTGCCTCTCTTTCCATTCATTTACTCAAAACACTGTGATATCCCTGAATGAGATTATGTGCCTACTTAAAAAATTTACTGAAGTCATGTTCAGGTAACTACCAAAATAAAGGAAACATCAGCATGAAGCAAAAGTGCAATTAAATTTTGGGCCACCACAAACCACCAGAAAAGCTTCAGTGTGGCTTGCCTTAGATTTTAAGAAAAAACACAGCTGGAAGGATGTGACAACATTGTTCCAGTATTAATTCCATCATTTTGGCTTTGATTTTTGTTGTTGTTGTTAATGTTATTGGAAAACACTGGCTTAGATACCACTCCAGACTGTCATTTATCAGGAGAGAAGTGATCTCTCATCAATGTAAATAACAGTTGAAAATGACTTTCTATTTATTGGTGTTTACTTTGCCCTGTATAGGTTTCAGTGGATCTAAACCAAGTCTGGAAAACACACCCATCTTCTCCATAGCTTGCAGGAAACTTGCCCCCTATGTTAATATTTTCATTATCAGGAACAAACACATTTGAGAAAGTTATTTCCCAAGTTAACTTCTTTTCTATCAACACATTACTCATGAGTAGCTAGCTACTGGGCATTTCAAATGTCTTTTCCATGTTAATTACAGTCTGAAAATTGTCTGTTTTGTACTGCTCACAGGTTTGTGTTTTTTCTTGGCCTCTGGATTCCACTGTGTCACTGTTTGGGCATCAGTAGATTTGAGATGACATGCTATTGGCTTTCAAACTATTAAATTTAATACTACACATCACACAGCAACACCACCCCTAATATGTCTGGACATTGATAACATGGAGTTTATTTTAGTTTACAGAGTCATGTATTGCTAAATAATACACATAAGCTGATATCTTGACATCCATAATAAATATTCCCTCTTAAAAAACAGAAAACTATTTTGGGCCAAATGAGAAGGGATAATCCCTATACTAATTGTAGTGATACAATGGATGCAACATTTAATACCAGAGATTTAACAGAACAGAAATGCCTTGGACTGTCTCTAAGACTTAATCTTAGTCTGTTCTTACAAATACATTTTGGTATACAGGGAGACAGTATCACATGGGGACCAGTTCTAGAAATTGTTGTGAAGGGAAAAAATTGTGAAAAGTGGGAAGTGAGATGGATCTGATGCTAGACATTTAGAGTCTTTTTGACAGAGAAAATGATATCCTTGATCTGGGGTGTACTGTGATCTTCCAGTATCTTTGCGTATGGCATGGGGATATCCACACCAGTCACCCGGATGGCAGGAGCATCCAAATAGTTGAATGCCTGGCCTAAAATGTAACAGAGATGAACATATATACATATAACTTCTGTATTTTATACCAACTTCCATTATATTACCATACATGCTGGCATAGGCTGTACATTCAGAGAGCAGAAAAAAAACACAAACAAAATGTCTTTACCTTCCATGATTCTGGCGCATATCTCAGCTCCTACGCCAAACTGTGGCCAGCCCCCCTCTACAGTAATAAGATGGTTGGTTTTCATCACACTTGCCTCAATGGTGTCTATATCCATTGGCCTGATGGTACGCAAGTTAATAACCTGCAAATTTTATCAGTGAGACAGGGAACAAGCAGAGGAGAAGAAACCATACATTGGTTCAAACTGCTGACTTAACTGTCGACTGAAATTATACATAATTAAAATTTATGAATGGAAAGTGGGACCACTGAATGTACTCATTTTTACTCCAGAGTTCATTTACCATCACGTACCTCACATTCAATGCCCTCTTTTGCCAGGACAGCAGCTGCATCAAGACAATGTCCAACCATTCGGGAATGTGAGACAAGAGTGATGTGACTTCCTGTGTGACACCAAAGATCATAAGAGATCAAATCAGTACTGTTTAAAAGTTTTATATGTAATCATAAACTGAGCATGTTAAGACATCATTTCTTTGTTCTTATTTAATGGTATAAATCAGCTGGTGAAAAGCCTAATGAAAAGCCTGATCTAATGTAGATTTTGTAATCCCTTTCAGCTAACTTAATCCTCTAGCATGGTTAGACACACACACACACACACATACAAAAAAATAACACCTCATTATTAACAAAATAGATCAAAACAAATAAAACACCATTCCAAAACTCCGTTTTTATGAGCAGACTGATTCTGCAGAATCCTCACTTAGATGTGCCACAAGATGTGCTGTGTAACTGCCTACCTGGTTTCATTATTTGTACTCACCTTGTCTTTCAACTTTTGCCTTTCCAATGGGTATGGTGAAGTCCTTTGACTGTGCCTCCTCTGACATCTCAAAAGGCACACCATACATAAGCTCATTCTCCAAAACAACCACTGTGCAGGAAAGGAATTCACAAATCATTTATAATGCCACAACAAATAAGCTACCTCACCATTATTTCAGACAGCACAGTGGAGTAGTCAAACAAGTTTGACATGTCATAGTGACTGTTTCCCAGGGTCATCAAAGTATTTCCTGCGTTTGATGTTTTGTTGAACTGGTTCGTACCTCTACAGAGCGTTAAACAGGTTTTCAAATGGACGTCATAAAGCTGGCAGCGTCATTCTAAGTCAAATGCCCCTAATTCAGTATGATTCCATGCAACAGACCCACAATTCAATATGATTCCCTATCAAATACCCTTAATTCCATATGATGCCACTTCAAATCCTCCCAATTCAATATGATTCCATGCCAAATACACCAATTCAATACAAATCCACATCAAATGTCCCTAATTCAACATGATTCCAAGTCAAATATTCCCTTATTCCATACCACGCAACACAGGTACACTTCTCTGCGTGTGACAGCTTACCCGGGTTGTCATCTCTGATTGCTGATTTCAGGAGCCCTTTGGCATCCTCCGCACTCCATGGACTGATTACTTTAAGCCCAGGACAATGTCCATACCAGGCTGCAAAGCACTGAGAGTGCTGTGCTGCAACACCTGCAGAGGCACCATTGGGCCCACGAAACACTATAGGGACAGGCTGCAGACCGGCAGACATGTAGTAGGTCTTGGCAGCTGAGTTGATGACCTGATCGATGGCTTGCATGGAGAAGTTGAAGGTCATGAACTCACAGATGGGCCTCAGACCTGCCTGTAATTTAAAGAAATGAATTAAATGGGATTAGGCTACAGAAAACAAATCTGCAAAACATGTATTATTCTCATTCCATAAACATGACTGACCAGTTATTACTTTTATACAGTAGAAAAACAGCACAAAGAATAGAGAGTGGTGTGACAATGGCTATAGATAGATCTGTGCTAGTGAAGAGTTAACTGGTGACACACCCATGTGGTAATATATTTGTTTTTTCCCATGATGAAATTCTCACATGGTCAGTGACTGCACAGTGGCACGATTAATAGTGATTAGAGGCAAGATTAATGATTGATACACAACTTGAGTTTAACAGGTAACCTAGTCTGAAGCAATGTTTGTGGAGGTTAAATTCGGAGATGTGCCATGTAAATAATAGGCATTTTCATCACTAGGGTGAAATTTTGGGGTGGGAAATGCTATGACAAACATCAAACTGGCCATCAAAAATCATATTTATTATCACATGTGCTCTCTTATCAACATGGTCTTGCCTGAATTGAGCCCTTTTAAATATGCATTTAACATGTAGCAATACACAACCAAATTTACATGAGTGCCTTACAGAGATTCAAATGAACTCATGCTACAAAAAGTGGTCAAAAGAAGAGAAGGCCACAATTTTTTTTTAAATCAGTTAATATTTGTTGACTCACCATTGCAGCACCAACAGCAATACCTGCGAAACCCATCTGCAGTGAAAAAATATTGGATTTATTTTAGTGTAATTCAGTGCACAGTGTGTAAAGTTTATGATCAATGTGGTCTACATAAAAAGTGACTCTTACTCACTTCAGTAATGGGTGTGTCAATGATACGTTTGTCTCCATACTTCTTCCACAGCCCTCTACTCACCTGCAACAGGAAAAATAAATCATAACTATGTGTGATACAATCAACCCTTTTCTCACAACAATGCTAAGAAGTTCCATGAGATCCACATCATTTTTATTTGTAAGTTTTAATGCGGGGGGCGGACTAACCTTGTAGGCACCATCGTACTGTGCAACTTCTTCACCAAGGAGAAATACCCGTTCATCCCGCTCCAATTCCTCGTCCATTGCCTGATTGAGGGCATCTCTGACTGTTACCTGCAATTACCACACCGCTTACTTCATGCTTGAGTCCGGCAACTCTCTTGCAAAAACTGTCATGCAAACTAAGGCACTTAAAATTTTTCAAAACACGTAACCCCACATACGGAACACTGGCAAATCAGTAGGGACATATCATGTTGAGCAGCGAAACATCTACCCTAGTTTTGTCTTTAACTCATACATGACCTCAACAAAAACCAGTTCAAGAACTGATAAACTCTGCATCAGTCAAACTAGTTTGACTGTAAGTAACAGTAAGTTAGCAAATGCGGTTAGCTAGCGGGCGACAGGATCCTACAGGCAGCTAGCCAAGTGAATAAGAATGAGTCTGGCTACGAGCTGTTCAGAAACAAGTTAAAACTCGTTAAAATGAGTATTACTTTACACAAGAGACTGATGACTGGTCGCTTGAAACAATCTATCGCTGTGCATATTGTTCAACGATACCACCAACTATTTTGCCATGCATTACGTTGACAGCTGCAGTGAAGGTTAGACAGAGCATCACATTTGCCAACCTGCAAAGCTGCGGGCGATGTCTTGTGGAACTCTCTACGCAGAATGACAGAAACAGCATTCTGTAATAAGACAAAAGACAATAACAAATCATCGGTGGTACATAGTATTAACACCGGGAGTCAGTTGAAAGACTCGCAACTTATTCAAGACATACCCTCCCTGAGCGAAGAAAGCACCTCAGCGACGCCATCTTTCCCCTGTCCTCTGTTAGGAGAACGCTTGCCCTGTTCACGGACTCGTCCAATAGGAGAGGATGTTGTTTGATCGGTAGAGGGACAACAATTTGAGTAGCCAATCAAAGGAAACCTGACGTGAGACGAGCGGAAGTACATCACCAAGCGTTTAGGTTGTCCAAGGGCAAGGTTGATCGTATGTACTTGGAGAAGTTGGTCGTAGGATAAATACTTAATGCACATATATTTAAACAGAAATGAATAAACTAACGAACGAATAACTACATTAATATAATGGCTCCAACTCGAGCATAACTGGTTTTCAGGCTCACCCCCCACCATTTTTTATAAATAGGTCAAGTCGCTATTAGGATTTATTGTTAAAATGTTACCGTTTTACTGCTGACTGTTGTCTTCTTATCGACTGCCTTGAGGTCCCCTCATAATTTTCTGTATTGGGAGGCAAAAACCCTAATAATGATGTTTATTTTAAGTCTGACTGAGAGACAAACAAACAGACTAAAACTACCACGGGTTACGTATTCTTTTTTGTTTGAATACAGAATAAAAGGAATTATGGCCAAATTGAGACAGCCCTCGAATGGCCCCTATGATCTGCAAGACCGGAGGGTAGGTCTTCTGTCCTCACTCTGCTCGATCTGACTGTAGCGTTTGATATGTTAAACTACCTCATCTTGCTGGTGAACTTTGAGCGCCTTGGCATGTAAGGATCTGCACGCAACTGCCAACATCCTACCTAAATGGACGATCATACCAGGTTTCATGGAGGGCAAGTATCTAAACCACGGCTAGATTCAACAGGTGCCTAAAAAGGTTCAGTCCTTGGTCCACTCCTCTTCTCACTCTAAACACCCTCTCTTTTTCCCGTTATAAAATCACATGGCTTTACTTATCACTGCTATGCTGAGGAGTCTCTACTTATGCCTCCCTTCCACAGATACTCACATTTTAGTACAGGCTGTTTGTTATTTGGTATACTCTTTGTCAATTGTTTGGACAAACACGTCTGTGGGAGGACTACACATCGATATGTATATAAATAAAGACTTGCATAAACAAAGTAAGACAAAATATATCAGCATCAGTAAAATTCAGCTACACATTACTGATTCAGCATTTTTATTTAGATGAACAAATAAAATGGTACAAGCCTCACTTCCATACAATCTTTGATGAATTATCAGAGTGGAAAACATGGCCATTTATCATTTTTACAACACTGTGGTCAAAGCAGTTATACTACTATTGCTCAACCAAATTGCAAACTGAATTATACAACTATTTTTGATTCAAGAAAGCAGATAAATGAAATCATAGAAAATTTTGTTTGAAGTGTGGTGTTAAAATTTGGAAAGAAACAATTATACAATTATGACACTTTATAGAAATCCCCAGTTTGAGTCCACTATTTTCTACAAAGCCCCAGATGAGCAGTGTGAATGTAGTGGAAGACTGGGAAAAGAGTGATATGCAAGACTAGAATGATTTTACACAGCTGCCCCACTCTAATGAACAAGGCCTGCTGGTATATTACATAATTCAATGATAACAGAAAATATAAATAATTGTTGAGTGGCTGATAAACAGTTTACACCACGGACAATCAATGTCCAACCTTTTAATTCATTGAGAATTTTTTTATTTCATTCAGATTATGAAAAGACCTTGAAAAGACCTTCAGACCTTGAAATTATTCTCACAATGCTATAAAGCCAGACAAAAACAGAGAGAAATATGTACCACTAGATGAAAACACTGTGTCATGTACATTAATTTAATGAGGAAAAGAACTGTAGTGTGAAACATTTTAAGTTTCATTTTTATACTCTAAATAATGTGCCTATTTTTGTGAAAATACCTCATCCTCACTCTAACCCAGGCCTGGTCACCATGTTGAATACTAACACAGTATTTATTTATTTATTTATATTTATTGAAATCATTCAAACTGAAGTTATTCAATTTTCAGTTCTATATAATTCCATTCAGAGATATTCTGATCACTGGCACATTCTGTATAACTCACTAACTTCGATTTACAATAAATAATTAACAATATTGATCTGAGTGACTAGTTTAGCGCCAGTCAAGGCTTAAGAAAAGCAAATGCTGAAACATAACTATTAAACATATAAGAGAGGGTCAACACAAAGACCATTTTCATTATCTTTACTTCCAATATAATGATTAAAACAACATCACAATTCAATTAAAACATTAAAAACACCACAAGAAATTAATTCCAATTCCTATTCAAAAAAATTCTGCCCTTTCTTACACATCCCCTCCCCGCCTCAACTCAAAAAATTAAACATAGCCAGAGGCTGCATACGCAAGTAAGGAGCACCTAATGGTTTCCATACCGAGTGTCACGTATCAAAATTAATCACCTAGAAAAATAAGTCACCAATAGACGCTCCCATTCTTGAAAATTCCAGTAATATACCCAAGCATAATACATTTTCCTGAGCATAAGGGGGAAGGACGTGCATAAGGGTGTAATTTCTTTGGATCAGAATCGGGCAAATGTTGAAAGGAAAAACAATGGTCTGGTTTTCAAAGAAAAAAACAAAACAAAACAAACAAAAAAACAGCGCAAGCATGCACACCTCAAGTGCTTAAAACAGTGGTTGTGGCATATGCACAGAGGAGATCAGCAACGGCAGGCCTCTCAAACAGTACTCTGAGGTCTAGAACTGATAATAACTACTCTACACAATACAGTTCATAACAAAAGTTCAATTCAATGTAAACTTTATAGCGTTACTTCTTTTCAGGACCACCTTGTAAAATACAGTGGTAAAGTGCTGAAGACTTAACATAAATCTCAAATCTGAGAATATAATCTGATTTGCATTTAAGTAGGATCCACTCATTGTTTACTTACTGCTGTCAAAAAGTGTATCAATGCATATACAATCAGGATAACTGTAACAGGAAAAAGTGATTTATGATTAATCAGGCAATTAAGTCTGGCTCATACACAAACCCTGTCATGTTTCTCCATAATATTCTAAAGCTGGTTGTTGAGGAATTGGCATGAAATTTCTTTAAATTACACTTACATAGCCTGTGTCAAATTTTTATTCAATGTATCTGAATGATCAGTATGATCATTTCCTCCTGTATTTCTCTACTTGACAGTAAAATTGAATGAACAATTAAGGCAAAATTATTATTATTATTATTATTATTATTATTAAGACTCTATTTGATATCTAAACGGGGCTGCCTTGGTATTGCTTTAAAAAATTGACAGAAGGGAAGCCAAGGTAAGGCTATTGATATTACTATTCAGATACACAGCTCTCTTAATTCTGGTCTAATTGTGATTGTAAACTTGCACTTATGTGATAGAAAGCCATTTTGTTGCTGTGGAACAAATAGCATGTCATTTGAAAATGTCTCCCTGGAAAAAAAACACTTCTCCTTATATATAGGCACAATGGTTAATGTGGCACATGCTCAGAAAAAACAAAAACAAAAAACAAGTGGGGTTTGAAGGGGACTCAATTAAGGGTCAATTAAATAATGAAATACATTTTGTTAAAAAGCAACACCATAGCACTATGTTTCAGTAAAAACTACAAGATAAAATGACTTACTGCTTGTTTATAATTTGCATTGTGAGAGCAATTTTCCTCTTCAACGCAGTTGCTGGTGCCCTCTATGAAAATCAGTCAAATCAATACATAAGAAAAAATGAAGGCAAAATAACAACAAAAAAACTTGCATCTGAGAACTGCTGCCAGAGTAAGATGGCAACAACAAAACAGGTCTAGGGGCCTAAAGTTTTAGTTGCTGAACGCAACATTCTTTAATAAAAACTCCCAAACATTTGCAATCAGTGGCAGATCTGCGCATTAATAATTAGCAATCAACTTATCCAGTCTTCAGTCTCAAAGAGGATAAATACAATGCCTGGTATTGGAGTTTGAACATTTCATTAAGTCAGTATAGTACTAATGACATGGGATAAGAGAAACTGTCAGAGGAGAAAGGAGCGGTCTTAGACGAGTGGTTTACTGCGATCGTTGGTCTCTGCTTTTTTTAGCTTTCCTTTGCTAAAAGTCTGAATGGAACTGAGCAAAGCCCCTCTGTTCACGCCATTGACAGATGGAGGCGTGAGAGATGGGGGTCCTGGATCACTTCCTGGAGGAGGAGGAGGGGGTGGAGGAGGAGCAGGAGGAGGAGGTGCTGTTGGGACTCCTATTATAACAAAGAAACAAAAATTAGCATAACTGGGACAATTTATCAAGATACACATATATGCGCACATTTTGCACAAATAAGCAGTCATAGTAAAGCATGTGAGGTAAATGCAGTGCATCAACATAATAAACAAAGCGAGGTAATGGATATAACTAAGAGGGTAACTTAACTGATGTGTAAATAACCCTGACAATAACCCACAGAAAATTGTAACTACAATCATAAGTAAAAAATATTATCAACTGAAATGTATTGTTAATTGGCTTAGAGGCAAAATATTTAAGATGGATGAATATGGGAATCGTTTTGTAACGATTTCCTCTCTTTTCTACCGATTACCAATAACCTTCTAGCTCTCACTCTTGCATTGCAGTTATCTCAGCAGCAGTGAGAGACCAGCACACATATCCTCCGATATATGTGTAAGGCCAGCCAGTACACTTTTTCACAATATGAATTTTGTGGTATTGTCAAGCAGCCCGACATGCTTTGACAAGAATACCATACGCTTAACTATGCCCACAATTACACAAATTCCTAACTATAAGTGACTACTACTGTGTAGCTTAAGGGAGAGTGACCCTGGCCAACATACCCTCAAGAGGACACAGCCAACTGCGTTCCCTTGAACCCACAGCCACAGTATGTAAACGTGCCAAAACTTAACTTGCAGATGCATGACTGAGATCATATTAGTCATCCAGAAAACTTTTCTCTATGGCACAAAGTACTTCCCTGGGACATGCATGGGCAAGAGATTTTTTTTGTCGTGGTGGTGAATGGTGCTTGGTATCTTTTAGGACAGAAAAGAAGCTGAATTTTCAAAGCCAGTGAGGTGAGCTGTATGTCACAAGATGTAAGTGAGATGTGGCAATTTGAACTACTACTTCCTTACCATTGGCCAAAAACCAGGCTATTTCCAAAATGGCCAGTGGGGTCAAAAAGTTCCAAAATGAATTATAGAGTTTCAAGAGGCAAGACAGCTACACAGAGCAATGATTTCTCACATTTTCTATGCCAGCACAAAATCAGAGATTTAAGATTTAGTGCTATTTGGTCAAGGAGTATCCTTGTACTGAACTTAATTGCATTTTGAAAAGATATTATTCATTCAAACTGCAAATTTGTCCAGGAATAGTCTTCATCCTTGTCCAGGATCCTTGCCATCAGTAAACTAAAATTCAAACAATCATCTCAGGTACATCATCTGACACTAAATATTGTAGAAGTTTCTGAAAAAATCAGAAACAAACAGAAGTATTCACATTTAATGGCAGTAATCTTTGAAAAATATCCCCACCTGCCTTACCTCAATAAGAAAAACAAAACCTTTCAATGCTGGAGTCAGAAGGAAACCATGAGATACCAAATTAGCAGTTGGGGAAATATCTTTCAAAGAATTCCATACTTTATACAATATGGATATCAACATTAGCCAGTATGCTGCAGGTCTGGGCTGGTTTTGAAAATTCATATCTTTGCGATCCCATTTTTCTTGCTATGTAGCCATAAAGGCTAGTTCTGTGGATGGCCATAATATTGTTGGACCTTTGCCCATCTCCCCATAAATTCCTCCTCAGGAGCAGACTGTGAGTATGCACTGCTCTCTGCAAATTCAGTGTTTTCTCACAAATGTAACAGCTGTCTCAAAACACCAGTATAACCACAGCATTTGAAGAAATTAGAATTTTAAATGAATGAGTCGAAATGTTTAAATGTCACCCACAATGATCTCACTGTTTGCAAATGAAAGAATGCTTCCCCAAACTATTCCCTGTCGACATTAGGTACCTCGTATCGCATTTGCACAGATGACATGGTGGCAGTTAACCACTTACACAATATCAATACTCGTGAAAAAAAGACATCAGTTTTTCAAAATGCTTAAAAACAAGCACAGCTAATGGGCTCACAATCCACAACACAAAGTGTCAATTCATGGACTTCAGAGAAGATTTTATTTTACGCCAACGACTATTGTGACGTAAAATAGAGGGGAAAGGTGACCTTGTTTAATGGTGTACCTAAAGCAAGCCCATTGCAGATTGTGAAGTCTTAAAGTTGCATTAACCCTTCTCAGCAGAAAAGTATGGTGGAATGTTTGTTAAATAACACGTATACAATTATCCTGATAAGTAAGAGAAAGGCCTTGAATGTTTTCAATTCAGTCTAAAACAAGTGTTCCTGTGTGAATCAGCCAAACTGGAGATGTGATGTTGTGTAACAGAGAGTTGCTTCTGAGGCAGGGTATGGTGCAACTTTAAACTGGTGAGAAATTAGTATTGAGTTACTTTACCCCACACATGTTCAAAATGGTGCATGCTCTACTTTGAAGACAGCACAGGAGGAAAAAAGAGGCAGATAAACATTACTGTTTGATTAAGAACGAGTAGATTTAAAAAACACAGGATCTATTTGAAGTTATGATCATGATGTGGTTCATTTAAAAGAGTTCACAAATGATAAGAGAGAATAAGATGTTCATCATTAAATGATGTGTTTAAGCAATTACAGAGCATCAGTAGTACTTGAGCCACGTGTGGTGTGAATCCAAGATCGACACTCCAACAAATGAGGTTTAGACTTTGGAGCATTTAAACATGTAAGAGTTAAAGCATAATCTATCACAACTGTGAAGCATGACAGGTGAAAGCGCTATATTCAACCAGTTAATATAGCGTACATGACCTCCACAAGGTTAAACTGACCTACTTTTACTGGGGAGAACTAAATGTAGATAGAAAAACTATTATGTCGTAATGGCAGACAACTGATCACCAGACAACACGGGTCACTACTGTCTAATCTTCTAATGTATCTACTAATGTCATTTAAGTGAGAAAACAGAGACAGTTGCACATACCTGATGTGGGCAGAGGAGTAGGGGATGACGGGCAGGTGGGTGGGGAGCTGGCTCCTGAACCTGGCAAGAAAGCAGAGCCCTTTGTTAAGACACTAGATTACAGTCAGCACATTCCTTTACCAGTACTCAAATTCAGATTCAGTGTAACATTGGTGACTGCCAGTGGCCTTGTGACACTGGGCCCAGGCAACATTTTCTTAGTTGTGCTAGCAGCTTTCCTGATGTTTTATGATGAAATGGGAGGTGTTAAGGTGGGGGGGAGTGAGTGAAGCAAAACCAAGGCATGTAGTGTGAATGTATAATGCAACAACAAACAGGCTGTAAGGTGGGGAAATACTGTCTGTGCAATGGTTCATTGGGCCCAGTGTTGATGTGTAGAATCAAATGGTAGCAATGTCAAACGGTCAAACCAAAGGCAGAATAGGCTACAATTATTACTAAACCCCGCCCCCCCCCAAAAAAAGTAAGCCATAGGCAAGACCCCATTAATGTAACATGGAACATACCAGAGTTATTGTTGTATTTGACAGACAGATCCTCATCATTCTCATAAGCTGACTGTCTAGATTTCTGTAAAAAAAAAAGAAACAAAAACAAAAACAGAATAAAACAAATGACAAAAAAGCAAGAACAAAAACAAAACAACAAAAGCATTAATATTACTTCTCACAAGAAAGACAACTGTCTTCATGTATCAGTTCAGTCAATACCTTTCTTGCCAGGATCTTTCTTCTCTTCTTCTCCTCCTCAGATCCATGGTGGGACTGAGCTCTGGTCAGTCTCCTGTGCTGGTGAATCTGAAAAGAGGAAACACAGGTCACTGATGACGCCAACAACGATGATAAAGGATGAAGCTGGTTTCATTCAGCACTGCATTTCTACAGAGCTGCTGATATATGCTGCTATAATACATTTCTCAGTACATTGCAGGAACACAAAACTGCGACTGGTATTTTGAGCAGACGCTGTCCATTTTGTACTGGGATACTGACACATCATCAGTTTTTCAGTTATGACCTTAAACACAAAACAGTGTTTATGTAATGGACAGGATGAGTAAAAGTAAAGTCGAAGTGCACTGACCGTTCTTTGTTCTTCTTGAAGACGCTTTTCCAAACACTCTTTGGAAGATTTCATGGCGTCCTTTAATTTGGTTGGGATCTGTACGTTAAAAGGGAAAACAATAAACACAACAACAGCATTTTAATGAAGACAAAATGTCCAAGGGGATATTAAAATGATTAATGGCGAGTGTAACACGGATACTTAACATTTTTTAACAACAAAAACCAATTCAGTGAATGTTTTTTTTTTCCTGTTCTCAAAAATATTAGAATGGATTTTTGTTTACCTTGAACTGGGACTTCTCAGAATTAAACAACAGCGTGTCACTAAACAGTCTGTGAAGGAAAAAGAGAAGAGAAGGGGAATCAGGATTTGTTTCCCTGTACAGAAAGTAAGACATCAAAGGCCAGCGAGTATTACTTACGGTGTTTGTAAGAGTTGTGAAACAGTGGGCATTCCTGTTTTGCAGGCCTCTGTGGACAATATCGACTGTAGCACTGAAACTGGGGAAAACCAGATGACACTTCTCAGATTTCTTTGTGATAAAACTTATTCCTGAAAATATGCACACTGTACAACAAAGCCAAACAAATAATTATGTGTAATTTGGCAGAAGTCACAGCAGGTTTCTTAGTTAATGTGACTCGTTACTGAGGGAGAAAAGAACAGAGAGAGTGAACTGAATTGTTCCACTGACCCACAGATGTGAAGGGAGCTGGTGGGTAGTGGTCTACAGGTACTGAGTCTGGTGGCCTGCCGTACGTCATTTCATACAACAAATGACCAAAAGAGTACACATCAATGCTCTCTGTTGTCTGAAAGTAAAAGAAAAAAAAGTTAGATTTCTCTAGAGCTGTGCATTTACAATGGCTAGAGACTAAATTTGATAGCACAGAATAACCATTTTAGAAACAGTTTGGTAAGTGAATCACTAATGCAACATGTTACTGCAGTGTGTTGGCTTTCTCTGTCCTTACGTGCCATGTAACAATAGCTTTGGGTTAACAGGACACTTCAGAGACTTACATTAATTTTCCTGAACTGTGTTAGGTAGGGCCGGTAATATGAGGGCAGTCCTAATAAGGAGTTCTCTATATCCAGCAGCTTGCATGTGTTGTCTTCCACCAAAATGTTGGAGGCATGGAGATGCCCATAAGGGAATCCCTTGTCATGGAGAAACTTCAGTGCCTTTATTAAACACAGAGAGGAAGGCATTCGGTTAGGAACCATTTTAAACGTGTTGTTTTAACAAAGGCTCAAATCAAACCTCTGAGTAAAAAACAAACGCAGTCTGCTTCAATGAAAGTCTTTCTTCTTGCTCAACCTTCTATCAATTCAGAAATACCCCTCTAACTGTTACGGATGATATGTAATGTTCTGCAGTTTTAATGGCAACGATATGATAAAAATGCGTGACACACATTGTTAAAAATCTCACCATAACACATGAGATAAATATGGTGCAGATACAACGAGACTTCTCAAAGCTAGGAGCATGTCAAAAATGTCAAATTTTAAGGGGTTCCTAAACAATTTCTTGTATTACGTGAGTGCAGAGAGAGTGCTAAGACAAAGGCTTGTGCTGTAACGTACCTCCAGAATCTGCCGTCCATATGTCCTGATCTGCTGGGGCTCCAGGCCCTGGATCTTCTTGGGGTTGCAGTATTTCTTCAAGAAAGGCTCTTTGGGTTTCACCTATAGAACCAGTATGGGTTAAAAACATTAAGGGGGCGTCACTGTACAAAAGCACAAGAAGTAGTTTGAATGGATGGAGTACATCAACATCGATGGAAAAAACTCTGAAAAAAGAGTTGGTCTGCCTGTTAGATTAGATTACTTCAATTGTAATTTTCTATGAGATACGAGGATGTTCAAGATTTGTTGACACACACTGGTGTCCTTAATGTAGGGTGTGGGCCATTTTGCTATGTGAGGCAGTAAGAATGGCCACAGGGCATTTTGAATTTGATAGAAAAACACACACGCATACACATGCACACAGACACATGCACGCACGTGCTCGCTCGCCTGCACGCACGCACGCACTCATGCACGAACACAAGCACATAGAGTCACACAGCAAAGCAACACATTGTAACCAAGATGATACTCCATACCTTGCAGATATGATCTCTAAGAGTGCCTTTCTCACTGAACATCCTTATCACTAGAGCAGAGGATTCATTTGTAGTGGCAAATGTCACTGGGTAGATGTATGGACTCTAGAAGATTAAAAAGATGAGAAAGAAAAAAAAATCATAATGCCATTTTAGATGTAATTTTTTTTTTTTTTTTACACTTAATGGTACCATTTTATTATGGTGTTATTCTAGAGACAGCGGTAATAGCATATTCAGAACACTGCCCCTAATTTTAATCAAACTGTCACCAGACTGCAGTTGTAACTGTGAAATATCTGTCTTGAACTCTTTTTCTATTACATGAAACTGCACGTTAGATTAAGGAAGCATCATTTTTATCATAATGGCCATTCACTTGGACAACTGCTATTGTAACTAATATTTCTGACGGAGCACCTAGCCGCGACAGCAGGTTGTTATAGTAACCAGACTGTAGTCTCAGTGGACAACAGAAGCATTTTTAACTTAAAGGTGATGCTTATATGGGCTCATACAGATACATGACATCCTTGACATTCAAACAGTCTTCGTAATTTTTCTGATTTCCTCATGTTTCAGGAGACTATTATTCATCTGTGTTTTCAAATTTTTTTTTTTTTTTTTTTCATATTTTATTGGTACATCAATGCTTGGCTGACAGAGCATAACTAGCTTTGCATCCCTTTCTTTAAGACCAGCTGTCTTTAGATGCTGGTTCCTTCTGCCTCCTCTAAAAACCAGTCACAACAGCATCAACGGAATTACGCTTCGTTACATATTACAATCACGCATTTCTCTGAAAACCCTGCATGCCAAAATCTTAACTTTTTTTTTACCCATTTGACAGTTTGAAAACTGGTAATTGCACCATAAATCCATGCAGCTTTAAGTCACAATAGAAAATGAGTGTTTCGGTTAAAACACACACATAAAGAAAAACCCTAAAATTCTAGCTGTCAGATAAAAAATTCTCAGATAATCAAGGGCTATGATAGGTTTATATGACAAATGGAACGAACTTCCACTTTAACCAGTCATTTTAAAGGAGTTCACTTCCAGCCATAAAAACTGCATGCCTCTTCTAAACGCTGTTGCTCTAAATGAAAGACGCTTCACATAAGCCTTGCCTTTGTGCGCAGACTAGCATGTTCAGACGGCTTCTTAACAATATGATTACCATAGCACAGTCATGAGGTCTTGTTTTCTTTACCCAATTTCTTCCACATAATTAACAGCTGTGTAGCGACCCTTAAGGAGACAGAGGCCGATGGTGATTCATCCTAAAGCATGTGTTTTTGAATCTAGAAGAGTCCATGGGTTTGAGGATATTTCAGAATCGTTATCAGTTATTATAAAGCTTTCTGTACTAAATGTGGCAGTGGATATGGAGAAGAACCCTGAGTAGCTTTCATAATTACGATACATTTATTTGCTTTCATCCACTGACTGTGAGTTTTGAATTTTATGTCAAAATCCAAAGGACATAATAATGGACAATATAAAAGTCTGTCATTATGCACACAACTTCAGACAAACTAAAAAAATTCATCTTCAGACATAAAATAGCTGAGGGAAATAGGCATTCTCATTTGTGACTTATGAGAAACGTCATCCAGTGAACAAATGTCATTATAATATTTAAAATGTGACACTCACAGAAAACGTTGGTAGCAGCTTCATTACAGACTGCAGGTCTTTGTCTGACAGGAACTTGTCAGGACCCAAATCAACCTGTACAACAAAAGGAAAAACAAAACAGATCCTATGACCACTGACTTGTAAAGTAGAGGGCCACGCATGTGCAAGTGTGTTCTCTTGACAAATGAAATACGGGCTTGTTCAGTGAACAGCAACTAGCAAAAAGAGCATTAAGCTATTCAGAGCAGTGAATGGCAACCAGCAAAAGAGCATTATGTTGTTTACAAACATCCAGGGCAGATTACAGCTGAATCACAGTTACATAAGGCAAGTGAACAGAACTGCTTTTGCTCCACAGAACCTAAAGCACAGTCGTAGAGCTATGTAATCTATAGGACCGTAGAAGCATTCAGAAGCGTGAAGCACAAACAAGACTTACCCAACTTAACACTTGTCGCTCCTTGGGTTGATCTTTGTTTTTGATTAAGAAGTATTTCTTTCGTATCCTCCAGCCTAGACAGAGCAGACATTTTATGACTGAGAATTTGCCAGCATTTACCAACCAGTTAAAAGGATTGTTCTATCATCAAAGGTTTTTATCTTTAAAGTGTTGATGTTTTAACAGTAACACAGAGGCAAATACCAAAAATAAAACCAAACATGAGGCTTATTGGGTTATATTATGGTATATTTTCAAATGATTTCCTTTGAAAAAATAATGAAGTTGTGTTACTACAAATGGGCAAATAAATTTTAAGAAGAGCAAGGGCAATGAGCCAAAAACCACACTGATGCAACCTACCAATATCCTTTAATGGTTCGACAACTTCCCACTTTGGATCTGATCTGAAGAACATGGAAACCTGCTGCAAGGCTATCTCTAAAGGATAAAAGAAGTTAAAAGAATTAGAGAGCACAAGAGTAGAAACACTAAAGGAATAACAAATTAGAAAGTACTACTATGTAACTGTTCTATTATTAATCTGTCAAAATTGCCCAAATCTATGAAAATGAAATCATAATTAATAAATATATCTTTATCCCTGTACAGACCTGTGTAGTTTGCTGAGTAATTGGTAGTGTCAAGGAACTTTTTGACCAGTTCACAACTGGAAAGGATGTGGTGACCAGTAATAAAGTTCAGGTACGCCTGAAGCCCCTTCTGTCGCTCTGCAATGAACTCTCTGTCCATGTTCCCTATCAGTTTTTTAGGTGGAAGGGGAAGATTGAGGCCAGAAATCTGCTCACGGGTATGGAAAGAAGAGAGAGGGAGGACAAAAGGTGGTAAAGGGGAATTAGACACAGAAAGAGAGCATAGGGAGAATAAGAGAGAGAAAGAGAAAATGGAAGATAGAGAAAGAGACTAAACTTTGGGAAACTGTAAACCAGGCATGGATAATGCAAGCAAGTTTGTGAAAACTCAGCAGAAAATGTGGAGACATCCTCTTTTTTGGCTAATAATGTGTCAGTGTCTGTGTCGTGAAGTCACATATAACACTTACCAGTAAACTGTTGTTCAGCATATCAAAATCACTGTATCTCCTGATGACCTGTAACATCAATATGTCATGTGAAATTACCAAAATCGTTGTTTGTGGTTTGTTAAGTTTCCACACATTTAATGTTATGGTTTCGAAAACAAATATTAACAAATATTCAGTTGTTCGCAATTTTGGATACAGCTGACCATTTGAATAACAGCTTTTTACCTGCCAGCTGTTTTCTGTTGAGACACCCCTCTGCACCCTGATAATGTACTCCTGTTATAAAAACAGCAAATAAAAAATAGTATCGAAAAGAGCGTTAAAAGTACAAATAAATCTCTAAATAAATAAATCTGTAAATCTCTGATGTAAATAAAGCATGTTAAGTATAACATGGTCATGCAAGCTCTGGTCTATTATAAGCAATTTATGACAATCAAGAATAGGTTATACACACTACAAAACAGTTCAGACTTAATATCATATACATCTACAATGACATTTTCACGTTGTATGCTCCCTTAACGCAAACAGTTGCTTACTTCTGCCTCACCACTGGCAACGCTGAATTTGTCAACTTTTACCTAACCGTCAATGATTAATCTATGTTCAAAGTTATATAGGGCAGAAAAAAACAAATAAATAACAGGACACGACAGGAAATAGGGGGTGGCATTTTTACAGAGCTGTGAGGGCAATACATGGTGTTTGCTAACGTTATAATCCTTGTGTTCCTCCAGGTTATATACAGTAACTGTCACTGTGTGGTTAAATTGTAGACCAACGGGAAAGTGAGAAGAAATGAATGTAACCATCTAAGGTCACTCACATGAAGTCACACAATTAATGTCTCTAATTTTACATATCAAAAGAAAACTTAGCTGACGTTAAGAATGCTCCAATGAAAAATTATTTTCGCTGCCTCAAGAAAGTTATCATAATAATTTGACTTATTAATGCACATTTTAAAATGAAATTAATGTGTTGGTACTATCATTGTCAGTTTGTGGAAAAAATAAGGGCCCGTTTTCTCGCTGTCAGTTGTGTCGAAGCTGAATTAACATTTGATTAACGTTACTATACGGACCCTCGAAAAGGGCTGTGCTCTAGCAAAAACACCAGTAATTTCGCCAGCTCGTTGGACAGAATGCAGTAGAGCCATTGCTACTCTTCCAGTCAATGTTAACTTATTTGACCCCAAAATAAGACGTAGCTGACAGCCAGCTAGCTTGTGTATACTGCGATAGGACTGAGGGGCTGCTTAGATTTGAGTATATTAGCTGTAGTGTCCTTTCAGAATTAAAGCAATCTCATGTGAAGAGGGTAGACGTCGAAGGGCTCACAAACTAATGTCATTACTCTAGTTTGTTAGCGTAGCTGTTAGCACGATAGCAGGATGGATATCTTCAATGCGTAGCTTTGCTGCTTCATAGCTAGCTAACCCAGGTTAACCTATTTACTGCTTCTGTCAGTCTGCCCTAATGGTCCTAACATTAGCTAGCCTGGTTGTTGAGCTAATTTAAATATCTACACAGAGCTAGGTTAGAGGTCTGGCTAGCATGACTATTATAGTATCCCTGGTTAAGCAGTGCTTTTCACTGGCAGCGCTGTTTTTTTCAGTGCAGCCAGTCATCACTGTAGCCCTGGTTCATCCCCGTGATCTTGGCTTGGGTTATTCCACTTCAAGTCACTTACCGTGTGGGACTGCAGGCTCTGACTGGCTTCTATCACTGCTGTCAGCGCAACGGTGTCATCTAGGACCTGCTTCCCCGCTGAAGGTTTATCCAAGAACGCCATTCTGACCCATACACGGTAGTTAACTCACAGCTACACCTAAACTACCGTTATCAGTCCTAAAAAGATTGTTTTGTCATAGTGGTCATGAGAGCTAGCTATGTTAAACTGATCAGACACCTCGCCTGATTGCAGACCAGTTCATCGGGAATGTTAAACTAAGCCCGCCCCAGCCAGGAAAGACAGTCATGCCGACGTGATGTTTCCCGGTTGCGCATTTCACTAGACAACAACGGAAATGCGCACAGCAGTTGCTACTAAACCCAGGTAGTAATCCATTGGTGTCTTTACACTTAGCGTACTCGTACATAATATTTACAGTTGCTCACAATATTTAAAATCTCTCGACGTGTCGTTGCGTATTATTCGAAAGTTATAACCAATTATACAATAATAATTATAACAGTATGATTTTTATATATACGCTTTGAGGCGCCTCTCATAAAAAACAAGTCCGCAGCTGAGGTCTCAAAATGTTGAACGTAGTGAAAACGTCTTGTCCACATATCGTATATTTCAACTTCAAACGAATGATATTGTACATTAAACTTCTTTAAAATCGCTTTAGGCTTGTGTATAAATTTCGAGCAGCTGAAAACTTAAAATGCTGACAGTACTGGTATGATATTTGGGGTTGTCTTTTTGTTATATTTTTTGGTGGCATCACATGTTGGCAAATTGTCAAGACATCTCTCAGCATTTGTCAAAGCAAGTGAAAACAGCCAACCTTTTAAAACAATTCAACACTGAGCTTCTCTTTTTTTCTTACAAACTTTCCCTGTTCATCAAGGTGTTATTCTTAAGATCTTATTCTCATCTGAAAAGTCAAAGACTACGGATGAATGCAATGTATCATTGCCTCTTCCCACGTCAAGAGCCACACATATCTTTAAGCCAGAAAAACCCTTAAGTTTTGGTTCCTTTCTAAATGTGGTACTATGACAAGAATATACATTACAGACAAAAGGGAAAGAGACCCTGTTATCTCTTGGGAAAGCACAGAAAAGTCACAGAAAGCAAACATGTGACATGTAGGTTTATTGGGCATTGCCCTTCAGAATAATAAAACACAAATCTACATAAATTATATAAGAGCCACTCATCACAATATTTCAATCAAAAATAAAGAATAACACACAACATACTTATTCCATGTTTACAAGGAACAAAAACAAACAAAAAAAAGGCTGTGGCTGTCAACGTCCTTGGGCATGCTCTGGCATCATCACCATGACTTCACCCTCCATAACAACCTTGTCTTTGACAGAACAGGACACACCAATGAAAGCAAAAGACATTTTGATCTTCTTGACCTCTGCTTCTGCTACCACTTCTTCCCCAATGTAGAGAGGTGCTGGAAAACGAATTTCCTGGTAAAGGAACACGCACCCTTTACCAGGCATTTTAGTCCCCAAGACAGCTGAGATAAGTCCATTAATCAGCACGCCGTGAACAATTGGAGTTTCAAAAGAGGTAGTTCTAGCATAATCGGGGTCAAGGTGGAGCGGATTTGTGTCTCCTGTAAGCTCAGAAAAAAGAGCAACATCTCTGGCACTAAAGGTCTTTGTCAGCGAAGCTCTCTCGCCAACATAAAGCTGCCTACAATTGAGTGAATACAACACAGGAAGTTTTGCTGTTCCCAAAACTGCTGAACTGACGATATGGCACATACGCTTGCAGAGGACATTCTTCCTCAAAATTAGAGACATCCTCACTGGTATGTGTTGGGAAGTTCAGTGTAGCGCTTTACTGGAATCCAAAGTTTAGTCAAGCTCTGTTTCACGGCTGTTTCCACATAGAGCTAAGAGAAAAGGTGAGACCTGGAGAAAAACAAAACAAGAACATACTTAAAATACAAAAACCCCCCTCCCAAAAAACAGCAACAACACCCCTCCCAAAGAATCTTGATGTAAAAGTCGACGTAATTAAGGACATCCCTAATCATTTCCCTTCAAAAGATAAGCTGAGATGGAACCAAAGTAACAACCGAATTACATATTCCCTCTCCATACATGAGTTTATCTTTTTTGACTTGTTTACTGGAATATTTTTTGTTGAGTCATTCTTGGCAGAGTCAATTCATGACACTTACTCATTACTGCCATCCTCTGCTGAAGTAATGAACTGCTGTTATCCCACAAGTTAAAAATGCTACACATTATTAATATCCATTTCCCTGAAATAATCACAGACTCAGCGACAAATGTTTGCTCCACAAATAATTAATTTACCTGAGTAACTCTGACAGCACACAGCTCATTTTGGCATGATCCTATTAATGTTATAGCACTCCACAACTTCACCAGGCCACTGTGAGTGGGGGAAAAAAGAAAACAAAACAAGGCAGGAACACAATGGGCCAGTTTCTCAGGCAGGAATGAAGTGCTAATCCTCATCTAACTACTCTACATTCTGAATGGATTTTAGATCAAGAGTAGTGTTAATACAAATGACATAAGAGGGACATCTTGATGTATGACTCTTTCTGTATTACTTTAGACATTCCAACATTATTGACTGCACAGACACTAAGCTAAAATTACTTTTTATTTAAGAGGGGCCAGATGAGTGATAAGTGTGGGTAGTAAGAGTATGCATCAAAAAGCTTCTGATAAACATCCCAGAATCAAAGAGGTTATTACCTGTTGTATACACGAAGTATAGCTGTCTTAGTACTTTCATCAAATGTCAGCAAATCAAAAGGAATCGCTGCTCCAATCTAAAATACACATCGATGTGATGACAATGAATTTAAGAGCATTTAAGAACTTCACCCTCTTTTAATGAAGCCTCCCATTGTTTTATATATATCAACAGTCACTGATACAGTGTAGCCTAATTGAGCAGAGTGGGAATGTTGAAAAGTGGTTCAGAATGGGACTTTAAATGGGAAACCCTGAGGTTGATTAAATTATCTCCATTCTTACCTCACCATATAGGTCTCTGAGCCCAGAGACAATCAGCTGCTTAAACTCTGCTGCAATAAGTCTTTTGCTTTCATCCTCTAAAATCCTGGCCAAAGGTAGAAAACAAAGAGGTAAGAAGAGAAATCCATGGAATTGTAACTGGGAATGAGCACTGTATATAAAAGTTCATAAGCCCAGTTAAAGATGACATTGTATATTACAGAGAGAAGTAGCTTAAACAGATCAAAATGTGGGAAACAAAGCAAAACAAAACAGGAAATCATGCTAAGATCAAATGAGTATGGCCGAGTTTACACTTACAGGGACATCTTCATATAGTGGTACACTGAAGCGTTTTTGTACACATGTCGTTCAAAAGTCGCGGGTTCCTCCATAATGTCGGTGCATTACTTTGTTACATTAGTCCCTTTAAACAAACATCGGGCTAGTTAAATGTAAAGTTTGCACAGGGATGGGAAATTAAATATTTATCAGGGCCGCATTATGAGTACGAGAGTTCAACATGAGGGATTTTTTTGAACAGCCATAAGACCAATGTCTAGTTCATGGTTAGGCAGAGGCAACACAAAGTGACAGTGTCGTGCCGAGCTACAGAAATATAATTTTATTTGACGATGTCGGTGATTTCAGCACACCCGTAAAATCAGCCTATGCTCCTGCCTTTCAATAAAACCAACAATATGTTCCAAGATTAAGTTCATCAGCTAGCTAGCTCCGCTATGTAGCTGGCAACCAGGTCAGAACTCGACCAGTCTCAGCATAGTGGGAAAGACGTGCATACAGAGTTTTATGTTTCTTGCGTAACTAATTTGAAACACCTCTAAACACGTTACAGTTAATTGCTGCTACATTCAACCAATTCCAAGACTTACAACTCTGAAGATCGAATGCGTCCTTAGAGTAGTATCAGAGGGTCGATACCTTATGGACGTTGAATACGCTCACGCACTGCAACACGTGATCAGCACGTAATCCGCGCTTATTTCCGGCAGTACTCGCGAGCTTGCGTGCCCGGTGCTTAAACTTCCTTATGGATCACGCAGCGGGAATTACAGTGTAGTGAAGTTACACCCTTCAAAATTCTCTGCGAACTGCCAACACCAGTATTTAGCACCTATGTGGTGATTATATGCCATCTCTCACATTCACTTGTATGTAGACTTTTTTTTTCATTTGTAGACTGAGTGAAGTTAATAAATTAAAAAATTAAAAACACACGCAAGTTTGCTCCATCCCTACCATCCACTGGCATCAGTCCAATAGGCTACAGAAGACTGGGAATGCAGTTGTGTTCTTATTACAAACTGGCTTGCATCGCCATCAAATCAGTGACATAGAAAACACAGTGCAAAGTTTTGGGCATGTCTAGGAGTTTCTAGGCCCCAGGGACTGTAAAATTCGTGGATATGACAAGGTACAAAGGTACTGCGGCGCAAAGGGTAAAGAAAGTCGCAGGCTGAAAATCATATATTGCATCCAAGTCAGATGCCCACATTCGTGTCATATGTGTGATTTCGATATCTGAAATTCGAACACGCTACGAACTCTTCCCTAAAACCTATATAAATCTAAAGTATCTAAAGTTTTCGTTTCCACAGAAGTCCGTAGTAGGCTGTTGAAAACACAACCCGTCTTTCAAGAAAGGCGTTTCGTTACGCAACGATGATACCGAAACGTCAATTCCATCTGAAGCACTTCCTGAAAGGAATATGTCTTTCGCTTTTACTTCAGGCTTGAGTTTCTGTCGAATCAAGAGAACAAAAGAGGGGACAACTTAACTGAACACTACTAACATTAAAATCTCGATTAATTTGCTGGTAAGTTTATTCGGCTTTTGCTCGTATCTATATTTAAACTTGTGTTTTCAATAGTTTGTATAGTTTTAGATACCTGACAGTCCATAGCCCACAATGCGCACCCATGCCAACCCGAACAACTGGCTACTGCTTGCCATAGAACACGAATGTTTTTTGCATTTTTGCAGATATGCAATATAGAGAAATGTTTGGTTTGCACATTATTTATTCCAGATTTTTCAGTGTTGCGAATCAGCTAAATTACATGGACACTTACATGTGTCAGTGGATATATATGTCACCAGTTTTTTAGTAGACTTTGCAGGTATTGAAGGAAAACATGTTAACACCAGTAATAGCATACTACTACTACTACAATAATAATAATAATAATAATAATAATAAAAACAATAAGAATAACAACAATCACAACAATGGCTTTACATTATAGCATATGACATGGCTGCCCATGATGTCCCAGACAACATAAAAGAAGGTAAGAAAAGAAAGCTGTGTTCCCAAATTTAGACAAAGTCAGGATGTGGTGTTTTCACCGACATTAATGCTTAACATAATGTGTACGTGTTCAGGTGTGGCTGAAACAGGTTCCCCCTTCTTTCTTTTCTTTTCTTTTTTTTAAACCAGCGGAATACCTTGCTCAGATGTTAACAGAGGCCATCAGTGGTGGGGACAAAGCAGAGGCCATGAGATGTGCGGAGAAACTGGCTGGATTGAATTTGCCTGTATCTGTGAAGCTTTGTCCGAATGCCTACTCTCAAGATTCCATTCAGTATGTTGTACAAACCGGTGTGATGTTCAAGTGTTTCAGGTTTTGTTTGTCATTTCATACTGACGACCATTTAAGGTTCAAAATAATCTTGGCCTGTTTCTGTTATACAGGTTGAAAGTTGGCGTAGGGGATGCACAATCAGACACTTACATTCCCATCACCATAATGGTAACTGTTGACATGACCATATCTGAACTGAAAGAAAAAGTAAGTCAAGCAAATATGAGGTAAATTTTTTAAGTCAGAGGCATTTAAGCATTATGATATGAAGCACAAATGCAATACTGCCACACTAAGGAAAAGATTGATCATTATTGTCTAAATGTGTTTCTGGTTTACTCTGCAGGTCAATAATGACTACGGCTTCCATCCAGTGTTGCAGAAATGGGTGATAGGGAAGCGTCTGGCTCAGGACATAGACACTCTGTTTGGGCATGGGATAAGTAAAAATGGTGACCACGCTTTCCTCTACATCAAATCAGCCAAGGCAGCAAACTTCAGCCGAGAGCAACAGAGAGTGGAAAAGGAGAACCGGAGAATAGAAGGTACAGGAAGCTCTCTGTTTTGACGGCTTAAGTATTGCACTGCTTATCTTTTTTTTGTTTTTGTATAATGGGTGGTATGCTTCCAATGCATCATAGTATTGTTTTACACTATAATTTAAAGCTAAGGTGTTTCATATTAACTGAAGCAACATTCTTGACACCACTGCCCATTATTCTTACAGGAATTATAGAGAACATAGAGGTGTATTCATTACAAGGCAGAGGTGCAGGAAATTTGGAAGCACAAAGGAAGCAGGTCAGGCCCGATGTCACAGTACTTCCACCACCTATTCCACCAAAGACTCAGGTAAAGTCATATCAGTAGAACAAAATAGGAAAAGAAACAGGAAAAAAAGGCTCAATAGAAAAAAATATATATATTTGTTTGATTTAGTTCTCTACTGATAATATTACATCTTGCTACTAACCCGGCCTGGTAAGGGATCAGTGAAAGCTGTAGTCCTTTTTTTTTTTTTTTTCCATTTGTGTAACATCAAGACATTTTCTGTGTCTGGTTGTTTTAGGAGGGGTGGCCATGTCCACAGTGCACCTTTGTAAATAAGCCTACCCGTCCTGGCTGTGAGATCTGTGGAGAGGGGAGACCAGGACATTACAAGGTACCAGAGACATACCAGCCTGATGAACAGGAGATCCATCGTCTGCAGCAGGAGGAGTTGGCCCACATGCAGTACCAACAGGTCAACTAGAGAAATCTTGACTCTGTTTGTTTACCTTGATATGAAAAAAAAAAACCATCTGTGAGGACAATTTTTGACCCTAATTGTACTCTACAGTGTTGTTGATGATAATGACAATGAAAAATGCAAACATCTACAATTTATTTTGCATTGATAACTAGCCCAACACATGGTTATGAAGTATTACTTACATGTTAAATTCTTTGTGAGCCTATGCTGCTAATATTTTATGAGGAAAAAAATCTATGATAGAACTAATAATGTCATGTGGCACTTGTTTAAATTCCAAATAAACTATAAATAAATAGATGTAAATCATGCAAATAAAGATTAAAAAATAAAATATCAATCAAATTGATAAACAGTAGTGCCAACACAAACATTATATATTTCTTGCTCCTATGTAAATGTAGTTAAATAATTAATAAATACTCATTTATTCTCTATGGAGTCTTAGCTGTTCTTTTTCACTGGAATGATGTGGAATCATATAGGCTTTGGAGGAAGAGCGGCGAAGGAATTTCAACATGCTCATGGAGACTGACTCTGAGAGTCTGGTAAAGAACTCTGAGGAAATTGATTGCACAATCTGCTACTGCCCAGTTGTGCCAGGAGAGGGTGCCACACTCAGAGAGTGCTTACATAGCTTCTGCAGGTCTTGTCAAATCACTTTCAGCTCCAAACAATTTGAGTTCGTGATTCGCCATCACACAATCAACTTACAGTACTGTTTCCCTCCCAAACAGAGATTGCCTGAAAGGAACCATTGTGAACTGTGTGGATGCAGAAGTGACATGTCCATATGCTGATGCGACATACTCTTGTAACTCCAAGCTTCAAGACAGAGAAATACGATCAGTAAGCTCTATGTGCCCTTTTATTTGTGCATTGTATGTAGAAAAAAAGTGATTGCTACTGTAAGCTTGTTCACCACTGATATCACTACGTCCACTGCACATATGTGTGCCATGTGTCTGTTGTAGAATATATTATAGACACAGTTATCAAAATTTTGTATGTTGTAACTATTGTCTTTATAAGCTTTCTGAGGCATATTTTTGCTCTGTTCCCTGCAGCTTCTGTCTCAGGAGGAGTATGAGAAATTTTTGGAGATGAGGCTAAGCATTGCTGAATCTCGCAGTGAGAATAGTTATCACTGCAAAACCCCCGACTGTGTAGGCTGGTGCATCTTTGAGGATGATGTGAATGAGTTTACATGTGACATCTGTAATGAGACAAACTGCCTCCTCTGTAAGGTGCACATACATAAAACTTTTTTCATTTCTCACCAATAAGAAGCTAAATCCCTTAAGACTGTTATTACCTCTTTGTCATATAAGAGTTTTTTTCTCCAGTCTGCGACAGCTAAAAATCGCACTGCCATTAAAAAGGGTGTCAGTAGCTTTTGTCAAAGAGAAATTTGTCCTTTAACTGCATTGGTCTTTCAGGCTATTCACAAAGGAATGAATTGCAAAGAGTACCAGGATGACATCCGTACCAGAGCTGAGAATGACCTTGCTGCCAAACAGACAGCAGACATGCTGCAGGTAAGTGCAGACCTCTCTTTCTTAATGATCACATTCATTTGAGTGCAAGATAGAATGATGTTATTATGCTGTGTTAAAAAAATGTCCTGTGCCTCTTTGTGAATTGCTCTGATGATTCCAGGCCATGCTGCAGAATGGGGAGGCCATGCATTGTCCTAAGTGTAAGGTTATTGTGCAGAAGAAGGATGGCTGTGATTGGATCTGCTGCTTGATGTGCAAAACTGAGATCTGTTGGGTGACTAAACAGGCACGCTGGGGCCCCCAGGTAATCATATAAAAAGTTTTACTTTTAGTTTTTACTCAGTAACATCTCCTTTAATAAGACCAAGATGATCATATGGTGCATGCGGTCCATCTGCAGGGTGCTGGAGACACGTCAGGAGGCTGCAGATGTAGGGTTAATGGGGTTCCATGTCATCCGAACTGCCAGAACTGTCACTGATCTCTCTTCCTCCAACCATAAGCTCTGAAGCCTCGTGGTTAAAGCGTGTGTTAAAGCTATTTCTGATTCGAATAACGACACATTATGGTGAGTCAGGATAGGTGTTCTGTAGAGCTCCAGGGGAGCAAAGCCGCGTTTCATCCATTTCTCTCTGACACTGCGTGGAAGTAAGTTATTGATGTGATGAAACAGTAATTGTAATCATTGATTCCCACTGTTGTCTGTGATTAGGTGAAGCTGAATAAAAATAAGAAGTTTTTGAATGTTCAAAGTAAAATTATTGACTGTGATGTTTGTTCTCGTATTGCATTTGCACATTATGATCTCTTTAGATTTGAACAATAATCAACATATGCAAGGTGCATTTAATGTTGCTTTCATGGATATTGAAGATATATACTGTAAAAATGTACTGCAACAGAACAAATATGTTTTTATGGGGAATCTGAATAAGTAAGTAAATCAATCTGTATCAGTCTATAAATCGAAGACAGATAGAATGGGGGAAGAGAGAGAGAGAGAGAGAGAGAGAGCAAGCATGTAGCAAATGCAAAATGTTGACCTCGCTTGAAATTTATATTTGCTTTAAACAATGGGAAGACTCAGAAGATCAACAATCTATTAAGAAAGGGAAGAAACCATGGGAAGTAGATAATGAGCAGAGGGAAGTAATGCCTACCTGGGTTTACTTAATCTGTGGTTCTAGTTTCACTGTCATTTGCCAAATGTTAACTTTTGAACTTAAAATTCTGCATCTTTTTTTCCATGAAGAATATACAATATTTGGAAAATGTTTTGTTTCTTGTACACATTTCCAACAAAATATGTATCATTAAAGTTTCTTCCACAAAATATCTGTGAGAATGAATCATGTGACACCTGAGACAATAACATATTGTGTTCCGATTTTCAAAAGTGTTTATTATTGATACTTTGTTGAAAAGGCTGGCTTTTTTTGGTGGAGAACTGAAGTAGTTTTATAGTATCATATGCATAACTAAAGCTCATTCTAATACATCTAGAGCTGGTAACCCTCGCAATTTCTCAAATGACTAAAGTAGTGACTTTGTTTATTTCAGCCCTTTCACAAGTCTGACTATCTGCAGTAGTATCAAACATAAACATAATTACTTTTGTTTCTGTAGAAGATCCTAAATAACAACATAATAATTACATATTTGAACATAATCCACAGATAACAGAAAACTGTCAAATGAATATTAAAGGCAATATCAGGAAAAAAAAGTTACAAAGTGCATTGAGCAAACATGAAGCATGTTCTAGTGCAATTGAATCAACATGTTGCCAATAGTACTTCAAAATATATTTATTAATTGCATGATATTCCATGAGCAATCACTGTGACTGAAGATGTGCTAAGTGGATGTGTTCAACAAAATACTGTTTAAGTTTCAGAAAGTTAAAAAATAACCTTGTAAGCTCCATCAGTATAAATGTGTTTCTACTTTCTGATTACCTTTTTTTCAGTGCACTGAATCCTGTGGTGGAGGATAGATACAGATTGGAAAAAAAGCATATCAAGAGCATATTGTTGTGCAATGTAGGACTAATGTCCACGAAGACTGAAGTGGATCGACTTGTGCAATACTTAAAAAAAAAAAAAAAAAAAGCTTTTACCATAATTCACTCTCGGTTTTATTCTAACGCAAATCTAGCATCGTACTGGATGCTTGAATAACAGATATCTTGTCCAAAAATCCAGACGGAAAAAAAAGGCTATTCCTTAATTTTGTTTGACATCTGCTTGATTATTTGAAGCCTACATATAAAAAGGGACACAGAGTACTATCCATCTGAAAGTATAACTTATGAATAAAACCAAATTTAGCGTGAACTGTACACAGACGGGATCCTTTAACAAACATTTTGGTCTCACAATAATAGTAGGAGGTTGGGGCATTTTCTGTCCTAAGGGTAGAGTTTGAGGGACTTCGATGAACAAGGCTACATATTCATGTAAAAGGAAGGCCTGATCTCAAACCGCTAACCAATACATCCCAGTAATAAAGATCTGGGTGCCTTTTAGCTCTCTCCTGGAACTAACACATTTATCTCTCTCTCTCACTTTTTCCATATCCCTTCCTCTCAACTGTAATTGACTCTTTCCAGACATTTCTAATCAAAGTGTCACTGCCTCCAGTATATAAACTGCTTAATCTCTCTGAGTTTTACATTAATTTGTTTCGTTGATTTTTATTTACAAATATAAATAAATATAAGACAAACACAGAAGTGTTTGAGGCTCTGATCAAGCGACATGGGAAGAGTCCTCACAATGACAGCGCTGTTTCTTCACAGACGATTTCATCCTCTCTCATGTGAGCATCAGGGGAAGAACTGCAGGTCAAGTTTGGGGGCCCACTCCAATGCCGAGTTGACCACGGCCAGGGCCGCCGCGCCCAGGGCTACCGTCAGGCCCATGACGGCCAGCCTTACAAAGCGTCGCGCAGTGGGCTGAACCACCGCCATGGTCCCTGGCTGGGCCTCCAGAGGAGCTTGCTCCCTCTTTCTCCTCCTCAGCACTGTGTCTGGCCGCTGCTGGGCCGAGGCCAACTCAAAGTCTTTAAAAGTGGATGCTGCTGTCCTGAAAGGCATAGAGACAGAGAGAGAATGCATGAAGTGAGCCAGTACAATGCAAGCATTGAGTCAGAGAGAAGATCTGAATGGAGATAAAATATCCTATAAAAATGTTGTGTAACGCAAAGAATGTAACAGGTCACAAGATGGGAAGACAGACAAATAGAGGTGACAGAAATAAGGAGTGAGAAAGAGAGAAAGAAAGGTGGAGTGGAGAAAATGGTAAATAAAGAGAGATAAAAGGACAGGAGTAAGATAGAGGCAGAGGATCATACTGTTGACTGCGCTGCTGAGTGGCCTCCCTGGCCAGCTCGGAGGGCGGAAACTGGACGAAAAGGTCTCCGGCACGGCTGATGAGCATCTCGTAGGGCAGGTCCTGAGGTATCTGAGACAGTAAGTGGTGCATTGAGGCCATGTCACACTCACATTCCAGCACCTCATCCTCTCTGTACAGCACAATCTGAGACAAAGAAAAAAACAGACAGGATCAGCATTAAAGCTGCAATCATCATCACACCAACTCACCTTCCAAAATGAGCCGGCACAATACACAATACACAGTAAAGAAGACAGAGTACACACACTGACTGAATAAGAGAGATATACTTATGCACAGTAATCTATTTTGAGAGTGAAATGGATTGAAACTGTAAAAAAAAAAAAAAGGAAAAGGAAAGGAAGATCTTTTGATGTAGAGAACAGTGCCTGAAATTACAAGGTAACTCACCACAGCAGCAAAATATATTGGCATCAAAGGATGGCAAGCTAGGAAGAAATCATACAACCGCACAACATGGCGGAAATCTGATAAGACATGACCAAACCAGGTAATAAGCCAACTCAGGGCAAAGATGGTGCCCACTTCTGCCCTATGGAAACAAGGTCTAGATTAGATAACACAGGTAGATGAGTTCAACAGGACATTTAAAAACAGTTTCAATCTTATTCAGTAAATATTGTAATGAGTTGTGCATGTGTTATTACAAAACAAATAAATACACTGTGAACACAAGACAGTGATGCTTCATTCAGAACATATTAACATATGAAACCAGTGCCATCTGTGCCTTCTGCCCGAATAATTACAATTGACTCCTTATTCTGAATCAGTGCATGGCTACACAGGCATAAGCCATACACAGAACTAATCATTAGAACATCATCATTATGCTGCCCACTTACTGTTGCATGAAATCGTGAACCTCAGGGTTCACTCTCTCTATAATTGGCATCAGGTAGTTTAATATGTGTTTTGTGTTATCCATTGTGGGGTCCATAAAATCCCTGTGATGCCAAGAGTAAGAAAAAAAAAGAACATTCAGGTTATGACTAGAGATTCATTGATAGCAAGCACTTTATTTGAAATATTCATATCCATGCAAAATAACAGACTAGTCACAGTCACACAGGTACTGTTGCAACGAGCTGCTAAATGCAGTGTTTTGTTTCTGCCCACCTGAGATGGTGCGTGGAGAGTTTCTCCACCAGGGCAGTGGCAAGGCGCTCCCCAAGGACCAGTAAAAAGGTGACGACGATATCATGGTAACCTTGGTAATAGTGCAGCTGGGGATTTTTGTGGAGCACCCGCAGAATTATGTCAATTAACTCCTCCTGAAGGCCCTCCCTCTGCTCGTCTGGCATCCCTATGCAGAGTAAAGGCCGTTAAATATCAAAATTATTATGGAATATCACTAATCTAAGGCTAAAGCAAGGATGCTTTATTGTGAAGGTATAATACGTTGCTCATGTAATATATATTGGTACTAATATGATATATGTAAATCCTTCTCTTGCCTTTAAACAATGTATTTTTTCCGTATAACGAAAGGAAAAATTTAGATCCCAGTGATGGTTGAAATAAACCAGATAGATACTCACTTACAGAAACAGAAATACACCTTCTATTAATCAGACGATACGAACTTCTTGGTCGAATAAATTCTGTGTAGGGCGGCCAAAGGGCCTATCGAATTTGTGTGTGGTACTGACCTGGTGGAAACCGTCTGAGAGATCTTTGTACATCCAGTAGCACCTGGTTATAGTCTTTGTTATTTTCTCTCTGCACCTCCTCTGATGAAAAGAAAAAACAAGAAACAGCATGAGTCTGTATAATCTACAAAACCGTGGCACTTACAATACAAATACATATACATATACATATGTTGTGTGTATATATATATACACACAACAGAACTGAACACAGGTATGATTCAGTGTAAGTACATTCAGTTGTAGTAAGCATTTTCAGCTCTAAACTTTCTCATTTCTTACCTAGTTTTTCTGGTATGCTTTCTACGGGCACGTTTAGGAGCCTGGGCCAAACTTTACAGCGGATCTCATCAGTGAGCAGTCCCCCTTCACTGATGGCCATCCTCCTCAGGGCGGCAACGTCCACGGGAACAGCATTTAATGCTTGGTTGATCTCAGCGATCTTTCTCTTCCTCTTGGAGTCAGCGTCTGTCCACATGATCACAATATCAGCCAAGAAAGCACCTCAGCTGCCACATTTTTAAAAGAAGTCAGCCTCTGACACACTCACTTGAGTAATCAACAGCCCTTAAGAAATCCTTAACCTTTTTCCTTGATTCATGGAACAATTTCTAAACATGTACTGTTCACTGAATCCCATGAGAACATAGTTCAGCTCCGTTCTAGAACTGGCACTACACATAATCTCTCATATACAGGAATGCAAACTTCAGAAATTATTGCTGTGATATCAGAAAAATATCAAACTGAATCTGTAGAAATGTATGCTGAGATGGTGGCAGTGTTAATGCACAGAAAACTATTCCATGCTCACAAAACGATAAAATTAGCCCATCCATGTTTGTGATTCAATATGGCACTATCACAATCTGGAGAAATTCAAAACATGTGGGTAAATGCAGGAAATTCCCTGCTCGATCTTATATTCTGATATGAAATCAAACAAAAACTCGAACTTCTCTTAGTGCAAAGTATTTAAAAAAAAATCTGGCGGCAGGCTGTAAAGCACATTCGTAGAATTTCTGGGGTACTGCTAGGTCGCAGTTACAACTGTACGTTTTTTTCCCTTTTTTATAACATAGCCGCCAGCCGACCGGTACTTAGTGACAGTTTGCTAACTTGTAATGTCGAGCTAATTGCGTTCTGTGATGATATATAATAAGGTGATGTTGGTACTACAGCTACACTCTTCTCGGTTTGGACACATCTTTTGGCCGCCACTAAATACATAACAAATGAATAAGTTCACTTCGGTCAAGACAACTGTTAATTACTAATCAAGCAAAACAAAACATAACAGTACCCACCTTGTTTCCCAATTCCATTCAGAGGGGATGAGGCACCGGCACTTCGAGACTTTTTCAGATTCATACTGCTGTCGTCATTGCAGGCTGCTTGGCTAATTTAATTGAGCGATATCGCAAAACATCACGTTACGTCCTTCGTATAATATTGGCCATCATATTTCTCTAACAACAGCTGGCAACCTAGCTAAAAGGCTAACGACACAACAACATCAAATAGGCCACATCACAGGGAGGACTGATGACAAGTTTTCGACTCCCTACTTCACTCAACCTGAGAAAAAATACTCTAAAGCCTACCCAGCTTCATCGCTTGAATTCTAACGAACACTTGATAGAGCAACCCATGCATTAAACCACGTATGCAGTTTTTTTTCGCTACATGATTGCTAGCCTACGTCTGCTCTGAAGCCGAGTACAGTGGCGTACAGTGATGTTGACGCTTACAAAAGAGGCTTATGGGATTTGTTGTACTTTCTGCCATGGCACTTTAGGACATGATTATTTGAGACGGTTACTCGCCACAAAGGCAAATATCTAATTAAAGGTCGCAAAAGTCTTTAGTAAACTCACTTATGTGTACTCTTTACCGTAGTAACTGTAAGATGAAGATGAGTCATCTCAATCTGTTACTGTCGCGTCCTCACATTTTGGTAGAACAATCTTTGAGTGTCGCATTGTTTGACCCTTCTCGTTTACCATAGACTCGATGCATCACATGATCGGAGTGCTCGATGACTTGATTGTTTTGCGTCTCAAGTCTCAATATTGTGAACTGATCATAAACTGATACCTCAACAAATCGTCATAATGCTGTCTCGTTTGCTGAAAGAACATCAAGCTAAACAAAATGAAAGGAAGGAGTTACAAGGTATGTCTATAAATAGGTATGGTACTCTGTTTTCGTTGCGTTAGCTGTCTGGCTTGGTGGCATAGCCGACGGCAAATCTCAAACAGAATGTTAGCTATGCAGAAGTAGACAATATTCACTGCCTTTGGCGAATCCAAAATACAGTCTATGTTAATTCAGCAGCGAAAGATACAGCTATGGCGAGCTACGTTATTATGGTGTTTGTTGTTCATATTGAAGCCAGCCATTAACTTAATTCAGTTTCATAGTATGTTGAGATAAGCGGGTTGCCAGTGCTGGACTTTTAGTAAAGCGGTCTAGCAATAAGTAACACCAAGACCTTCGGCGTAGAGACAGTTCATTTTTTTAAGACCTTGAAGTAGACCGATGGCTCTCAACTCCAGTGCTGTGGGGCCACTGTCCTGCGCGTCTTTGTTTTAACTCTCCTGAGCCTCAGGGCTGACACACCTGATTCCACTGATCAATTAGCCCTTGATCAGCTCAATTAACCGTGATAATGACCGTGACCGTGAGTTACAACAAAGACGTGCAGGACAGTGACTCCCCAGGATTGGAGTTTAGAACAGTTGAAGTAGACAAACCTATTATTTCTCTGGTGCAGAGAGACGTAGACGTGAAGCTATTGCTGCTGCCACCTGCTTGACAGAGGCGTTAGTGGATCACCTTAATGTGGGGTAAGTTTTAACCTGTGCAAGCTACCTCTGTCAGTATCATTTTAATGAAGAAACACACTTGCCTAGATAATATTTTAATCTTAAAATGAAAATATGTAAGTAATGTGAATGTGACTGTACAAAAAGTTGGTCATAGGACCATCAGTGTTGTACATATTTATTTTGTATGCTTTGACCAATATTTAGTTTACTATATCATTAAATATAATGAGACTACAAACCAAAGGATTGCTCCATGTCACATCAGTGCAAGTTACTAAAATGAATAGTACACCTTAGACAGGACTTAATCACTTATAATCTGGGGTATATGTAAAATAACATAATGATGAGAGCAGGGGGTGGCTGATAGCATGTGAATAACAGGTGAATCCAGTAAAACTTTAATGAGTAAGTTGTTGGATTTGTAAAATCTCTCGTCATAATGAAGGGTTAATGGTGTAAATATGATTTGACTGGCATGAAACAGGCTTTTGCTCATCAAGGGTCTCTCCACTTCTTCATCCTCTTTTAGATGACTCAATGTTTAAGCCATTCTGTGTTTCATTTTCACTTTGAGTGTCCTCAATAAGGTACTGTCTGGCTGTGTCCCAATGTCATGATATGTAACTGCCCATAACCTGACCATCACTCTCTGTCTTGTTACAGAGTGGCTCAGGCCTATGTCAATCAGCGTAAGCTAGATCATGAGGTGAAGACGTTGCAGGTGCAGGCCAGCCAGTTTGCCAAGCAGACAGCTCAGTGGATCAGCATGGTAGAGGGGTTCAACCAGGCCTTAAAGGTACAAAGTCCATTAAACTTTCATCAACTACAGTATTAAATTCACTTTGATTCACTTTGTAGCCACAGTTCAAACAAAGTTGGTGAGGTCAAAGCAGATGTGTAGGCAATTGTAATAGTTCTCTTTTTGTGAGAGAGAACAGAGTTGTGACCAGAGTTATCTTGTTTGATTTCCTACCTTTGCCTTAATCATTTTGTTCTCAGGCACAGAGTCTGAGCACTGGGTGTGTAAAATGAGACTGTAACGTATGTAGACTGGGAATGGCACATATTTGATAGTTTGTTCTTTCTCTTTATCAGACACTTCTTACAGGAGCCAGTGCATAAGAGCAGAAGAAAAAGTTTATCATGAATCCACTCTGACAATTCATGTTGTATTTAAAAGTCTTCAGAGATATCTGTAACTGTCAATGTACTTTACAACTGCATGAAATAGAATAGCATGGATGATGACAGCGCTCTACATCAAACAAGAATTTTGTGCTTTGTAGAAATGTTTGTATATTCCCAGTTGTATTAGCATGGATGAAAAATTTTCCCTCTGAAGATATTTATCTCCCAGTAGGACCTGCCAGGCTCCTACTGAGAATACTCTATGAAAAGCAAAACCGCCACTCCCCTTAGGGCACTCAGAACAGGGAGAATACAGAGAAATACATTTCAGACCGACAGGTTTCATTAGTCACTGTCAGATTAACATTTTGTTATGTCAGTAACTTTGGCCTACTTTATCAGAGAGTGACTGATATTTTTGTCAGGGCTTTGCCCGGCCATTGAAAAAGGAAAAGAAACCCAAAACATTTCTGCTCTTCCATTTCACTGGAATATGCACCCAGTACACCGGGAAAATAATTTAAGAACCACAGAGGTTTTTTAATTAAATGATTTACTTAGTGTTTGTGCTGTAAACTGTGAAAATCTAGATCAAGTCTAAGAAACGAGCCTTTGTATGAAATGGAGCTGAATCAAATAATATGATTCATCTAAATATAATTACAAATGTAATGGCTCTGTCACACAGCTTAGGAAAGTAGCCAAAAATCCATACCATGACAAATGAGTCCATTTAACTCGATAATCCTGTAAACAAGACCTTTTCTGTCTATTTTTTCTTTTTCCTAGTTAAAGTCATTGGCTGCTGGGAACTTAATGTGGTCACATAAGTTTAAAAAAAAAATGTAGGATTTCCTTTGTCTTAAGTAAATACAGCACACATACTTGGACCCCAAAGTAAAAAGTGCTTAGTTTTTTTTAGATTGAGGTGTTTAATCACTTATTTGGCCAATACAAGGAACGGTGCATCAAAGAGAGAGAGAGAAATCCATAAGGTTAGCCACGGTAGATTTTCGGTATACCTCACAGTTCTTTGTTGCAATCTGTTGTAAAATACCAGTGTTGAATTCCTACTAAAACCAAAACATTAAAATGTTTCTACAGTGGTAGAGCCATACACCTATTTCACAATCTGTGTTTCCAACAGGAAATTGGGGATGTGGAGAACTGGGCTCGGAGCATTGAGATGGACATGAGAACCATTGCAACAGCTCTGGAGTACGTGCACAAAGGTCAGCTACAGGCTGCCTCCTCTTGAAATAATGTCAGTCGTCTTAGGGACTCTGAGTTTGACCGATACTCCAAAGCAATGCAAGGACAAGAGACTGCAGGCCATTGCATGGACGACCTCAGCTTTGCAAAGCCAAACTGTTTTCTGAGGTGTTGTCAGCACAGCCTACGGACCTCCCTTCCAGCATAGCTGAGTACCAGCTAACTATGTGGCGCTGTTTCTGTCTTGCAGGCTGTAACTGTTGAAAGCTTACGTTTTTATTGTGTTCTTATTCTGGAGAATCTTTTGGTCTCCAGGCACATTTTTCTTACAGCACCCAGACTAGTATGTAATTGTAATTTTTTTATTCACCTTACTAAAAACATTGTTAATTAAATGAGTGACAAAATAACACATCATGTCTTAGGAGATCAGACTCTGATGCAAGAGACCTGATAAACTATTATCATTAATATATTCATTCATGTTTGTTTTATACATCTGTAACTTCTTTTTCTTCTTAACGTTAATATATAATGATGGTACAATTGTGTATTTATTGGCATATAAATAAATCTGCTCTTCACATACATGTGTCATTATCTTTCATGTTAAAAAATAAGAATATTGAGAGGTTTAAAATACTGCTGAACAGTGGGAGTTGAATTTTAATTGTAGTCAGTTTAAACTTTATGCTTCTTTAAGCTATCTTATAGAAACACTCAACAAATCACCAAGTCCTTGGTTTATTATGGCCAAACGTGAGAATAACCTTGAAATTCACTTGGCAAGAAAGAGACTTTTCCATGTGGTTTCAAAATCTCAGATGAGGTGCAGTTTTTTCCTCTCATGGTGATTACACAACGTTTAGGGGACTTGAGCAGTCCTCTTTAAAATTCACCCTTCAAAGTTCTCTGCACAGACGAAAAGTTATGCAAATGCTATGCCTTTAAGGATGAGATTGACTTTGAAATTTGGATTAGCCCATTCTCTCTTTGCAGTCTCCCTGTTTCTGAACAAAAGGGGCTTGCACAGAGGAGTTGGATTTCCTGCCTTGTTATTAGTTAGCCAATCCTATGTTTGGGGTTACTGAATAAATGCCTTCAGTTTATGTGTAATAGCACTGTTTTGGCCCTTGTGTTCCCTATGTGGTATCATGCCAAACTTGTCCAGTTCCTCTCTGTGGGATCACTCCTGCAGACGCAATGCACAAGACAGCTCAAAGTTTATGCTTTGCACATGTGACTACATTTTACTCTGTAACACTAACAGCAATATGTTAATTAACATAATTACTCAATGGCTCTCTGTGAGTATACATATTTCTTTGGTGTGTGATAAGTCTTACATGATGGTACTTATGTGGTAAAGCGGTGACAAGCAAAGACTTTATTACAGTTTTGATTTCAGGCCAGAGAACATGGTATATCCACTATCAAGTTTTCCAGCTATCGCATTAGTTACGTCAGACAGCACATGGCTGTTCACCTCATCTGTAACTCCAAAAGAAGTCCATAAATGGTTATCCTTATTTGGTAATCAAGGCAGTGACTGCTATTGTTTGTAACTGGCTTAGTACACATTCACATTGTTTCTTTGTTAATTACGATAATGCAGCATTATGATGAAATAATTCCTCTTTGTTGAGTTAACTTTTGGAGATGTGATTTGTTCTATGACATCAGGGACTAGACTTTAGCCTTGCGCAGTAGTAAGATTTTTTCTCTACTTATTTTTCTGTTGGGGCTGATTTATGTAAAGGCCACATGTGTTTGTTCAGTGTGGATCTTAATAATCCACACATGTTTTTCAACAAGTGATACTTTTACCTCCACAGGATTATCGCTCTTTAACCTCCTTGAAGAAAAACAAGTGAACTTCAAACAAGGCTAATATGGAATGTGACTAAAGCAACATATCAAAGTCCAGCATGTGTCCCATGGTCCAACCTTTTTTCTTAAAATCAGTTTCATGAAAGACTTATGTCTGTGTGGGATTTGTGAAAGTGTGGAGGTGCATTTGTTCATTTTTTTCCATGTCAAAATTTAGGCTGGGGGGGGGTATTGTTTTTTTCAAGTAAAAAGAATAAAAAGAATACATGTGATACACAAAATTGTATCTACTTTCACATAAACCAACTGCAGTTTTCATCTTTCATGGTACTCCCCTCTTCCATAATTTGTCCTCAAAAATAGTCATTCACACACACACACACACACATATACACACACAAAATCACACGCACGCACACATACACATGGATTGCAGATTACAAAATACAGACCTGTCTTAAAGGATAAACCGAAGGGATAAAGCTCTCTCTCTCTCTTTCAGGCAGTCACACTCAGAGGCAGCAGGGGCCAAACTGTCACACAGACTCAGACGAAGGTGACACAGTGAGGACCTGCAGAGCTTTCATCAAGAAGGGAACAGGTACAGTTTGCTTTATAGTAAATTGTACATTCATCCATCATGGTTTCATTTCTTTTTACGAATGAGAAAAAAAACAGGAAAAAAATTCTATGCTGTTCATTAAACTTGGCTCAGGGTCATAAGTGTAACATAAGTGTAAAGAAAAGTATCAACTGAAAGCCAAAGGTTGACTTATTTACTTTTGCTTGTAATTATTCTTTTTACCTGCATTTATACTTAATCTCAAGCTTTTTCTTCCTTGAATAAGTTGAATTTGTGAAGTCTCATGTATGCATGCTGATATATTGAATTTTTGATATAGTTTTGATATATGTTTTTTGTTTGTTTGTTTTTGCTTATATAGGTTAATTTGTTCACCATCTTAACAGACAGATGTTGTTGTACATTTACATATGAGTGATAATGAGACGAAATTTGACGTTTGAAAAACCTACAGTGAAAATATTAATGTGAAGGTTGGCAGTAGAACATGGAACCGTAGCTCGCTGCTAATGCTGGGCTTTGGAGGTCTTTCCTATATGATTTATTAAATTACCCTGAAGCAACCTCTGTTGTACACATTGAATTAATCCTGAAGTCTTAAAACACAGCGGTATGTTTGGTATGATGATGGCATGTTTATCCTAAATGTATGACTGTGTGGGGACGGAGAATCACGTGTTGTCATGGTTTCCAACCAATATAAGTTTAATGCTACCATTATCTCTTCATTTAATAACTCCTTTAATTACTTACTGAGTAAAGTGCTACACAGCTCTTATACATATTTTTAAAAACAAAACCTCTGTATCCATGTGTACATTTGCATCAATTCCATACTATTCTTCTCATTAACAAGCCTGGAATCTAATAGGGTTTGAGCAGTGAGAAGCTTAACGGTACATAATTTGGAGAGCAGCATTGAGAGTTTTGTGAAATAACAATCAAGGCTTTCCCTAAACCTCCTAGCTAATACCAATGCCTCTCTTTGTTTTGTAAGATCCTTAGCTCAAGATTTCTCATGTGCTCTGAGAGGGGCTGCCTTACACATGTTTTCTGTGCTCTGACAGAATAATCCAAGAGCAAAAGAATAGATGTTTTCAGACGTACTGACAGTCAGACTATACAATATTTTCCCAGGCATTACCAGAAGAGTTCTCTGAATTATCCACTTATATTTGCTCACTTTAGTTCCAGTTAGTTTGTTTTACATTTAAGCCATGCGGAGACAAAGACGTTATTTATTTTGGATAAGTTTATTTGAAATAGTAACTTACAGTAGCATCATTTCAGCAGCGATAATTCCTATTAAGTTAATCACTAATTAATTGTGTTTATGTGGTAATATACAGTGACACAGCTCAACGTTTTGTCAGCCGTTGTAACTATACTCTCATTGTTTTTCAGATTTCTTTTCCTTTCTTTCAGTCATCCATACCATTATTTGTGTATAAACAAAACCCCATTGCAAGTGAAATCATGGATACGGAAAATACATATGAATTAATAAGGTAAGAATGTATTAATACGGATTGCAGGGGATAAAAACAATTTTACAGCACACATAGCTTTGTGAGTTGCTACTGATCATTACTTCCTGAGAGCTAGAGATAAACCCTTTACATAACTCCAAATGATAATTTGGACTGCAACAAAACTTAAATGTTGGGGTTAGGATACTAAATATTCTCAGATTTAAAAGGAATCATAGTTAAAATGACCTTCAGTGTAATGTGTAGATGAACATAAGCATAAGCTCATTAACTTAATATGTCTTGTGCTCCCACAGTAATGAGAACTTGTGGATATATGGAACTGGGGCCTTTGTGTTGCTTTGGATCCTGGTGTGGCTTTACAGAGACAGTCTGGAGATTGAACATGTCAACCAGAAATATGTCTTTGTGACCGGCTGTGACTCTGGCTTTGGTAACCTGCTGTGCAGACAGCTAGATCGGCGAGGTTTCCGTGTACTGGCTGGTTGTCTCACTGAGAAGGGAGCAGATGACTTGAAGAGAGCTACTGGGCCTTACCTAAAAACCGTCCTGCTGGATGTGACAAACACTGAAAGCATTCAGAAAGCTGTGGAGTGGACCAAGAAAGAAGTTGGTGAAAAGGGTTAGTTTGTATGCTGTGTACCTTGTACATGTGTTAATATGTATATTATTTGTGGGGGGGGGGGGGGGGGGGGGGGGGGGGGGGGGGAAGCTAGATGCAAAACAACTAGGCATCTGTGAATCCCAAAGAAGATCTCAGATGTATTTTGTTTGGATTTTTAGATTTAAAAAATTATGATGAAAGTGTTTGCCAGAGGCCCTAACAAAAACTGAAAATTGCCATGATACAAAAGATTCAATATAACGTTGATGTTTCAATATGATCAGTTCCCATATACCATAGATTATTACAGTTTACTACATTTCTTTATATTTTGAAGTTATAACAGCAGTTTCAATCTTCTGTCTGCTGCCCATCTCAGGTCTCTGGGGGCTGGTGAATAATGCTGGTCGTTCCCTACCCATGGGACCTTCAGAGTGGATGAAAATCGAAGATTTCAACAGCACACTGAAGGTCAACATGTTTGGAGTGATTGAAATGACCATGAACTTTCTGCCACTCATTAAACAGGCCCGTGGTCGTGTGGTCAACGTGGCTTCTGTGCTGGGCAGGGTGGCAGCCAATGGTGGTGGATATTGTATCTCCAAGTTTGCAGTGGAGTCTTTCTCTGACTGCCTTAGGTACCATCACACTAACTGAAATTTGGTATATTGTCTTTTCATGAATTTCATTAATTTATTACATCACCCAGGACATCCCATTTGTATTCCATTTTTATTTTCACAGATCAGCCATTTTCGTTTCTCAAGGTAGTTTAGCAAAGTAAGATGTGGTCGTGTTTTGAAAATAAATGTCTCTGTAATTTGTTCCTTCCCTCAGGAGAGACATCCATTATTTTGGGATTAAAGTGTGCATAATTGAACCAGGATTCTTTAAGACACAGGTGACTAGTCTTGAGCCAATTGAGAGAGAGCTACATCGCCTGTGGAACCAGCTTACTCCTGAGGTCAAGGCCAGCTATGGAGAGAAATACCTCGATAAGTGTAAGAACATTATAACGTTATATTTACAAATGAAAATAAATATTTTATATGTTTATAAAATAAGCTAAGGAACATGGGATATTGAATTCTTGTTAGGGATGGGACAGTAAATTGAAACTGGTATATCGCGATCCAAAAATATTACAATCCATTTTGTAAGTCAGAAAATGATATCATGATATTTGTTTCTTTGTACTGTACCCTGGTATTTAGGCTTCTTCTGCTCTTGCATCTCCTCTCCTGGCTGTTGCCTTATCTCTGCTGTTTTCTGTATTTTGTCATGTTTCCATATTGTTTACACATTATGTAACAACCAAAGCTGCCAAGTGTGTTATAGCAGAGGTCTCTGCAAGCTTATATTTTTCAGGACAATTTTATCTTTGTGGATAATTGAGAGATACTGGTTTCCATCCACTGGATCAGCTTAAATGTAGACAACTATTATTGAATGTTTACCTTGAAATTTTTGTTTTATTTATTCATTTATTTGTTCTATTTATGACACTTTTGTTGTAATTTTGATCTTTATGAGATTTTCTGTTGTTACTTTGATCTCTTTATTTGTTGTTTCATAGAGAACTTTATTCAAATGAGAATTTATTTTGTATTTTACATGACTAAAAATTAAATATCAATTCAGAATATTCATACTTTGTCACTGAACTGTTATTAGGCTCTATCGAATCATGGTGATCAAATCATGAAACTCATATCATATATGGAACTGAATCGTGAGATAACTATATTGTCCCGTCCCTAGTTCTTGTGTATTCCTGGCCATGGTTAACAGGTGTGGCACAGTTAGAGCTGAAACCATGAGTCTTGGATGCAGGACTCTCTGCAATGTTTGACAACATTCTTACTAGCTGCACCACCTGGGAGCTGCTTGACACCATTTTAAACAAAATAGCCATGCAGTCTGTCTTTGCTTTTCTCTTTTCTCTTCACTGACATATATTCACTGTCCACACAGATATCAAGATTCAGAGGTTGATCATGAATGCTGTCTGTGACTCAGACCTCAACAAAGTGACCAACTGCATGGAACATGCCTTGGTAGCTGCCTACCCACGGACCCGATACAGTGCCGGCTGGGATGCCAAGTTCGCTTGGATCCCCCTCTCTTACATGCCTGCTTGTGTGGTTGACATTGCTCTAAAAGTGATCATGCCCAGGCCAGCCAAAAGTGTGTAGGTTCGAACTAGAGTAGATATTGGAGCACTGTGCGCCAGTGAAAACGGATTGAGTTTAGCACCAGCTGAAAGAACAAAGTGCCTGTAAATTATTATTTAAAAGTGACACAAAGATGCTTTGTTGTCTTGTCTTGCTGTTTGATACTGCTGAGATGTTCCTTGTAGCATCTCAGCATGTCACGTTCTTAGTTTACAGAATAAAAGACTTTCATGAGCCACTTTCTAGACGAAACCTGCAGGAGTAACACATTCTGTGTTCTTAAGGTAGAGCATCCAAATGCACATTGATCTGATATTGATAAATTCTGCCATCTACTTGTGCCTTCTTGCTCTCTTGACTGAATAGTTGTGAATTTTGAGATTTTGCTATATTAACCCGTATTTGAATTCTCAGAGGAAAAATGTTTTAGAATTATTGGGTGTGCAGATCAAGTAATTGCCAAAAACAGAGGTTGTTGGATTTTACTTTGCCTTGGAATAGATTCCACATGCAACTTGAATTCACCTTTCTTCCATGAAATTTCCATGATTTGGTGATATGTTGACTTTTTCTTTCATAAGCATTATTTCAGGCACCACTTCAGAATCTCCTGTAAGTGTTCATTTACATTTTTTCACACTTGTTAATCCATTCAGTGGTCACTCATCTATGATCATAGGGACACTGCCATCCTGGAAGAACTCGCTCCCATCTGGACAGAACTACTTTATTAAAAGGTGGAGCTGATCGCTCAGAATTCCTTTGCATTTAGCAGTGTTCACATGACCCTCTGCAGTGGTTCAGTGGACCTAAAAGATGACAGAATAATACACTCCACACTATAAGAAGGCTGCCAGAACCCTTCACAGTGGTAAACAAGCACCCAGGCAACAAATGCACTTCTCTGTTTGTTGAGAAGAGAGTGAAGGATGACATCATACCAAACAACTTTTTTTTTTTTTAGATTCTGAGCAGACTGTGGTGTGTGTTATTTTCACCAGTTTACTTGCAAATGTGCATTAATTGGTGTAATAAGGTTTTTTTTTTGTTTGTTTTTTTTTTGGACAGCAACCTGATGAAATCATTCCTCTTTGTGAAGTTCTTGATGAATTTCTCTTGATGCAACTGTCTAATGATCACACTCTAGATTGATGCTTGCTGTGAACTGGTTGAGAGTTACTCATTTGTTTTCCCCTGCATCTCAAAGCATGGTCATCATTGGTCGATGAGTATGATGAGTTTTTGACCTCAGCTGACCTTAGTCAAATCACTGTATATAAATGACTAAATAAAATTAAACTATATTTAAATGTGTATTCCATTTTTATGATATTTTCCTGGATTCAGCTGACCAAGGTGTGCATAGACTAGACATAGTAGTCACAGCCAAATACTTGTATATAAATTTGCGCAGCTGATCCTGTAGTTGTCATGACTTCTCGTCAACGGTGTCTGTGCCGTGACTCGTCACTGCAGAAAACAAGTGTACGTCACGGTTTTAAAGTCCCTTCTGCCCTTAGGTGGAACAGCTGCGGGTGAATAGTCTTGATCACTAGTCGCACGAGGCGGGCATCTGCCTGTTGATTCCAGTCAGAGAAGAGAGACCATTTCCGACAACCAAATCGCGTTCTTGTTTTTACCCTCTGTATCCACATGTGTATAGTGCAATAATGCACTGTTTAAAAACTTTACGTTTAACCACAGCCAACTTTTGGATAGCAGAATATCTTGTAAAAGACGTGGCAAAAAAATCTGTATTGGGAAGGTATCAGATAGACGTATCGAACCGATCAAAACCCAGAAGGTCGTATAGTACAGGTTTACCCACCCCGGAACGGCACAACAAGGAGTTGGTATCTTCTGTTGACCATTCATCAAAATTGTGAGTTCAACTGTTCTCCCACAACAGTAGCAATAATTTTGCACCTTGTTACATACCTGTACATAATATTAGAAAGTTTAATCCATAGCGGTTTTATGCTACACTCGACGTAAAAGTATGATTTCACAGATGTAGGAAGGAACTGAAAAGAGCTGAAGGATTCACAGGATTGGAAGATGTTCTTTTCTACACCATCACTGAGGGAGAGGAGAAAGTTCCAGTCTCCTATTTTATTTCTGTGAGTGATAACACATCAAAATATTCTCATTGTAACACACACAGACTCATGTAAACTATGCAGAGATTACATCAGCAAACAGTGCATCAATGCTATCTAACAGGCAATCGGTTCACCAGTGTTGCTGTCGTGTTCAACAAGACCAAATAGGTCAATATGCCCCACAAGAGTACCAGCATTGCAGTTGTGTTTGGTTTCTTAAACTGAGGAAATGGATTTGTTTGATTATGTGTCTGCAATTTCAAATCTATTCAGTCCAAATTCTGTTTGCTTCTTGAAACACTCATATTGTTTCAGACATTCGACACTTTGGTCTGTTGGTATGTATCATGATAATTTCCATTTCTCACAAAGTTTAAATTCAGCCTGTCAAAATAGATGCCTGCAACACAACTCAGCTGCGGGTGGACACAGTATATCCTTGTGATGAATTTCAAAGGAATGCAAACTTGTAGTATTTCTGCTCTTGTAAGACATTGTGATATGCACATGTATGCAGAATTAAGGATGTGGAAGGAGCACTGACTCTTTGCTTTTCAGGCCCTGAAAAGCACCGGTCTGTTGACTTCTGATCCACGATTGCGGGACTGCATGAGGAAACTGCGTCAGGCAGTGCAGGAATCTGTCGGCGAAGTTATGATGGACCGAGAACTTTTCAGAAAGTGAGTCCTATACCTATAAAATTGATGTGCCTCTTGTTCACTCATACTCAGTGTATCTCAGTCTTTCTTCATACACAGCAAGTCTTGACAGAGAGGAGCTATTTTTGCCATGACCTTTTGAGGACTTCACAGACAGCGAACATCAGTTCAGCTTTACAACTTACACAGTCTCTTTTTTCTTAGCTGAAAACGCTCGCCTCAGTAAATTATTTTAGTGAGAAGTGATAGTGAATGTGACTATGTGTAAGAGGCTTTGTATCTGTGGCTGTGCTCATATTTCTTGTGCATCTGAGCAGAGTGTCACAGATATGCTGGAAAGAGTGATCACTGACAGCTGCTTTGGTTCTCTCAGACATACACAGTTTCCCTCTCTCTCTCTCTCTCTCACACACACACACACACACACACACACACACACACACATGCAGAGCCAAGGCCAATGGCTTTCTAGCAAGGCCTTAGCCTATTGTGGACATCACTGAAGGAATTTGAGCCACGCCGAAGGACATGTGCAGAGTTTCGAAATGGCAAACAGAGATTGTTATCGGAAAGTTGAAGTTTTGCCAGGTTTTTATCACCAGGGAAAGCTTAGTATACAACAATGTTAAAATATCTTTAGTCTGGTTGAGTTTAATATCTTATCACTTTTGTTCTGAATAAAGATGTACTTTAATATCTTTAATACCCTTTGGAAATAAACACTGTAACTACTTTAAGTACTTAACTCCTCAATTTAACATGATTTTAGAAAATATGCAGGCATAGAACTGTGCGTTTATCATGCAGGCCATTGGCTGTAATAACCATAGAAATATTTCAGCTATGAGAGAATGCTAACACCTCTAATTATACTTTCTCTCCAATTCCTAAACAGCACATGGACACAGCTGTGTCATTAGGAGCTGTACCAAACATGGATTATAAAATAATAAGATAAAGCTGCCACAATAGCATTATCCACTGTTTGGTTATCAGGCACTTTTCACAAGTTCTGTAGCACTCTATGTATGGATAGCAGATCTGAATATGATGACTGTTTTACAAGAAGTTTCTTTACATTTAAGACGTAGTGCTAAAGCTGTGTCTATTATGTCAAACGACTCAAAAAATGAATATTTTATTTGTCTACTAGTATTTAAATTGATATAATGCAAAATATTGGGATTCATTAAAATTGAGTCAGTGTTTTTCACGATTCAGTTTTTAATATATAGTGTTGCCTGTGTCATAGGTGTGCTGGTGGAAACATTGTCTTACTGACCCAGGCCTTTCGAAAGAAATTTATTATACCTGAATTTGGGAGCTTTGTGAACATCATCAACCAAATCTACAACAATGCTAAAGAACAGAATGATGGACAGGTATAAGTTTTTCTCATTTACTGTGATGTTTTTGCAACTTTTGAAGGCACAGTGGTAGAGAGCCATTATAATCAAGAATCAAAATCACAATGCTGTGGGTACTGGAAAAGGTTCACTGGCCTGAACTGCATTTCTTTTTTTAATGCTGACAGATAAAGAAAAACAATCTTCATTGAAATTTGGCTTGTCTGCTTTGGTGCCTGTCGTGCAATGTCACTCTTAGCTCAAACACCTTTGACTTATACGGAAATGAGGTCACGTATAGACTATATATGCATATCTTGTTTCAGGTGGCAGACTACATTCCACATCTTGCCAAGTTTAGACCTGACTTATGGGGTGTTTCACTCTGCACAGTAGATGGACAAAGGTAAAGGGAAGATAAAATGAAGGATTATGTATTCAGTTAACTCTTTAAAAATAGTCATTAAGTGAAAAAAGAAATCTCTTAATAGGCACTCAGTGGGAGACACTAAGGTGCCATTCTGCCTGCAGTCATGTGTGAAGCCAATGGAATATGCCATTGCTGTGCATGAGGCTGGGTCAGAACATGTACACCAATATGTGGGAAAGGAGCCCAGTGGACTTAAGTTCAACAAGCTGTCTCTCAATGAGGATGGTGAGTGAGTGATCCATCAGTATATCTACTTTACACTGCACTTACAAAGCTCAATAAAATACAAGCTTTTTGCGAAGAATCCATGCAGTTTACTTTCAATACTATTTGTTTGAGATATACTATAAGCATACTATATGTAAATTTACATTTACCCATTTAGCTGATGCTCTGAACCAGAGCAATTTAGAGGTAAGGCACCACTGTAGCAACCCTTAGTTTGCCTTAGTCACTCAAAAGAACATTGGTAGAGAGACATCATGCTTAGGAGTCAAACTCGTAGCTCTCTGGTCACTGGGAAGAGGGTTTCACAGCCAAAACATATCCTTTGGTTTCTGTTACCATTACACCATAACTGCAACTATCTGAAGTGAAAATTAACAAGTGCACAGTTTAATGGAAAGGAATATCTTTCTTCTGCTGAATTGTCTTTGAATTTCAAGAAGCCAGATAACCTATTGAATCAGACTAAATAAAGGGTGTCTTGATAAAGATTAGGTAACTCTGTAATGGTTAATTATGTGCTGACATGCATGCTACACATTTCTCTCACTCACTTACTCATTTTCAAAGCAGCTTATCCTAATTAGGGTTGCGGGGGGTGCTGGAGCCTGTCCCAGTGCTCATTGGGCAAAAGGCAGGGAAACACCCTGGACAGGTCGCCAGTCCATCACAGGGCAGCTACACATTTCCCTGTTTAATTATTTATTTCCCTGTGCCTCTGAATGTATTTACTTTGTCTTTCTTGTGCGTATTTGACATGTTTTCAATGCTTAGATAAACCTCACAATCCAATGGTCAATGCTGGAGCAATTGTCATCAGCTCTCTTATCAAGGTAAACAGACACCCCTGAGTTTGAGTGACGTCAAATCTAAACATTAAACATGTGTCTTCCTACTGTATGTCTCCCTGTGAGTCCCTGTTACAGCTGTCAGCATTAGTGGAGATAGAACTGTCTGTCAATTAAGCAACCACTGTGATGTATAGTAAAATGTGTTGTTACTACGAAGACTGTTTACAGTGAGAGATTTGTTAAAAAAATCTCATTTTATTTTGTGCACAAATTACCGGTGTTTGATTGTCCAGTACATGCATGAGTAGTGCAGTGTGCTAAATGTATTGGAGTTGAATATTTTAATATTTAATTATATCTGTTGAAAATATTTAGGGTGCTCTATGATTTTGGCAGAGTTAAACAGAATCTCTGTAAACACTCAAAAGACCAAAGCAAACTTAGTCATAAGCAAATATACGCATGCTGACGTAGTCTTAGGTTAAAGTAGAATTCAGGTCATCTAAGGGCCTTTGAACCGGAAAAAAGATGCTGGCAAAGCCATTGTATATCACATGTGCTTTAGTTTTGCTTGACTTTGGTCCTGCGTTGTGACTGTGTGTGATTGCATGGATGTGTTAATATGTGGGTGTGTTTGTAGTGAGTGGGATGGGCGGTGTTAATCAAGGGGTTTGTGTAGAAATGCGTCTATATGACCAATTACTGACCAATTACTTCTTTTTTTTTTAAAGTATGCATGGTTTTAGCTCATAGGGGGATAGTATAAAAATACAGCAAGAATGAAAAAATATTAGAACGGGCTGAGTTGGGAGGGTTATTCCAAAACAAATTGGTTGCAAGCTAAACATAGAAGGTTGACTCAGAGGACTAGAGCCATATTTCCCAACTTCGGTGTTGGGCACCCACCTGACAATCTGCAGTCCAGCTGAGAACAGATACCACTAATTAAATTAACCAAGAGCCTGTTGATCAGTGGCCAAATCAGACATGCTGTACTGGACTCCAATTAAAAATACTCTCTCAAGGGCTCCTCATGACAAGAGTTTGTGATAATATTTTGTGTGCTTGTAGAGGGACAAATAAAAATATATGTCCTTAAGGGCATGGAATTACAAAAACTTTTTCAGCAAATTTCCAACCTTTTCTGATAGCATGCATTAGTAGTCAGCTGTAGCTTAATATGCCTTTCTAATGAAGGCATAATATAACTATAATTTCAGACCCTCTAAGCTAGGCTATACATGAAACAGCATTGGCTATGGCTTCGAGGAAGATTAAAATGCATTATGTGACCTTTGAGTTCAGTCACAGGGATGATACTCTTTGGCTGGTCTTGTTAGAGCTCATAATTTTACTGAGACTTAATAAGACAACTGGGATCTTCATTAATGAAGTTGGCAGTGATATTTATTACAGTGCTCTAGTACTATCTGGGCAGGAGGGGCCCCTGTGTTTCTAGCTGATTGCTTATCTACATCTGCTCTTTTTCCACATTAGCGCTGTGTGGAAATCAACAGATCTAGAGTCCTCTTTTGAATTAATTACATGTCTTAATACCGTATTAGATAATTTGGCTTATCTCTTTGCATGTCCTTTTGTTTGCTTCATTATTATATTACCTTTCATTGTTTTGTCTTTATTTCATTATTTATTCACTTATTTAAAATAAATGCTTTTATTTTAAAATAAAGTCTTACCTTTTTCCCCTTAGCCAGGATCAAACAAAGCTGAGAGGTTTGACTACGTAAGTATTAAAACAGATATTGCCATTTGAACAGATACTCTCATTCTTCTCTCCATATATTTTTCCATCCGATAAACTTTATATTCTTGATTATGCAATGATTAAATGATTAGATAATGGGTTTTCTGCTAAACAAAATGACTTTATTGGTTTCCCAGATGATGGACTTTGTGAAGGAAATGTCAGGGAGAGAGTATGTGGGTTTCAGCAATGCAACGTGAGTCAGACATGGTGCTCATTCACACTGTTGAAAAATGCTGTTTTGCTCACTGATTGGTCACCTTTTAATTCTGTGTTTTGTAACTGCCGTGTTCATAGGTTCCAGTCGGAGAAGGAAACTGGGGACAGAAATTTTGCTATAGGCTACTATCTTAAAGAGAAAAAGGTAAGTTTCAAAATGGTCTTTTGCAAGCCAGGGCTTTCACTAAGTCAAACTGATCCTCATAAATAGTCAAGCTGTGCTGATGTGTTGAAGAAAGCATTGCCTAAACATTCTGCTTACTTTTGACTTTTGTCTGATTTTCTTTTCCAGTGTTTTCCTGAAGGTGCAGATATGATAGATGCACTAGACTTCTACTTCCAGGTTGGTCATTATGTTTTATAAACATAAACATTATGTTTCATAAACATCTTATAAATCGTTGCATGTGTGATATATTTATCCTTTCATAAAACACAAATTATACGCTCTATTAGGGGTCAACTGACATTTTTTTTCAGGGCCAATACCTATACCGATTATTAGCAATCATGGAGACCTATAACCAATATTTGGAACCAATATACATTTGCAGTAAAAATGAAAATCTTGGTGTCAAAATTTAGAATAACACAAACTCCAACTCAAACTTCGTTGAAATGCCTTTAAACATATGTTTAATTAAAAGAGAACTTTTCAACATTATCTGAAAACAAAAAGTGCAGGGAGCTCCCAGCAGCATTTCTTATAAAGTTGACTGAAAATTTAAATAAATGAATAAATAAATAGAAGTGACTTTTCAACTCTGACAACTCTACACCAGCCATGCAGTCCATGCATGGATTAACACAGGCCTTCGATGCAGTTCCATTACGTCTAAAATCTCTAACAACAATACTCTGCACCTCTCTACAAGAAACAGGAAGCAGGGTCAGAGACAGCTTCAGGACACACTTCAGTAAAGTTACTGGTAGTCATGGGTTGAGACTGAGAATATGACTGGCCCTGGTAAGTGATGTGCAAGAAATAACGTCAATTTTCCCACCAGTCAGCTGGCTAAATTATGGATCAACAAAGGAACTTGTTGATGTTTGCTATCTTATTCAAGTTAACTCTACGAGACTCAACAATAGCTTACGTTATTTTGACCTTTGGCTACCTATAACATGTAAAAACACCAACTCATACGGGTGAGTAATGTTGCGTTCGCTAAAATATGTTCCAGTTGCAGTGGCACCAATGTAACTTAAAGGTATAGCTATCGCTACATAAATAAACTTATCTCGTTATGGTTAACCGTATATCACTGTAACAAAGTGCATTATTCGCGCATTTTCTGTGTAACTGGGAAACTGGGGTTTTTGCAACTTCAGCATAGAGGGTTGTGATGTTTATTGCAACTTTGGCAACATCTGCTGTCTCGCCTTCGAAACACAGCTCAGTTGAGCTCTAGTCTGCAAATGTGTTCGTCTGTGCCTGTGTGTGACACAGTAGCCCTCAGTGTTGATAGGCTATTACTCGTGACATATAATCAATCAGATAGTGCTGTAAGCAGGACATTACTCTAGACCACAGAGTGGTGACAACAGACAGAGCGAGGCGGCTGCATCAGAGCCAAAGTAACGCTTTTTAAAATGAATTTATTTAATCGGCAATTGGATAAAACAACAAAAAAAGTACCAATACTGATAATCGGAAAAATACTGAATATCAGCTCCGATAACTGGCCAGGCCAATAATCAGTCGACCTCTACACACTATCAATTCAGCAACTACAATACATACATCTGTATTATGCTTTGTGATAGTTTAAGGCAGTTTTATTTTTCAAGTTTTCACATCTAATATTTTTTCACATTATATTCTGTATTTTTGGTGATCTGAAAAATTTTATTTAGATTTTTCCGGTCTCTTTAAGCTTTGCTCCTTAGAGGTGACTTGTGAGTCGGGCAGTGTCATAGCAGCCACGCTGGCCAATGGTGGGATCTGCCCCATCACAGGGGAAAGAGTCCTGAGTGCAGAGGCAGTGAGGAACACCCTGAGCCTCATGCACTCCTGTGGCATGTATGACTTCTCTGGCCAGTTCGCTTTTCATGTAAGTGTCGCCAGCATCATGGATGCAGATGATTCACTCTCACAGATTACAGGAAATAGCAAAGTGGACTCAGATGCAGCAGGTTAATGAAGTCGGACTGTGATTTATATACAACTCACAAAATACCCACTGCATTCAACAAAGAACTTCGCAAGGAGTCGTAAATGTCTCAATAACTTGTTTCAGTTGAACAAGCCATATTTATTGAAGTCATATTTATTTAAGGTTTCACTTAACATTTCCTATTCCTGTGCATAGGTGGGCTTACCGGCAAAGTCAGGTGTATCAGGAGCAGTGCTATTGGTTGTGCCCAATGTGATGGGGGTGATGTGTTGGTCCCCACCATTAGATAAGGTCGGCAACAGCATCAGGGGAATACACTTCTGTCAAGTAAGCAAAAAAAAAAATTGGGTTTTTGGCTGTTATAGTGAAGGTAGCATGTCAGAACTTGATTTATTGTGGGGGCAATTTGAAACTCATCATTCTAAAGGTTAGTACACCAACCCATTCACAGAACTGAGTTCAGTTTTAAATGACCTGAAAACATAAGTATTAGGTCACAAATAGTTATCCTACAATGCAGACTTACTCAGCGCTTTGTTGTCAGGAGCTGGTGTCTACGTTCAACTTCCACAACTACGACAATCTGAGGCACTTTGTTAGGAAAAAGGACCCTCGCAGACAGTCAGGTGATGACAGGGTAAGTCCATACCTGACACAACAGTAAGATTTCTTGTTCCATTTATTTGATGATATTCACTAAAGCAGTGCACTAAATCGTTCTTTTCTTTCCCCCTCACCTAATTCGTTTCTCAATTGTCTGTGTAGAACAAATCAGTGGTAAACCTGATCTTTGCAGCACACAGTGGAGATGTCTCTGCCCTGAGGAGGTAATTTAATATCTTTTGTGGGTCTATAGCTTTCAAGTTCTTTGTTCTAGTATTGGTCTAGTGATATTGCATGCTGTGCTGGTGGGACACTCACTTATTGTTTTTTGAGATACACATGCTTGTTTTCTCTCAGGTTTGCTCTCTCGTCAATGGACATGGAGGTGAAGGACTATGATTCCCGCACAGCCCTCCATGTAGCCGCAGCAGAGGGTAGATGCATTTTTAATGCTCTTCAGTGTACTGTAGTGTGAATTCTATAGAAGGTCTCAACAGCATCATGGTAATGTAATTATTTTTATGTGCTTAGGTCATGTTGATACAGTGCTGTTTTTGACTCAGACATGCAAAGTGAACCCTTTTGTGAAGGACAGGTAGGAAAACCACATTTTTAAGCTCTGGTTTTTCCATTGATACCTCTTCTTCACTTTGAATATGAATCTTCCTGTGTTTAGTAATACTGCCTTTTGGTTATGCTAGGTGGGGGAACATAGCTCTGGATGATGCCATGCAGTTTGGCCACACTGATGTGGTGAAGATTCTGCAGGAGTACCAGGAACTCTGTGGCCTCCAGGCCTCTCAGTTTGAGGCTGAGGACCACACCAAGCTCAGCTCTCTGGAGGGAATGGTCTGAACTGGCCAAGGAAAATCACTTATGAAGCTACCCAAAGCTAATACGTGATAGCCATGAGCCTGCTACCAATTTGCCTGCTTGTAATCCAGTTAGTTTTATGAAGTTACGTTGCTGGTTAAATGGGCAAAAACGTTGTACTTCTTGTGTGACAACTGATAAGCAATGCTTTTCCCTGTGTTAAGCACGTGTCCTTTAAAAATGGTGCACAAGGGATACATGCTTAAATTAGACCTGAGAGAGGTGTCTAATTCAAACTGTTCTTCTCTTTGTATCTCAAATCCAATAGACAACAGATTAAAAATGCTCAGTGTTTGAGGAAGATATTGAAACCTCATAACTATGTTGTTGGTAGGAATGATGAGTTGAAATATTCAAGAATATGGTGTTGAGATGCATTTTCAGGAGTAGCATGTGACCAGCTCTTAAATAATTGTTTTTTGAACTTTAATTTGTGCTGAGGGCCTTTTGTCTTATGACTCCTTGAAATGTAACAAGCTTTAAAGTAATCGTGTGTGAAGCATACACGTAGCTTTGATGATGTACAGTTAAAAATGACCTTTTAAAATGGTAAAACACTGTGAGGACAATTTTGATGTGTTTCATGTAGCATTTTTGTAAATGTAGTGTCTATGTAAATAATGTTGATTATAATAATAATAATGCTGATTTGTCTTAGCAGTGGTGTTTAGGCAGCAATCAGCTCCTCAATGGCTGATTTCTTGGATTTGTACTCTACCTGTATTGGAAGTCGCTTTGGAGAAAAGCGTCTGCAAAGTGAATAAATGTAAATGTAATGTAAATGCTTTTTACATTACAGTCACTCTGTTGCTATGAGGCCTTTTAGTTCAGTTATCAGTTGTTTAACAAAATGCCAGAAGTTTTTTTCTTTGGTTTCTATATATATATATGTGTGTGTGTGTGTGTGTATGGGCCATTCCGCCGAATCAGTGCCTTTTCCATCCCCAGGACATTACATGCATAAATATGCATGAAAAGTATCTGTATAATACATTATATTGTCAAGCAAAGTGTCCTGCACTTTGTCCTAATTGCAATTTGAAGATACAAAGATCACATAATACCTTAACAAAAACTATCTAGAACACTGAAAAAACAGGATTTTAGCCCGGCCCCACTCTGTAACACTACACTTCACCATGAAATATAATGATTAGAATCCTTCAGAATGAAATTTTTTTTGTATTACTGTGTGACTCTATTTTCAATTTAAACATAAAATACATTTTCTCCTCGGAAATTCGTAACATTAGTTAAAATACACATTTTAGTCATGTCCCCGGGTTTTCACCATCCTGTTACAGTGACACACTCCCCCTCTAAAAATTTGGGATATTCCACAAGTCACATGATCAACAGGACATAGCATCATTTGAGTGTCCTGAAGACTGTGGGAAGAGAATAAGTATGTTCACTCTATTTTCTGTATTTTTGATCATATTGTAAGTATGACTGAGAATATCAATCTCAACGTTCAGTGCTGCTACCTAAATTATTTCTTAGATGTTATGTTTTTTTTTAAACATAGTTTTGGTAAACCACTTGAAGGTGTTCTCATGGTATTAGAATTCATGCAATGCGACTACATTTCATGTACTTGCTAATGATATGCTAAAAACTCAGTCCTGTTACTTTCAGTCCTGTTTCCCTGTGGTTTAGCTGGATAGTGGGTAGGGACAGTGGGAATCTCATTAATCCATTCATGCGTGTCACTAATTAGATGACGAAGCATTTGGCTACCTTAAGAGAGTCATAGTTACTCCCATCGCTTACCCACACTTGCTTGAATTTCTTCACTTTGACATTCAGAGCACTAGGCAGAGTACTGTTAGTCAATGTAGAGGTCTGAAGACATGTTTAATATGGTGAGCTTTTTGTATTTGTTGTCTTTCTTGCCTTTTGTAGAGGAATATGGAGAACCCATACTGTGCAGAAGCAGGAGCCAGACACACATGCTGCAGGGGGAAGAGTGATACTCACATGTTCTCTCTCTCTCTCTCCACACACACACTCATACAAAAGCATGCACACACAGTTGTTACTACTTCTATGTTGCTATTTAGACTAAGGTCTTTTTTTCCAAATATAGTCACCTCTGTTTTATCTTTGTTTAACTGAAGAAAGTTCTGTGACATCCAGTTGTTCTCACACACACAAGCACTCATTCCTGTTACTCAGTGCTCATTCCCGTTGCCCAAAGTTCATTCCTGTGACTTAACTGTTTTTTGTTTATTTTTATAAATAAGTTAAACCACTTATTTTTCAATTATGTTTGTTCCAACTGTTAAACAACTGTTTAACAGTTGAGGTTGGGGTCTTTGTGTTTTATAAAAAAAAACCCAAAACATTCCACCTGCTTATGCTGTGACTTTCTAACCACAGACATATGTTTTCTTGAACATGTAACCAATTATTTATTTAAAATACCCACTTTAGTGAGGGAAAAACAAAGAAACTAGTTGGCATGACTTTTAACTGATATTTAAACAGCTGGAAGAGTTTTGGTAACAGGACTGAGAAAAATGCAACCATCTTCCATTTAGAAACCATGTAGAAAATAAATAAAATGGCCTGAGATGGACCATTACACATTTTGAATAGTTAAACGTGTGTTATTAGTTACAGTGATGAAAAAAGATAAAGAATGAAGTTTAATTTTGAAAAGTTGCAACATGCAAATGGCACCGATTCAGCCCATATATATATATATATATATATATGTAGCCTCAAAAATGCCCCATTATCACTCTCCATCATCTTTTTCTTTTTCTTCTGGCTAGGGTGTCCATGGCAGCTTCTAGAACCTTATGGTAAAAAGTTGTGAAATTTGACACATTGACTGGGTAGAGTCCCTTGATTCTTTTCACCAAGTTTCATGTTTGTGACTTGAGCGCTCTAGCGCCACCAATGGGTCAAAGTTGGAGGTGCGTTTACATAAGTAACTTTTGAACCATATACCCTGATTTTCAAAATGAGGCACCATTATGTTTCTTGGATCAAGCCAGGTTCAACTCACACCATGACGTCAATTTCCGTCATACTGGATTTCATGAAAAAGTTTAAAAATTTTTTACAGGCCACAAATTTTGTCCCCAAAATTGGCACAGATGATCTTCAGACCAAGCCTCAAAAAAGGTATTTGTTATCGTTTTGATTTACAAAAGCATTCACCCATTACAGACAATCAAAATCAGCAGCGAAGCCGCCAAACAGGGGGTAATGGTATATCTCACAACGCTTTGATGTATTGATACCAAACTTGGTATATGGACTCGAGACACCTAGCTGAGGATGTGTAAAAAAATTTGTGTCATTTGACCACTGGGGGGTGCTGCATAAGCAAAAAGAAGTGTTTGTGTTTCTCTTAACAAAAGCGATTGTTGTGTCAGGTGATATTTTGGGAGATCCCAAGATGAAACATGACAAATTGTAACGTCTACCTAATAGATATGGTGACTATTTTTTTTCTTCAGAGAAAAATTATGAAAATTTTCACAGGCCACAAATGTTGTCCAACCATCATCAAATTTGCCATAGATGATCCTTGGACCAAGCTTCATGAAAGTTATCAGATGGATTTTTGATTTTCGAAAGCGTTCATCTGTTATAGTGCATCAAAATCGGCTATGAATCCACCAAACAGGATGTAAGGTCGTATTTCAGCAGCGCTTTGATGTGTTGACACTAAACTTGGTTGATATTTGGTACCCGGTTCCCTTTAGGATGTCCAATCTTGAGCCATTTGGTGAATAGGGATACCACAGTGAGCAAATACGCATTTAGATATCTTTTGACCACTAAATAATGCTATACCACGGAGGAAATGTAATTTTGCTTATAACTTTTCAGCTTATAACAGTTATTGTTTTGTTTTACATTGTTAGGTGATTTCAAAGTCAATATATCCCAAACTATCATGGATAAGATGTTGCTGAAACAGTTATTTTGCTACTCCCACTATGAAGTAAGTGCAGTGTTCATCCATACAGCCAAATCAAAGGCAAACAACCCAAACAGGATGTGAGCTAATATATCAGTTACACCCAATTTTTGGTAAACTGACATAAAACTTGCTATCAGTGCTTACAGCCACACTTTTAACATGATCAGATCAAGTAGCCATGTTGACTAAGTCCTACTAGACTGCTAGACCTCCTCATCGCTGCTTGCTGCTATATTTATTATTATAATTTTTTTCTTCAGGCCTTGGCCATTTTTGAAGTGGTTCCCATGGGCAAAAACTCATGAAAATTTGACATACACATCAGCGCTTGTGACAGTTACTTAGGGACAGAAGTTTGGCCCAAGGTGTGGCCCAGGGACTCCATAACACCCGCATATGACATCGAGTCTTGTGTCTGGCGTGTAGCTTCACCTACATGCACCAAATTTTGTAGGCATGTGTGTCTCCTCAAGATGAACAAATTTGCAATTACATTGTATTAACCATGGGCAACAAGAAAAGAGTTATTTTGGATTTGGTGCATTTTGACATGTGTTACACTTTGACTGTCTCCTCCTTAGACGGTTCATCGGATTAATGTCAGATTTGCTATATGTGATGTCAAGATGTTGCAGATTTTAAATTGCAAAGTTATTATTTGATATCTTGCACGGTGTTGAAATGGCAAAATGATGAATTTATATGTCTCGCCACACAAACAGGAATATGTCATAAATTCTCCATGTGTTGCTTGATACAGCTCAAACTTCACAGGTTATTGGTTATGATGGTTACGATGATATCCACATGCTCAGAGTGACACCCTGGTATAGCGCCACCATCTGGGAACAGAAAGAGTGGCTTCTTCACACATCTCGGGTGTAGTGCCCCTAGATGGTTCAATGGATTCATTTCAGATTTTGTGTACATGAGGTCATGGGTGTCCTGATTTTATATTCTGAAGGGATTTTAGTAGCCCACCCCCAGCCACCCATCCCCAGAGTTTTTAAACTAAGGTCTTAAAAAAACACAATTCAATTGCTTTGTCACTTACCTGTATTATTCTATTATTATGCCTTTTACTGGGATATGTGATTATTTTATTCCAGCTGATGCTGCTCTTTGCACCATACTAGAGCATCACGAGCTGATGCCAGTAGAGCAGCAGAAGAAGTCAGTACGTGATGAGTGCATGCGAGTGCGCAAGAGAGAGAGTGCTTATGACCTAATTTGTATTTTCACATTCCCAAGGGTTAAACTGACTATAAACAGAACCCTGACAACAGACAATAGTACTACATTAGAGTAAAGCCTTAGTTTTTAACTGTAACATGCAGAGACACTGAATTTGATCGTAGCTGGACATGAGTTTTGCCCAGTTTCCATGTTTAAAATGGCGGGCGCTGATCGCTCGAATGTCAGTTGAATGATTGAACAGAGTGGTATGTTGGAGAGAGTATGGTTGAGAGATGTATGTTTGGTAATACACGGTGTGAAGTATGGTTGAATTGAGGGAATGTTTATAATGAAGTAGTTCAGTAACGTGCCAGTGTCAAGTAGGCTGGAGAACTAATAGTTACATGCTAATGTTACGCTAATGCTAATCGTTGCTGGCACGCTAATGTTACAGTCTATTGCTGTGTCCAAAACCGCATACTAACGTACTAAATAGTACGTCAAAACAGTACGCCACCATTAGTAGTACGTCCAAATACATAGTATGCATAGAGTAGTATGTGAATAGTACCCGGATAACATAGTACTTCCGTTGGAAAAACGAAGTATGCGAGCACTGGACACTTTTCAATCCCATAAGGCCACATGGGAAAAGGGGGTGTTTCTGACGCAGTCAGTTGTGGCTGAGAAGATGGCGGACGATCCTATTTTCAAGTGTAAGAAGCTGTGTTAAAATTACTAAAAATATTTGTCTATGTGTATATATGTATAGTCGCCAGGAATCTTTTTAACGCTATGTAAACGTTAGTTAAATGTTAGAAGTCTTTGTACGTTGATGTTAGTGGCGTAATCGTGTTTTAGCTTATGACCTAAGTAGCTAGCTATCATAGAGTTGTTTTATTTGAGCGCTTTTCATTGTGTTTTGTCTTTTTAAATGTGGAACGTATACTGTTTATTCCTTTATTTGATTAGGAACCGTTTATTTATTTTTTGACTAGTTCCAGTGTAGTTGTGTTTATATCCGTAGGGACAGACGATGACACTGCCAGCCTCATCAGCTGGCGGTCCTGCAATGAGTGCCTTTTTACCGGGAAAAGAAATGCCGCGGTGAAAGGATCTGAGTGAGTATCATGGCTAGCGTAAGGTATATCAGCACATTTTACATCTTTAGGTTGACAACTGTAAATTGTAAATGCTAAATTGACTGTTACGACTACATGGATGTGTGGTTTTATTATGATGTCTACTGTATTTGTAGTGTGCAATTCTTCTTATTGTATTTTGCCATTTGTGTGTATGTCAGAACATTTGTAGCTGAACAGGGTCTGTCAGGGAAGGTTTCTCCAGGCTGGGTCAAAAAGAAATGGGAAAACCTGAAGCGAAAATATAAAGTGAGCAAGCACTTGCAAATTTTCACAAATTTATATCCCAGTACTGCAGTGTAATTTTAGGTTAAAAGAATGGTGTCTGTAATGGTGGCTGGCATAGATGAGAGCTGAATAGCTTGAGGGGGGAATTGGTTTGTTGTACTTGTTGGTGTTGTAGTCCTTTATTGTTTGTTTTTGTAGGACCTAAAATCCCCCAAAACAGGTGTTGGTACTGAGGATGGTGAGGGATCAGCGGCATCCTGGAAATGGTACAATATCATGGATGAGGCAATAGGTGGCAGGCCCTCTGTCACTCCGCCTGTCCTTATTGCCTCTGCAAGTCAGTGTGCCGCTGAACCCTCATCATCCTCACCAAGGGAAGAACCAACTGAAAAGGGTGAGACTTCTGAAAGGAAAAGGAAGGCAAACTGGTTAGGGAAGGATAGGGAAGCTGAGGAAAGGGAAAATAAAAGGTTAAAGGAAATGGAGGAGAGAGAAGAAAGGAGAGAGAGGGAGATGAGAGAAAGGGAGGAAAGAAGGGAGAAATCCGCCCTTGAGTGAGAGGAAAGAAGGGAGAGAGCCGCCCTTGAGCAAGAGGGGAGAAGAGACAGGGAAGCTAGAGAGAGAGAGGAACGATTTTTAAGTTTGATGGAGGTGTTGGTGAAGACGTTTTCATGAATGTTGAACAATAAAATAAATACTTAACTGAAATTTTGTGTTTTTATATATATGATGAAAGATAACTATTTACATGCATTGAAACTGGCATGTGTGTAATTATAGACTCGCAGGAACATTGGTAACATTGAAGGAACATTAGGGGTCCTTGAACATAAAGGTTTCAGTTGTACAATTATACACCTCATAAACTAATAATACACTACTCATACACTTCATACGTAAGGTCATCAACCGCACCCCACTTCAAGCCCTGTTCGATTTATTGTTTGGGTAATAGTATTTTGAAGGTATTGCGACAACAAGGTCATTGGCATAGAACTATTCACATTACTTAACAGAATTAAATATCATTGTTGAGATATTGGGATTAATTTTAAGTGTAAGTATAGTCAATTTAATATAGTAAATTCTGCGTCATGAAGCCTTCTAGTTGTAATCATGGTCATGAAGGGCAGGCACAGTAACTTCTGGTGCTGACACTGCTGCAGCAAGCATGTTTCTTATGTTGTCCCCTGCTGTAACCTCCTCTCTGCCTGCAGCCTCTGGATTGCCCTCATCACCACAATCCACCTCATCTGGTTCGACAAGATCTCCATTGTCAATGCAGAGGATGTGCAGTATTGCACAACATGCCACAACCTCAGGTGCAGATGTGGGGCTAACCTCAAGCCATTTAAAAAAGATGGATCTCCAGCTTGTTTTCATCATGCCGAATGTCCTTTCTATGATGGATCTTGCACGAGAGAGCCTGTTGTTGAACCTTGCCTGGACTGGATTTTGAACAGGTTCACGATATGGGGTGATAATCTGGATGGGTGCCATAAGGCATGGGTATCCACCATCGCCTAAAATACATTTCCCTTCAGGTGGGTACAGGCGATTCAGATACACTGGACTGTTTTCAACACACGAGCATCGTGCACTGATCCCGGATAGCCCACAAAAATGTCAATGAACCTCCCACGGTGATCACAGATGGCCTGCAAGTTTATTGAGGTAAACAATTTTCTATTGAAATAACACTGTGCGTTTGCTTTTGGGGCTTTTATTCGGATGTGACATCCGTCAACAGCCCCAACTGCCATTGCAAAAGCAGGGGATCCAGCCAGCCTTGCAAATCCTGCACCCACCCCTTCTATTTCATCTGGACTGGGGAAATGGATCACTTTCTTTATAATTTGACAGAGTGCCTTGCTTACTTTGTGCACAGTAAGGTGAACAGAGGACTTTGGGATGTCAAACGCCCTGGACACCACCATAAAAGATGCTGCATGTGCCAACCAGTAAAGAAAAACCAAGACCTCTATATCCTTCTGCCAGCCATGGTCAGAGTTGAGTGTCAGTGCCACACACAGAGCAGTAGCTGACTGTCGGGAGAGTCGCAGGTCTGCTCGAAGGTCAAAGGACTCATCAAGATAGTGGCGGAGTACTGGGATGTTGTTGCTGAGCTGGCAATATGTGGTGGGGGTTTCAGTCTGAAAGTAAATCAATAAAGGCTGCTGTTTATGAACGCTTCTTCATTCTATTGTCTTTAAAATTATGCAGGGTTGCACCCATAACTTGGAACCAAAATGTACAGATGAAAAGGTTTGTTCAGCTTTTATTATGTTTTTCATATTTTCCTGGCCTATAGCATACACCTATATCCTTCTAAGGTAATATATCATGCAGTGTCATATCCACTTGGAGATAAACTGTGTTAAGCTGGAAAAAGCCATAAATACCAATTATAATACTGTTATCCTGGACCATATGTTACAAGGAAAATTGTTTGCTACTTTGTTATTTGCACCAGTCGAGGTGTGCAGGTCCCTGCACTTAAGCTAAGCAGTATGACATGCATAGCATAAACATGTTAAAACGTTCGTTTTGGGGGATATTATGGGTACGTAATTCAATGTTTTAAACAGTTAATATGTTAATACACGGCTTCGTTGAGTACTCGACACTGACAGGTCAATTACGACATTCTACGGTCTGTTATTTCTGAAGGGCAGACCGCCGCTATGACTAGCAGACCATTGCTATGGACGCTGACGGGATTTTTTTTTTTAGCGGATTCAAGACAACCAGTTCGCGTTGGGGTACCTGTCTTGCTGTACATTATCCCGTACTTATTTTAAATGATCCCTTATATATTTTAAACTGTTTTGTTGAAACTGTTTTAGTTTCGTCTAATATTTTAACCTGTTATTAGATAAATACACTTTCAAAGCAATGCTATTCAAATGGTATGGGTTGAGGGATGGCACTGGTTCATACATACATTGAGCTGATAGAAAAAAAGTATTAAGCGACTTCTGTGTGCCAGTTTTCTTGTAGCTCGAAGACGCCTGAGCCTTGTGTTGGACGGTGTTAAAAAAAACACCAATAAAACAGGGGAAAATTTCCAGAAGTATCATGTTGGCGCTGTCGGGGTTTTTAAATGTACAGCTGTGTCTACAGGTAGTCATCATTAAACCGCGATTATAAAGCTCACATGCAAAATGTGGCGCAATCTGTCTATGTTGCTGCTGGTTTCCCTTGACTGGACAAAAGGGTCAAGGAAGAACAGGACACCAGCATACCTCCATCTTTTCCCTGAGGCTGCACCTGAGTCACTCCGAACACTCAGCTCCTTTATTCACTCCTTGAGAAAGATGTCCCTCAACCCTATCCACTGCTTGCGACAGATTTCCTCTCAGAAGACCAAAAGGAAATGACAGCTTAAACTGACAATTGGACTAAATAAGACCTAAAAATGTACTTTGTTTTTTTCTTTTTTAGCAGTATCAAGTACAAGCAGAAAGGAAGTGGAAGTGATACCAGTGCAACTACTGATACCAGAGAGAAGGCATAATTCAATGCAACATTGTGGTGCAAACCTTACATACTTTTCTGTTGTACTAACTAACACAGCAAAAGATTATCAAGGTTTGATAAATAGACAGAGACATACAGTTAAAAACACAGTTACACACATACTTGCTCCCAAATTTAGTTTTTCATGGTCTATGAAAGTGTTTCTCAAACTAATGGTCTGCCAAAAATATATCTGAAGAATTTTACGCAATAATGCAGGGGGCCTTATAAAAATTCTAAGCTAAAAAGACGTCCGTAACACCAAAAAGTTTGAGAAACACCGATCTGCGGTAGCTCATGGCAACCAAGCCTTGACAACATGTTGCAGTAAGCTGGCAAGCTAGCCCTTGAGACATTAATAGCATTAATAACATGATGCATAATAGCGCAGTAAATGATGACCTGGTAGAATGGTTAACTACATGCGTGTTTCATGACTACAAAAGAATTGTAATTATGATTTTATGAATTTATTTAATGTGATTAATGTTACGCAATACTGCTTGCTAAGCTATAGCAATAGCATGAAACCACTCATTGAGCTGGCTAACCAGCCGTTTTTCTCTTAACAAAACACTTACCAGGCTCTCAAACTGACCTTCCGCCATGCTTTCGCCTTTTCAGTCCCCATAGGCTGTTAATGTGGTCTTGTACAGTTTGGGGAAAGAGCAGACTGACACAATCAATTTGTCTTCCATCTTGTCTGAAGAGATTTTTGGAAAGGGGGCGTGAAGGTGATTGGCTTTTGCCAGGCGAAATCTTTGCTCGAGTAGAACACTTTTTAAATCAAGCGAATGGTCGTTTAGCCCCTATCGCGTCGCTCGCAGTTCTGCCGCGATTAACTCCGCCCATTCGCGTCCTGCCATTGACTTAAATTCGTATTTGCTTCGCTTGAACATTTCGTGTCGCGTTCAGTTAAAACACACCTTGAGAGAAGCAGATGACGTATTTTAATACTTCGGTTAATTCTGGTGTTGTGTTACTCTGGTTATTGTCAAGGATGAAGGTTCACCAACTGTTCCAATATGGAGATTTTGGACATGGCGTAGGTAAATTCCGCTTCCATTCGTGGAGTTTGGTCCGCCAAAGCTATTCACTATGCATTTAAGCCTATGCGTTTACGCCTGGGTGTGTACAAGGAAGCGTTACGTTTAAGCTAAAAAGCACACCTGTTTGTGGTATTACTTTTGGCAGATTGCTTAGTTCATGTAAAAATGATTGTGTTGATAAGCCCAGCATATTTCAGTACAAAACACCGCTGTTGCAAATGAACATGATATGTATGGATGTTCAGTTACAATCAAATTCAGACTGGATGATCATTAAAGCTAATTTATCGCAAGGAACAATTGGCATGATTTGCTATGACCATGTAATTTGGCACACACATCAGATGTGAGTGCGTTGCTGGAATCAGTCTCGAATTGCCGGAGGTGCAAGGGCCTGCCATGGCTGCTTGTGGCTATATTTATTTTTATTCTTATTCTTGCTGTTTATAGATCATGGGTGGGCTGATCAACAGATATCAATTACATAAAATTTGGTTTTGAAAAGAATAAAAAAAATTTCAAATAAAACTCTTTTCAAGGCTGTTCAAACTTTGAGTTAACGTAACATATTCAGTCATTTCTCCCCCTAGAATTTTTTCCTCATCTCTTCTCAATGCAAGCTGATATGGTCTTAAAATTTCAAAGACTGAGAGGTAATTTTGCTGTGGAGGGTGTAAACATCCTTAACTTACCTGGAAAACAAAGAGACTTCTGGCTCCGGCACAAACCATGGTAGTTTTAACAGAACCTCCCCACCAGCTACCGCTGGAGCAGGTCTTGTGGTCCACCACAGGCAGGTAGGCCTGTTTCAGCTGAGAGGAGAGCTGACCCCAGCTATGATTAATGACAACAGAATTTGGGAGTGAGTCTGGTGCCCACTAAGACATCTCCATGAATCAACGTAATGGACATTACTCACTAGAGGTACGGCCCCAGCCAGTGATGTAACAGGGGTTATTGTGGGGCAGGACCTGACCAGACGGAGGCAGAAGAGCCAGCTGTACGTTGGAGTTCAGAACGGCTTCGTTGGACAGACGGAGCAGAGCAATGTCGTATCTATAGATGACAAAAGGATCTTGTCAACAAACAAAAATGACAAATGGAGAAATCCAAACATCCAAACATACATATGCTAAGGTAACACTAATTAGCATTGTCGTTCTGACATTGTTATGCAAATTAACCAACATAATCATGCCAATTAATTTTCACTGTAGTTTGAACATAGATCTGAGCATTTTTGCAGGGCAGTTCTGTTATACAGGGAAAGATTCTATTGTTTTAGTGCTTACCCACTTGAGATCCTGTTGGAGTTCCAGTTTGGGTGGATGTAGACATGACTCACTCTAGTGTACTGCTCCTTGCCCTCATGGGCAGAGATGTTATGGTCTCCAAGGACAACGCGCCATGTCCTACGACTGCATGCATATGTGTAACCAATAGGTGATTTGTTATTTTTTAAAGGGGGGATGGCCCAATGGTCACTTACACTACTCTAGAGAGTATATAGGAGGATGGCAGGTTAACACGGGAGATGCATTTTGGTCATTTTGTTAACAAGGGGGATGGCATCCTCCCTCATCTCTCTACAAATCACCTACTGTACATAGCACATGAACGAGTTGTACTAATTGCTGTAATCAACTGAGAGAAAAAGCCCTGAGACAACCCATAATGAATATTACATTTTACTTCATTCTCTTCTTTTTACCTGTCAACACAGTGAGCAGCAGTCATCACCCATTGTTTCCGAATCAGACTGCCTCCACAGGTATGGTAATAGTTGCTGCCAGATTTATACTGGAGAGAGATCTGAGAGAGAGAGAGAGAGAGAAGAAGAAGAAGAAATCAGAGGAGCTGTCACTTCTTTCCGCCTCATTCAGTGACTTCCCCATTTCTGTATGTAGGGCAGGGTTAATGTAGCAGAGCAGTATTAAGGTCCTTTGAGATGTCAGCTGCAATGGCAGTAATACCTACCTGCCAGGGCCAGGAATTTGGTCTTGCTATTTCACCACCCACTACTCTCTCCTCCACAGTCTCCACTCCTCCACAAGCACTGCAGAGGTACAGAGACAGAGAAGGAGAGAGAGAGAGCCTCTCATTAAGCTGTAAAGATCCTGATATCAACTGAGCAAAGGTAACCTTTTGTGTCAGGAATTATAGTCAAGATTCAGTTTTGAAATCCGTGAAGATTGTTTTAATGATTCATTTAACAATTTATCATAAATGGTGAATGATATGTTATATAATTGTTTAATAGTGAATTATTGTAATTAAAAGTCAGAATCAAGGAGGTGAGGAATGACATAACTGCTCTGATGTTCATTCTCTCTCTTTTTTGGCTTTTTACATTTCTCTGCCACACATTTTGTCCTCCGATCATTACTTGAATCTTGAGAGAAGCATTTTTATTCAGCGTTTCTGCTGAGTTTGACCTGTTCCACTAATCTGGATGTGCTGCTTCTTGCTTCTCTTACGGTAATGTAGTCAACACTGCAACACAGGGAAATATGACTACATTGTCAATTATTGAGCATAGTGTTTGTCTGCACCAGCTTATTAATGATTGTAGATGTGATTTGGAAACCGCAAGCTTTAGTGTGGCAAGTCAAAGCTTAATCAACGTTTGTGCATGCCACAAGAGATCAAATTAATAACACTGTATTTATGGACTTCAAAACAACATTACATTTTGTCATGACTTTGGGGAGTGTAGTTCTTTTTTCTGGCCATGTGGGGTCCACAGTCTTTGTTTTTGCCTGTCACATGTCTAGTTTCCTTGTTCTCATAGTTGACTGATTTCACCCGTGTCTTGTTTGTCTAGTTGAGCCTTCTGTTCTCTTTAGTTCTTTGCTCAGTCTCGAGTTGCCACCTGTGTGCAGTTCCTGGCCAAGCCTTGTTGTAAGCTATTGCCTGTTGTTGACCTCCTCTTTGCCTGTTTTTGGATTACAATTCTGCCTGTTGTTTTTTGGAGTTGTTACTTGATCTCTGCCTACTCGATTATTTGACCCCTTGCCTGGACTAATGTCTGATTTCGCCTGACTCTCTTTGAACACTTCTGCCTTGATTTTCAAAGTAAAGAAACACTTAAACTGAACTCCTCCTGCCTTGATCTCTGCATTTAGGTCTAACACACAGTTTGCGGCATAAGGGTAAGGCTCTGGATTTCCAAGCTGGAGTTCCAGGTTTGATTCCCAGATCTGCTGTTACAGCGTTTACTTGGCTTTCAAAGAGCTTCAGACAGTTACCAGTGTTATTATAGTCTTGCGGAGTACAGTCCTTTGAACACCTGGAAGCTCCACAGAAAAGCAGGCAACTATATAATCTTGACAGCTGCTAAAAGCCAGAGTTCTGCTGTATTTCTCAGAGGAGAGTGCAATTTTAAGAATGGTACAAAAGTTCCAAAACCTTTCAGACAGTACAGTCTGGGATGTTTGGTCCACACTAGTTACTGAAAAATAGTTCTAGGGTACTATGTAACCAAAATACTCTGTAGGCTATTACGTATATCAGTATAATGATTGTTACATACTGTTACACACTGTACACAATTTGCATGTCCTCAGACACCACAATTTCAGTAACTTCAGGCCTCAGAATGTACAATGATGTTAAAACATGTCTGATTTTGGTCAAAAGCTAAATTCATATGGCAGTGTCGAATCACTATCTGTAGATTTTACCTTATTAATTTTCAAGTAATTTTTTGGAGCAAGGAAATTTGTTGTTTCACATTTTTTGGACCGGATTATGACAGAGGAGTTTTTTTTTTTTTTTTAAACCTTTCCCAGCCTACTGTCAGTTCCAGAGAAAAGGCTATTTCTGCTTAACAGCTCTTGCAGGTTCTAGGGCCTATGAGTGACATACTCTAACAGTGTATCCTACATCTGGGGTTCACAGCAGTAGCGCCCAATGTGACACTTGTTGATTATGCTTCTGAGTACATGGGAACACAGGTGGTTATTTTCCCTTGAGGCTCTGAATTAGCCAGGGTCACTCACCAGGGGAAATGGGGGGGGGGGGGGTACCCATGTTATGATTACAATCAAGCAAACAGTGCTCTGTTAGCCATAAACGGGCACTGGCACACCATAAGCCACCACAGCAGCTGTAGTAACTTAGATTTTACAAGTATATGGAACTCAAGTGGGATGCGACACCTTTCCTTAGTGCAAAATTTCATGATCTGGTGTTAGTTGATTGCGGTTTAGCGTTGTTGTCTTTGGTACTACTCCAGAACTTGCCATAACCGTTTACCTTGGCTTAGATCTGGCGACTGAGACAACTGTGGCATCATGTTTTTTGGTGACCATGTGGACCCTGTGGGGGTGGCAGTGTTTTTTTCATCATGGAAGAGACCACTTCCACCAAGATAGAAATGGTTCCCCATTGGATGAATAGGCGCTTTCGCACCGAACAGTTCTAGGGTCTAATTCGATAGGAACTACCCCCTGTGGAGCTTCCCCTAGAACTACATTCGTTCTAGGGCCTTTTTTCTGTTTGCTTTCGCACCGCCAGTAGGAACGCTGAAGTGACGTAAGCCGGCCGACGGTATAGCAGCTAAGAGCTGTTGTTTACGACTAACCAGGATAGCTGCCCATTTTGAAGTACAAATTACAATGACTTTTAAGACCTTTCAAATACTTCCAAAAGGAAAAAAAGAACCATTACTGCGGCAAAAGAAATCGACAGACTAGATTACAGTATACGCAATGAGTTTTATTGAATTTGAATGACAGAAATATTGATTGCACATTAGATAACCTATAACTGCCTTCTCATTAACGAAAATAAAACTGTATGACGATAGACCCAGTCCAATGGAGAAAATAATTTCCCAATGCATTTATGCATTTACCACCACAGTAGCAGTGAATGACTTGATGGGCATAGTACTTTTCGGGTGCTAGCATAGCGCTTGTGCCTGACCCTTGCTCGCGGCATCGTGTTTTTTTCCCCCCCTTTTCCCCCGCCGCAGCCCTAAAATCGTAAGCTGGATAAACACATTCTTATTTTAGGTTAAAATGCGGATCACAGCCACACAAGCGGACATACAAGCACCTACCGAAGCGGAGTGTACGCTACCTCTTCAATGTACAAATATACATTGGACGTTGCAAAATGGTCATTGTTGGGGGATATAAAATACCGGTAAAATAAAACATAAAAACTATGTGCCCCCTCCTACAATTCCAGACATTTTGAGACATGAATATCAAAAGCTAAATGAAATACATTCTAAGACTTTATATTTTGCACGGATCTTTAAAAATGGCGGTTGCAATCATCGTATACCTGCGTCTGGACCAATGGCTGTACACCTACGTCACAAGGTTCCTATTGTGCTGCAAAAGTACCTACCCTGGAGTAGGGGCTAAAAAAGCCCCTCAAAACGGCGTTCTTAGAACTAAAATCGTTCTAAGTTCCTGCGGTGCGAACACGCCAAAAAGGGGGTACTTTCTCCAACAGTTCTAAGAACTATGAAAAGTTCCTCCGGTGCGAAAGCGCCTATTGTGCTCACACAACACTTCTTTGTATTTGCAAGTGTTATCTTGCTCTCTGGGGAGCTGAGTAAACTAAAACCATGCCAGGAAAATGCCCTGAAAAAGCCTTAGCCATAACAGAGCAGCCAGGACCCTTCACTGTAGCACGCAAGCGTTCAAATCAGTAGGTTTCTTCTGGTAAGCACCACACATGCACTGGTCTGCTTGCTGAGAACACAAAGACAACTGATCTGACCAGATTTTTCCATTGCTCGGTAGATCTCTGCCTGTTTATTCGTTTATTTAGAGTTTGTGTTTGTTTGAGTTTCAACCATAGCTGGGCTAGGAGATGGTGTCTTCAACACCTCCTTAGCCATTGCTCCACATAAAACATCAGAATAGTGCTTGTCACTAAAACCGGCCAGGTGTTCCCTAATAATCACCCCTAAATCACTGAGGTCTCTCCTCACCATAGTAACCATAATAAAGGGAAACTGGGCATGCCCAGCATTTGTATGCGACCCTAAGCATGTTGTAACGTTTAATTGCTTAATTTCCAGGTGAAAATTTTTTCTGGGAAAGAATATTTCGAGGTTGAGTGAACTGCAGAGAAAAGAGATCCCATACACATCTTCCTGTATGGACTTCCTTTATCTTTCAAAACTGATATCAGTACTCTTAAAACGCCCACTTGAAGACACAGTTCTCAGGATACATAATAAAAGCTGAAAAGTTATAGTAATGTAACTGCTCTTTCAGCACAGAATGCATTAACTGAGGCTTTGACTCACAAAATGAACTCCAAGACAAGGACTGTGTTTGCTGAATGGGTTCTCTTTATTCAGTTAGTATGGATGTGGAACTAGAGTGGATGGTCTGGATCCCATTTTGTGTTCCATTCAGTTTATCCCATGATCTGCAGAAGAAAAATTCTGTAAATGATCTCAGATACATTTGACAAATCTGTAAATATCCCAAATGTTAAACTTGAGTGAGAGTTTCATTTGACAGTGAAAAAGAAAAAGAAAAAACAAAACAAGTGCTTTAAACATATATCTACTTACTCCCTGCAACCAGCTGATGTAGGCAGACACACGGGTGAAGACAGTGGGCTTCCTCAAGGTGTTACAGCCAAGAGAGGACACAAAGCTGGTCACTCCATGGACAACGTAACGGCCGCTCACCAAACAGTTCAAGGGGCCACCGGAGTCACCCTTTCATGATGAGAGTGACAACAGTTAAAATACAGATTAACAATACTAATATCACAATACCAATATCTACTCTTCGAAAAGTGAAGTCCTCAGTGTATGTATGTATAAGAATTATAAGAATGCAAAAGGTGCCTCACATTGCAACCAGAATCGCTGCCGCCACCAGCGCAGACCATGGTGGTCTTAACGGTGCTGCCCCACCAGCTGCTGCTGGAGCAGGTCTGGTGGTCCACCACAGGCAGGTAAGCCTGCTTCAGCTTGGCAGACAGGGGACCTCCAGCTGTAATATAAACAGGACACTGAGCTTGAGCTCTACCCTTGAAAGAGTGTTGAAGGAAAATATACAAATATAACGTGAGGTGTAATTCATCAGTGTGAGATGTAAAAAAAAAAAAAAAAAAAATCAAGCGTTCATGCATCACATTTGCACATCAGCATGAAAAGTGCTACTCACTAGAGGTACGGCCCCAGCCGGTGATGTAGCAGGCGTTATTGTTGGGCAGGACCTGACCAGATGGAGGCAGAGTAGCCAGCTGTACTTTGGAGTTAAGAACAGCCGCAGTGGACAGACGGAGCAGGGCAATGTCATATCTGTGGACAGAGGAGTGGACCCCATTGGAGCCTTTAATACAGTCTCTTTCTTTCCTGTCCATTAAACCAGTGTCTGGGTTCCTGTCTAAATCTGTAGTATCCAAAATGTGGGATGCAAAAAAACTCTTGTTAAAGAATAATAGAAGAATAAAGAGTAGATTGATGAATAATATGGTGAAGCACAAACCCTCCAGCCACGTTGTTGCGGTTCCAGTTGGGGTGAACGTAGACTGCGCTAACACTAAGGTACTGCTCTGTACCCTCATGGGTGTAGATGTCATGATCTCCAACCACAACACGCCAAGTCCTTGAACTGCAGAAAGGTTGAAATCAAATCATATGAGAATGTAGAATCTTCTGTGAAGCTGGGGCTTGTTGAAATACTACACAAATACATGGGTTTCTCAGTAACCCATGCTTGAATTTCTTTCTCTTGCTGTAATATGAAATATTTTATTAATTTCATTTACGTGTCGACACAGTGAGCTGCAGTCATCACCCATCCTGTTCTGATCAGACTGCCTCCACAGGTGTGGTAGTAGCTGCCACCAGAGAGATACTGGAGAGAGATCTGAGAGAGAAGGAGGAAAAGAAATCAGAGGATCTGTCACTTGTTTTAACTCATTCTGTGACTTTTCCATGTCTGTATTCAAGGAAAGGTCGATGTAGCACAGCAGTATTTAGTTCCTCTGAGATGACAGTGAGCTGCGATAGTGATAGGTCCTAGAGAAAGATCTGAGATGGAGACAACAGTTGTCACAACCACAGGAGAGAGAAAAGTCAATAGGGAGGCGGAACAACAGCTTGAAGTGCAGAGCTAAAAGCAACCTTTTTGTCTAACACCAAGTCAAACTGTTGGAAAAATCTCAGAGTCACTGTTTCAAGCTCAAAGAATTCATAGGCTGCCAACTGCCTGTCTGTTGTTAGCTCCATGGCTTACCTGCCAGGGCCAGGAATTAGCACTTGCGATCTCACCACCAACAACTCTCTCCACCATGGTCTGGTGCTCCAGGTATATGGGCTCAGCATCCTCGGCCAGCACTGAGGACGGACAAAAACACATTCAAGTTTAATACAACATCTGAACAGCCAAAAGAAGAGAAATTTATTACAGTGTCAAGACCATTAAACCAGAAAGACAAAAAGTCAACAAAAAGAAAAAGTATTTAAATTTAAAAAAAGTAATTTTGCTATTACCCAGGGCGGCGAGGCTGGTCAGCAAAAGGAATCTCAGCATGTCTGTAGTGTATGAAATGACTACGTGACCCAGGAAGCTCCCACATCTTTTATACACAGTCTGTATATGCATTATGGCTTCTTTTGGTGTGCACAGATGTGTTTGGTCTCACGGTTATCAGCATTACCAAGGACTATCTGCAAATATGACATGCGATAAGCTTGCCCTGCTAAATTCCATTGAATTTTCCTCATGATTTTTCAATGCCCACAGCTCACCTTATCTGTCCTTGCACATGGTCCACAAGCAATAACCATGTGCATTGCAGCACTTTTAAATTTAACCTAGGGGATGAACTCTCTTGATAAACGATGCATTGTGAAATAAGCTTAAAAAATTCAAGTTTCTCAGTTTTGACAAGACAGTCTTATAACTACTGTTTAAGTGAATTTTTGAGTGTATGTTGTAAGTCTGTCATTTTAAATCACATTTCTGTTAGTCTGTTAACTTAAAACTTAAATGATTTTACAGAAACATTCAAATAACTGAGGTTGACATAGGAAACAAATATAGCCAAACAATTGAACAAGTGGTTTGTTTAGAAATGCAATATTTAGTATGGCGCAGGAGAGCTGATAAGGAAAAGAAGTTAGTCGTGGAGTGCAGGGTGATTTGAGGTCATTCAATGCTAAAATTATAATATATAATTTCACTATAATTTCAATGAATCTGTGGTCAAGGAAATTAAATAGAAAGACATACGAGTAAACCAGGTGTGTAGAAATAATTCTTGAACGCCTTTTAGAAATATCATAAATCTTGCGTCTGAATGAGAGTACATGTATATTTTGTAAGATAGACCTAGAGTGGTATTAGCTCCAAGATGTCGTGTGAAGCCAGTATGTAAAAATGGTTGCTGTAGGGTGAACAGAGACATTTCGTTGGAGGTAAGTAAATGGTTCCTATCATTCACATTTTAACTGAATCTGAGTTTGAGGCTCTGTCATTGACACAGTAGTTGCAGTAATAGCTTATTCAACGTTTTTAAGACAAATGTGAAGTGTTGGGTCATCTTTGTTTCTCATTCCTATTATAATCATTTTGTTACATACCAACATGTTTTTGTGTTGTGATATTTTTCACTGTAATCACTTTGTAATAAATAAGAAGAAAATTAAGAAGTGAAATGGTTTTCTTAATAAATAAGAATAGATGGAACATGTTTCCCAAATCTGTATAAACCTCTTTATAAATGTCTTTTGTAGACAGTATTTTGTATTTAATTCAAACAATCAGCAGTATTAAACACTGTCTTAACATTTGTATTTACATGCATTATTAACTGTTGTTTATGGGTCTTCTATCATAAACAAACAATTCGAAATCATAAAATGAATTTCCAAAACAATGTAAATAAGTTTCAAAACATTCAGTGTCACAAATTATTTTGAGTTGCTTGCAGAAAATTATTCCTACACACTAGGTGGAGCTAATACATAACACAACTAGAGAAGACACATTAACAGTCAGTCAATGGTCATTCTATTCTAGAAATTTCTAAGAGTATGATTTACCACACCTTCTAACCTGGTGCTCATTCATTTTCACATCCTCTACAATTAATGAAATAAAAGATCTAGACAATTGTACAAAATGATGGAGACTATTTTAATTTTAATTAAGAAAATAATTTGCAGCTGTGGCAGTGCTTGCAGCTAAACTCTTCTTTACCATTTAAAACTAAAACTATCTTTTTGGCCAAAAAGGCTATGCTTTTCATGTGACCTTTCAGAGGCAGCAAAAAGAAATGAAATATTTTCGTTTAATAATGGTTCAAAACACTGCAGCAAAGGTTACATTACCACATTACAAAGTATGAAGGGGTCACACAAGGAGAATTGTTGAAATGAAACAAACCAGGGCTCTCACACAGTGTTAAGGCTATTGGCATATCACATACAGACACACAAAGACCTCACTTAACAAGAAGTTCAAAGACCTCACTGATGATCAAATTATAAACATTTCTAATGTTTTCACACTAGATGGTGAGGTTTACATAGTTTTTCTAGATTCCTGTCCTAGTAATACACTGAACGTCATATTTTTGGTACAGCTATGCACAAACTTGGATGGATTCAAATCATCTACTGTAGATCTTGTATTTGTAGAGCTGGTTCTGACATATTGCTCCTGCACTAAAAAAATGTGCAGCAGTGTTTTTCTCAGGGGCTGGAGTTGCAAAAGACCATTTTAAATATCTACACAGTTCTGAGTATTTTCTGTATTTTGGTGTCAGTAATATGAAACACAAAGACACAGTCATACAGACATGCACACAGAGGTACACTTGAGGTACACTTTCAGAAGTGCTGACTTCTGTTTGTAATTCAGATCAGGCCTCATTTTGCAAAAGTGTCTTGAACCTAAGACATTTGCAAAAGTAATTTTAAGAAACAAAAATTCACTTGTGAGTTGTTTCCCAAAACTTTAAGAAGCTGGTGAAAATCATTATAGAATTAATTACTCTTAGAAAGCTATGTGGACCATAAGGAGCGGAGACTTCACACAAGACACTTGCAAGACTGATCAGAAGCCAGAAAGGTATATTCTAATGTTGTTTGGCTGTTCATACAGCCTTAATACTACTCTGCAGTCAGCGGATATAGAATCTCACAGGAGGGTTACGCAATTAAAACATCTAGGCATACAGTTTTAAAACAGTAGTACTGAGGCTACTGGCATATTTAATATTTTATATCTTTTATGTCAGATCATTTAATGAAATCTGAAATAAAGCACATCTTTGCATTCCACACATCACTTTGATTTGCTTAAACTTGTAAACCTGCTTTATTCTTATTTTTCTCATTTTTTGTCCCCAAGATTACGTTTGTATCCTTTTTGCCATTACTTCATTCCCACATACTTGCGACATGTAACATTTCTTCTGTCCTTGAATAATATCTGATTTTTTTTCTTTCCTCATTAAATTTCAGTAAGCAATTTACGTATTAAACTATGAGTCAGGTCTTACAATCAGTCTGACCAATTGGGCCTTTAATAAGGTCTGGGCAAAGCTGTGATTCCGCTATCAAACATCAAGTCTTTACGTTGTAAACCCAAACCACCAAGAGTGAAATATTCAACATCACAGTCAGACTGTTTTAGAGTTACAGCATTCGATGATGTTAAACATTAAAACTTGAATATTTTCCTTTGGTTGTTAAATAACTGTGTGTAAAGTCTCCTGGCATATGGTAATGGCATTGCACTGCTCTCAGTACTTTTCGGGATCTCTGAAACAGACAGTGTTACTGCAGGTAAATTCTGAGCATCTCTTGCCGTCTCAAGAGACTAGAGGGAAAAATAACAAACGTTATTAAGAGTAAACTTGAAAAACACTCTTAACTTCTGGCACCTTTGCCAGGATCCTCTTCGTGGACTTCAGCTCTGCTTTTAATACCATCCTGATGATCCAGAAGCTACACAAGCTCAACACTCCCTCACATCTGATTCACCTCCTCCACAACTTCCTCAGTGACAGACGCCAAGCAGTACGGGTAGGCACAACATCACCTACACTCATCACCAACACCGGAGCACCACAGGGTTGTGTGCTGAGCCCATTTCTCTACACACTATACACCAATGACTGCACCAGCCCCTCACCCACCACCACTTACTTCAAATAGTCTGACGACAACACCATTCTTGCTATACTCACAGATAACCATTCTGTTCTGAACTACCATAACACCGTTGCACACTTCACCCAGTGGTGTGAATGTAACCAACTACATCTCAACATCAAGAAAACAAAACAAATAGTAATTGGTACTCCGTCACCCCAGGACCCCATCCTAATCAACAAAGAAACGATTGAAATAGTGGACAGCTTCAAATATCTCAGACTCACTCTGGACAATAAACTCAGTTTCGAACAGCACACAAAGGAAATTCAAAAAAGGAGGCATCAAAGACTATCAGTTATTCGTAAACTCAAAGGACTCTACGTCGCTCCTCGCCTCCTCCTACTGCTGTACCAGAGTATTGTCTAACCCATCCTGCTCTACTGTTCCACCTGTTTCTTTAACATGCTCTCTGTTACAAACTGTGCCAAATTCACACGCATTACCAATACTGCTACCAAGATAATAGGCCTCCCCACACCCAATCTCTCAAAGCTCAACTGTAAGGCCATCACACGCATCACAATCACAATAGCACAGGACACAACACATCCACTCAACTGCCACTTCACCTTGCTGCCCTCTGGGCGCAGGTACAGGTCCCTGAGGTGCAAAAGGGCCTGCTTTGGAAAAAGCCTGTTTCCCGACACCATAGCAGCCCTTAACAGAATGACTTCCAGAAGGAACTAAGAAATCCTGGCTATATGTTGTATCTATGCGTCTATGTTACAATGTATGTATAAGCGTCCATGTTTATCTATGTATGTACTTTATGATGGTGGCAGTGTGATGTTGATTTTCCCTGTGTACAGTGCTGTGGAAAAGAATTTCCCCCCAGGGACAATAATTCTAACTAACTAACTAAACTAACTAACTAAAAGATCAGCCACCACTAAGAAACCAGAACTGCATATACTAACCAGAACCACTAATATTTACTAACAACACAGCCATTCTGATGATCTCACTTCTTACTGAGTCAACTGGTTTGTAGAGATAACTTTATTTACACAGGTGGTACCATGCACACTTTATTTTAGATACAGTCCTGGCCAAGCTTTGGGACCCATTCCCTGATTTGTGCTATGTAAGGGGCTGAATATACCCTGAACTAAATGGAACCACAACACACAGGAAGAGGCTAGTTTCCTGACTGTGAGAGATGATTGGGTCATACCTAAGCCGGGTCATTTTTGATAAATGGAATAGTAAAGCTTGATGGAAGCACACTCTATTAGACTTTTGAATACACAGTGCCCTCAGACTGTATGTGCTTGACAAATCAGTGCTCTGTCAAACCGGTCTAGACCAGTTTAGGGTGATTTAGAATGGTTAACACTCTGAAGAACTGTTTATATTGCAGATTTTATGGATTGCCTACTATGAACATAATTCTCTGACACAAAAAATTCACACACTGCACGTAGAATGACGTTGGCTGTTGTTTAGTTATGGGTCTCTTGACGCTAACTGATAAATTATTAGCATGCTGTACTTTAAAAGGATAAAAATTAATTTCACAATTTTATCAACATTTATGCACATATGAATTAAGAAACTGGATCAAACATGATTCATCCTTTGTGTGGTCTGTAGAAGCACAAAATCCTTATTCAACAACATGAGTAAGGTCCGTCTGTATATACAGTACATGTGCCATACTTTGTCTAATATGAGTCATTTTTTGAAAATTAATTGGTATACCTTGAATAGATGAGGGAAGGAAAACACCACAATCAGATTCATTACTACTGGAAGCCCACTTAGCAGCTTGAGAACTTTCGCTTCCTGAGATTCAGACCTGATTTTTAGTCACAAAATAGAAGCATGACTTGAATTTGACTTTGGCACTGAAATGAATTAGTTTGTTCCCAAACTTAGTCAATCCGAGGACACAAAAAAGGTCCTCTTGCTGCTAATTCACCAAACTTTTGTTAGGCATAGCTCATGATAATCCCAACAATGGACACAAAAACAGTGGGAAGGTTTCAGTGACAAAGCCTTATATCACACGTGTAATTAAAGAGAAAGTCATTAAAAGTGTCTGCATTTTGGATTATACTCTTATCTTCCTCATTAAAACAACAGATGTCCTGACTGGTAACTGAGTGTGCCGCGTTGAGGAAAGAGAGAGGGCTGGTCGGCAGGTCGAAGGACTAACAGCGTTCCTATTTTCACATTATTTGGTGGATTTGGTGGCCCTCTGATTCCCCTGTATCTCCCCCAGCTCTGTGAAGCAGGATGAATCAAAAGTGTGGATCAAATAGAGAAAGTATTGGGGATGTTTTAATTAAAGATGTTTGTTCTCAATAGAGCGTTGCCTCTTAATGAAGGCAGGATTTGGGTTCCCATAAATGCGTTTAACACGAGCCAGAAAATTGGGTTTTCAAAGTTAATGGCGTGTACTGATAGCACTAACTCTGCCATGGCCAGTCCCAAGCCTGGATGAGAAAGGAGGAGGGTTGGGCATAGGGTTAGCAACCCTGCCCTGCAAAAAAAAATACACTTGCCACAGAAACGCAGACAAGGGAACAACAAGAGAACTTAGTCCTGGGAGAGAAAAGTTGTCAGCTCGAAGACTTATTATGTCTTGTGGTGAAAGCCAGGAGTTCATGGAAGCCTCAGGACAGACCACACTTCTTTCAACTAGGAACAACATCACCATCGGAATGTGGAATGTAAAGAGCATGTACAAAGTGGGGAAAACCACCCAAGCAGCAGCAGAAATGAAATATTACAAATGTTACGCTACTGGGAATCAGCGAGGCAAGATGGACACAATCAGGACAGAAAACACTGGTGAGTGGAGAAATGTTGCTCTATTCGGGTGATGAAGAGGATGATTCCCCACACACAGAAGGTGTAGCAATTATGCTATCAAGCTCTGTACAGAGAGCACTGATAGGATGGGAGACCCAAGGACCAAGAATCATCACAGCATAATTCAGAGCAAAGAAGCAGAGGATCAAGATGAACGTGATCCAATGCTATGCACCAACAAACGATAGTGGAGAAGAAGTGAAAGATGAGTTCTATGACAGACATCAGAACATTCTGGGCAAATACTCAGAGAAAGATGTCACCATCCTTATGGGAGACTTTTATGCAAAGATTGGAGAAGATAAATGGGCTATGAGAAGTGATGGGAACACACAGACATCGAGAAAGGAGTGACAATGAAGAGAAGTTCATAGATATTTGTGCATTGAACAAGCTTGTCATCAGAGGCAGCATCTTCCCCCATAAGAAGATCCACAAAGCAACGTGGATATCACCAGACCATATTACGGAGAACCCAATAGATCACATCTGTAATTGCAGGAAGTTCAGAAGATCACTACAGGATGTGAGAGTAAAAAGGGGAGCAGATGTAGCATCAGACCACCACTTGCTAACTGCTTGAGTGAAGCTTAATAATAATTTAAATGGCTGAAATTGTAGGCTATGTGAATCACATTTCATGTCATTATTTCTAAACTTAACTGACTATTCCAATTTTAAAAAACTGCACATTTGCACTTTCATCCATCTGAAAGGTTGTCGGTTTGATTCCCAGGACCGGCAGGAGAAACATCCATGGCTGTAGTGCCCTTGAGCAAGGCACTTAACCCCCAACTGCTCCCTGGACGCAGGTGTGCTGCCCACTGTTCCTGCGTCTAGTGTGTGTGTGTGTGTGCTCACTACTGGCGTGTAGGGATGGGTTAAACGCAGAGGTCAAATTCACTGCTCACTGCCTACAGTGTGTGTGTGAGCGATCACTGAGATTTCATTAAGTAATTAATTGATTGGTCATTCCAGAGAACTTCTGAATAGAAGAATACTTCCACTCTCAGAACTTCCTGTTTCATAGGGGGCTCTTGTGAGATAGTTCAGAATGAATGGGGGCCTATGGAACTGTGGCCCCAAAAATGTAATGTTCATGGGGTAAAAAATTTTTTCAAAAAAAGGGGCCTAGACAAGAGATATAGTTCTATTTTTATATTTTTTATGGTTTTTCAATTGTAGTAAAATACCTTTCAGAAAGTATTTGTGATATCACGCACCATGAGCCACTTTACAGCATTCGCCACCATGACTGGTTAGCATACTGTTACATTAGCAAGATGTATATTTAACTGTCAAAAACGAAAATCCTCCTGGACCTCCTTTAGATTTTCATTCCACTTCATTTGAAAAACTTCTGAAGACTCCGGGTGCCATGAAGGGAGGATGTCCTGTTGCAATCAGTCCGACCAATCAGCATAAATTAGCCAAATGCTAGTGTTTTATGGGCAAAATCGCCTTGCCTGGAAGAAAAACGAAAGGACATTAGTATTTTTTCATTTCAGTTCTGACACATAATCGATACTATATTTGCAAAAACTAAAATAAAATTTGGACTTTTTGTCAGAAGCTTGTGTAAATAATTATTTTAGCCATTTAGCTGTATTCACTCCTGTTCATTGAGAACTATCTTGCGAGTGCCCTCTGGGTGAATTGCAGCCAATTTCGGTACAATAGCATTAATAGGAAGTGGACAGGCTCTCCGTGGATGGGCTCTGGACAATCCTAGGATATTGCACTTGCGTACAACTAACAACCAATCACACCTCTCACACAGCACAACAACATAGCTGCGTTCAGAAGTAGCAAATATAGCCTACGGTTGTTCACTAATAACTGCCATGCTGTACAGCCGGAAGGCATAGAAAGAAAATGGACAGATACTTAAAAAGGATGTCTGACCATGAACCTGATGTCTGACCATCCCCCTCTTGTAGTGCTGAACAGAAAAAGAAAATTAAAGCAGTGAGTGACAGACAATACAATGATCAATACTTGAGATACAGGTTCACGTTCACAGGAGATTCCTCTGCTCCGACTCCATTGTGCCTTGTTTGCAGGGAAAACGTGTTACTAGCCAACAAGAACATTGACTATTTCATTCGCTTGAGAAGTCAAACTGACAAACAAGATTGTTTCATGATAAAAAGTACTACCGTTTCTGAAAAAGTTTTAGAGACTAGCTATTGAGTTGCAGAGCTGGTGGCTAAATCCACACTGTAACAAATTTCTGTAGTTTTCACAGCATTATTTCTATATAATGAACAAATTCCTACTGTAAAACCTGTATACAGCATGTTGCTGTAGATCTGCAAAGCATCGTGTTCAAAATTCATTGTTGGGTGAATTCTACAGTAAATATATTTTTCCTGTGAATTACAATACAGTAATTTTGGGCGGGATTGTTTTCCATCAGCAGGAGAAACAATAATCTGTCCACATGTCTACACTTCTTCCACACTATTCCACACTTTCTACAGCCTCTGACTTCAGCAAGGTAACTTAGCTTGTTATTTTGCCGCTGTACATTAATTTAGCTTTCTCATGTAAAGTTACCTGTGTGTGTAACTTTCTGGGAGAGAGAAGCAGAGACACACCTTCCTTAGCTAGTAAGCGTTCATAATATTACCAAAACAAACTATTTGCACATGAAATTTTGCTAGATTTTGTTATCTGGTGACATTGATAACGTCATCAGTCTGGTGTAGGGGTAACATTACTGGATAAAAATTAAATTTGAATTGTGCATGTGTGACCGTGGTTGAATAGCCAATTTTCATTAAATTTGCACATCCCCATGTCATTGAGCAGAAGGAGTGTAAATCTCCTCAGGAGCAAGTTCTGTGATTACAGCAGTTTTGGGTTGCCATGGTTCTGAAAGGCTTTATGCGTGCATGCGACGTGTCAGAGCAGGAACATTGTATCGGCCAATCAGATAGTGGTTCTTTTATGAATACTGATGAGTCTTCCCCTGCTACACTACATTTTGAAAATGAGTGTTGTTGTTTCCGCTATCCTAGACTTTTGTTTAGTTGTTTTTTGTAGTCGTTCTTTTTTTTTCTAATTTAGCTGCTCCCAGTCAACTGCATGCAATCGGTCGGAAATCTTTGTTATCACTACACAGTGCACACAGAAATGGGCTTATAACAATCAACAAAGAACAAGAAAGTGTGGACTAATGCGCCCAACAAAATAGGTCATAGTAACGTCTCCCTCAAGAAAACAGAGTAATTATCTTACTAAATTGACACGTGTTTACATTTACCCCAGTGAAGTAATTATTTTTAATCTTTGTATTACAAACAAATCTGCATTTCGTTAAACCGCTGGGGTGTCTCAACTTGAAAACCTGAGTTCGAAAGCACGAGTTTGAACTAGGACAGTTTGAGTTCAAAAACCTGCATTCGAACTCGGACAGCTTGAGTTCGAAAGCTCCAGTTCGAACTTGGACAGCTCAAGTTGGAAAGCACGAGTTCAAACTCGGACAGCTCGAGTTCAAAAGCCCCAGTTCAAAAGCTTGAGTTCGACAGTTCAATGCAGTAGAAGAGTCAACCAAAGGACTTAACGCATGTTCTGGGTTATTCTGTCGATTCAGTGGATACGCCATTCCAGTATCCCATAAGGCCTAGCTAGCAGATCTTCAGAAACAAGGAAGCAAGAGGCTGAAAGACACACAGGCTCGCTTTTGTGTGCCAAAATAGAAACTTTTGTGTAGCTAATGAATGCGACATATTGGTTTATGTCACCTGATTAAAAATTTGATATTAGAAACTGTTTTATCCCCCCAACACAATAGCATTGTTTGTTCAAAGAAGTAAATAAAAAGAGTTTAAAGGACATGCATGTAATTGTATGATGTTAAACTGAAGTGTTTTAGGCTATGCACGTTTACTGATACATGGACTTATTTTACCATTTTGAAATTTAAATATAAAGGGAAAATTAGCAAAGAAGAAATAAAGAGCTTTATTGAAATTAGGTGAAGTTTGAGTAATTATTTTATCAACATTAGATTTATACATGGCTTTTGCATGTACAAATCTGAAGAAACGAGTGAGGAAGGGTACAGGAAGTGCAAAAGTATCAAAACTCGAAAACCCTCAAAAACCCGGTTCAGTTTCGCAAACTGTTCGAAAGGATTGGTTCACTTAAATGAATTGAACTGCCCACCACTAAACTGCTACTTCCCCTTTGACCTTCCCAACATGGACGCCCCCATCCATATTAACACTTGTCCACACTTCCCATGAGCTCCCCCCACTCTCTCTGTACAGCGTGTCCCTTATTCTACACTTGGCATAAGAATTGATTTAATCAGACATTCAGCACCCCCATACAGCCAGAATGGAATGATCTTTGTTTTACAACCACACTTTGCAATGATTCAACTGTGAGATCGGAAGTCGAATCAGGCTCCTTAGATCAAATCGTCGAATAGTCGACTATTCAGGGTCACCCTAGTTTTGACTGAAGTGATTCACTCATATGCAAAATATATAATATTATTATTATCATGCGTAATTTTTACATTCTTTAAGTATGTTCTATGGCACCATCTATAATACAACAGAGCACTGGTGTTTTCAACAGATTACAAATGAAAGTTAACCTACGAGGAACAGACTGAGAGAGAGATTTGTTGTATATGAGTGATTAGTTGTGTTGTATGGTATTTGTTAAGTGTTCCTAATCTGTCTACAAAAGAAACCGGTCGTTGATTGTGTGAGTGTTGTATTAGTTTCTGCTAAAGTTTGTATATAAGAGTGTTTGTAGTGTTGTGTGTGCATTGTTAACATCTGTTTTGTTTCCACCCTGGGAGCTGTAGGGATGAGCTGCCATTTTTGTTTGCTTTATGGTTTTCTGCTGTTTTGTGGTTAGATAGGGAGCCAGTGTAATGCTTGTCTTTATTTTGTTTTTCTCTTTTCTGGTAGAATAGGTAGTTTCCCTGACACTATTCTCCCTTTCTTTTCCTCTCATTTCTTCCCTAATCAACACAGCTCTCTGTCTACTGGTACAGTTCCCTCTGCTCTGATAAAGGAATGGGTCATGCAACTGCTAAAGAAACCCACTCTAAATCCAGCCGATGTCAGAAGCTACCATCCAGTATCCCTAAAACCCTCGAAAACATAGTCTATAACTAGCTCTCTCCTTATCCTCTCCAGAATAACCTCCTGGACCCAAACCAGTTGGGATTCAAAGCTGGCTACTCCACTGAGACACCCTCCTCGCAGTCGCAGAAGAGCTTCATTTGGCCAGAGCAAAGTCACTCAGCTCTGTCATCATACTTCTCGACCTCTCCGCAGAATTCGACACTGTGAACCACCAGATTCTTCTCTCATCCCTTTTTAGGATGGACTTACCAGGATCTGCACTCACATGGTTCGAATCCTACCTGTCTGACCATTCCTACCAGGTTTCTTGGAGGGAATCGGTCTCTACCCCCTGCCCTTTCCAGACCAGGGTCCCACAAGGTTCTATACTTGGGCCACTCCTTTTCTCCCTTTACACTAGATCACTTGGACAATTTATCTCTGCCCATGGTCTTTCCTACCACTGCTACGCTGATGACACACAGCTGTTCTTCTCTTTTCCCCTCCGACTCTCTGGTCCAGTTATGCATTGCAGCCTGCATAGCCGACATTGCTTGCTCGATGTCTGCTAACCGTCTCAAGCTAAGGAGCTCTGGAGAAGACTGAGCCTCTCTTTTTCCCATCAAAGAGCTCCCCAACGATCGATGCTCCAATCACCATTGAGGGTTCCGTAGTGTCCCCCTACAGGTCAGCCAATAACCTCGGCGTGACCCTGGATGACCAGCTGAACTTCTCAAGGCGGTCACCCGGTCCTGCAGATTCTCACTCTTCAACATCAGGAGGACCCGCCCTTTCCTTACGCAACAAGCAACCCAGCTCTTAGTTCAAGGACTCGTCATCTCCCGCCTCAACTACTGCAATGCCTTAATAACTGGCTTACTGGCCTGCACTATCAGGCCTCTTCAGCTAGTTCTGAATGCTGCTGCATGCCTGGTATTCAACCTCTCAAAACACTCTCATGTCACTCCGCTACTCACTACACTTCACTGGCTTCCCGTAGCAGCCTGCATCCAGTTCAAGACACTGGTGCTGGCTTACCAAGCCACAAGAGGCTCTGCCCCATCCTACCTTCAGTCTCTGATCACTCCTTACACCCCAGCCAGATCTCTCCGCTCAACGTCCTCTGGTCAGCTGGTGGTCCCCTCACTTCGGGAAACTGGCAGCTGTTCCTCTCGGGCCACGTCTTTTTTCTGCCCTTGTTCCGCGGTGGTGGAATGACCTTCCTCAGTCAGTCAGAACTGTGGAATCTCTTGTGGAATCTTCCACGGGAGACTGAAGCCCACCTTTTCAGAATCCACCTGTCCTCCAATGCATACCCTCTTTTTCTATATTATGGATTATGATATTAAAAAACCCTATGTACTAATCTTGTCTCTATGTCGCAGGTCTCGTTTATTGTTTTTCTGTTCTATCATCACAGAATATACAAGAGCATGGTACTGAGTATAATTAATTTGCATCCTTACATCTTTTCCTTATGAGGTAGTTAAACCTGATTGGCACACTTATTGTAAGTCGCTTTGGTTTAAAAGCATCTGCTAGACGTCAAATTGTAAATTGTAAAAGTTCACCCTCTGTGGTATTAATAGGCTCATGTAATGAAATTTTAGTGTTTGTCATGACTAATATCAAATTTATGTAACTTTATGCAACTTGTTGTAAAAGAACTCAAATAATTTTTTGACAGATACTTCTTACGTGTGTGCATTTTACAAGGTAACTGTACTCCTGTTTAGATATAGAATTTGAGTCCTAAAGTCTGCCCACCTCTGTTTTTAGTGTGAATGAACCGTGACACAAGCGAAAACCACGGCACAAAGGCTCAAGGGCTCCTTTTCAGTTGGAACTGTATCCACTCTGTTGACTGTTCTGAGAAAAGTTTGGTTGGCCATGGCCACTGTGGCAACGGTCAGAATGATGAAAGGGAGAATTTATAATTAATCACCTTTTGGGAAAAGAAGTTTTTGTTGCAGTTGGTTACAAAGATGTGCTTTTGTTGGACATTGAAATGGTTCAAGGGGTGACCCCGTATATTCAGCGATTCGATCTAAGGAGCCTGATTCGACTTCCAATCTCATAGTTGAATCATCGCAAAATGTGATTATGAAACAAGGATCATTCCATTTCAGCTTTATGGGGGTGCTGAATATAAAGGTGACTCGGGATTATGACATGCTCTGGGATGAAATGCTGATGTTGTCATCTCTGGCTCCCTCTCTTTCTTACATTTGTTTTTCTTCTGACTTGCAAGGGAGCATGGTACATTTGAACATAAAAGCACTATTTGAACATAAAATCGGAAGTCAGATACAGGCTGGGAACAGTGCAGAATTCCATTTTATGCCTAAGAAATCTACTCTAATTTAATTAAAAATAAATAAATGAACAGAAATTAACAATAATGACCAGAACATGCACTCCTGATAACTTATTAAAATACCTTAGGAACATTGGCAAGTGTTAGCTGTGGCAACGAATGACAGATGTGGAAGTCATCCAACCAACTCCTGGACATGGCGGCAAGCTCGCATATTCAGCTCTCTGCAGTTATTTATTTGTTATTTATTAGGTTGTTGTAAATGTTGTTGTATATTTTATTCTACTTTGCATGACTTTGTTCTGCACTTCATGGCATTAAAATGTTCGTTTTATGTTAATGTTAAGGAATCGTTTAACAAATGTTTAATCCATATTACCTGTAATTTATTGCGTGTAGGGATTCAATTTAAAGAAATAAAAATCCAAGGCATGTGTTAGCCCGTTTGTTTTTTAATCCTATATTTTGTTATGGTCACTTTTATATGCCACTTTGTTTGGTGTTTGATATGCCGACACTTGACAGTGGCCTCGTTTCAGTTTTTGTTGTTTCATTATCAAGTTGTGTCTGTGTGTGGAAGAAAAAGGTTTTGTACTGTCCTGCCAATGGTATGAGGAAAATCTGGTTAATGGTTCACTGTGAATATTAGACTTGATATTAATATCACTTAGCTGTAACCATAACCTTATTTTGGAATCTGAACCCAGTGAAATGACAGATCTTCTGAAAAGCTCTATTTATAGCTCAGCGCTCTGAACACTTAACCTAGAAATGATTCCGAATACCTCTTCGTTAGCCGTACATATAATGAACAACAGCATTAAAGTAGCAGGTACAATAATACTATTCGAATTCAATACTTCTAGCTAACTAAGTTCCTGGATCACCACATTCAGTAACTAGGAAATAATTTATCACGTACTCAAAGAGTAGGAATACGAACGTACACGTTTATTACAACGATCAAATTCAAATGGTACAGAATGAATCTAATGTTGAATAAATTAGAAATCAGGTGGAATTAAGGCACATCCGCTAAACACACATATAAAACACAACATCTAAACTACTAACAAGAAGACAAACAACTGACGGTAGACAATAACAATATCCTCGTTACCTAAAGTATGTATGAATGAACAACTACGCGAGTATGAGGCATTACTCACGAAGAAGCACGCTTAACCAAAAGAACTATCTTGATGTTCTAGTGGAGTTACTTACACACAATGAGGCGTTGTGAGGAGGGGAGAGGAAGGGGATGAGAAAGAGCAGGCCCTGCCACGTTCAGGTAGGAGAAACCGGAGTTATTGAGATTGGCAGTTGGAGACCGTGAGCGATACTTCGTGTCGGTGCCGGGAAAGTCTTTTAGCGTCGCGGATCTTCCGTAGCGGTGAGCCTGGGCCGATTCTTTGTGGGGACGAGCAGGTCAGAACCGACGGACTTACATAACGGCTGATACAACCGGAGCTGAACCTTAGCGTAGCTGAACTGTAGGCATTTTATCTAATGGGGGGGGGGGGGGGGTGCTGCTATCCTTTGGGGGTGTCTCTGCCTGAAAGGAGGAGACACACCTGGGAATTTGGGAAGTATTGATTTGAGCTCGGTTGAAATAATTTTACATAACTTTTTCCCATTAAAGAATAGTAAAATTACATCCGCGTACTCGTATCTGCCGCGTTTTATGCTCCCGATCAAGACCAAATATGGTTTCTTTATCATTAAAAACAGCACAGTTACACCGATGGTCATACAATTAGCTGCTCATGACTTGGCTCCTGGCTATTTTTAAGTTTTACCGCGCATGTATGACTTTACGAACAGTTATGACTCGATATACGTATTTAATTGATAATATTGTATGGTTAGTTTCATTTTTCTTTTGTTCTACATAGTTTGTGCCCGAGTGGAGCAATGCAGATGGGGCCTATGACATGGTCTGAATTCCATTCTCACAGGGAAACTAACCTCCCAAGCTGATCTAGTTTCTCTCGCAATTAAATGTTATCAGCATTTGACCAAATGGTCTGGGGGTTGCTGCGCTAAAACATCGAGCCTGGCGTCTGTTAGGTGTTACAGCGAGTGGTTTCTGCTTTGGTGTGCATTGGTCCTGAACGCAGGGAGGCATGGGCCATAAAGAGAGAACTGGGTATATTTATTGTTGTTATAAGGTAACCATAATACAGATGTTTCAAATAATGAGTGAGAAAAAGGATGGAACACACCCTATTATAAAATAAATTCATATGCCAAGTCAAGAAGACAACCTGAGTCAGTGACATCCTGGCATGTGCAGCATTTCCCTGTAACCAAGGTGTCCTTGGTTGTCCCTCCCTGCCTCTGTTCCTTGCTCTTTCTTGTCCTGAAGAACCCAGCAGGTCCTCATTAGAGTTAATGGTCCATCTGTCCATTTCTCCAGGGCTGGCAGAGATTCCATCAACTCCAAGCAGATGCTTTCATAGTGTATTGCCAAGTAAACAGTTGTTTAAGACCATGTTTGGTGACTCACAGATCTTTCTTCGAAAGGCTGCATCGCAGTGGGGTCATAAAGAGAGAACTGGGATCAAAGGGGATAGGGATAGAGAGGCAGAGTGAGAGTGATAGAAATAGATAAGGAAGGGTGAAAAGGAGGGAGAGAGTTTACACAACTGCAACTTTAATTACCAAGGAACACTTAAGGTTAACAAATGTCCTTTTCTTTCTGAAAGCCGCACAGTGTCTGCCCGACAGTACCTACCTACTCTGGCTTCTTTTTACTGTAAGCTATGTACCTTCTAAATTCTAAATGGGTATATTTATTGTTGTTATAAGGTCACCATAATGCAGATGTTTCAAATAATGAGTGAGAAAAAGGATGGAACACACCCTATTAAAATAGATTCATATGCCAAGTCAAGAAGACAAATTGTTTAATTGGGTGTTTCAGCTCTTTTTTCAGGTGTGGAAAAAATGGAAGCCAGTGTCGCAAATGAGAATATGGATCATTGACCAAAAAAAAAAGCAAAAAAAAAAAAAAAGCCATGATTCGAAGATTAGTCGACTATAGACAAGACTTGATGAATCTGATTCGACTATGGAAATTCTTGATCGGGGACACCCCTAAATGGTTCCTCTCTAATTTAAGAAGACAACCTGAGTCAGTGACATCCTGGCATGTGCAGCATTTCCCCGTAACCAAGGTGTCTTTGGTTGTCCCATGGTTGATTAGGGAGGGTGTCACTGCAAAGGGAAAAAAAGCACTGTTTAATGCAAACAGCCAAATGGTTTATTAACATGTAAGATCTATATTTGCATTTAAATAAACTCTATACACAGTAACAGGTCAAAAAGTAAAAGAAAGTAAACTTTAGGACATTACTTTTTAATGTAAAACACTAATGTTTAGGGCAGCCACCCTTTCCGTATAATACGGGATCGCCCCATATTGAAAAATAAAATGCACTGTCCCTTACCTTTCTGAATCAATACGAGATGCGATTTGCCCCGTATTTTCGTGCACAGAACTGTTAGTGTAAGGATGGTGTCCTCCTCACTTAGCCTACATGCACAACTAGTTGACGGAGCTTGGCGCTTTTTACAAGCAGATGTAGCTACAGCCTCCATACGTTAGCAAGAAACAGCAAAGCCATTCCTATTAACGATATTGGGTTAGGGAGGCGGGATTTGTGGTAGAGAACAAGATCTGTTAACCGTGTGTGTACCAAATACACTGACTAGATAGACACTGATGGACAAGAGTGGTTATATTTTAATTTTTTGATTAAAATTATTGCTAGGGACAATTCAGTAGTCGCTGGATATTGGTATGGACATGTCCCTACCGTCCCAACCAAATTCTATGCCCACGCGATAAATATCAGTCAAGTTTATCCAATCAGTTAACTCTTTATCACTCTATTTTTAATATACTTTTTTACCCGTCTATTTTTCAATTAACATGCATTTTCATCACCTCCATTTTTATCACTTAAGTTTTGTCACTTCCACCCTTGAGGCTACTTTCCTTAAATGATAAATGGCAATTTTGTGTTGTGAATGATGAATGATGAATGAAAATGGTGAAACATGGCTCTGTTTTCATCATATCATGACTGTTTTCATCAAATCAGCTTTAAATTAATCAAATCACTTGATAATTTATCACTCCATTTTTCAACTCACATCCATTTTTACCACAGTATTTTTCAATTCACATGCATTTTCATCATCTCCATTTTTAATCAGTTAATTTTTGTTGCTTCCATCCCTCATAATAGTATGACGCTGCATATATTGTGATGTTAGAGATCCACCCTGTGGTCAATTTGACTATTTACATTTCTTTATAATCATATAGCTCCTTTGTATAGTCACTCAACCCAGATTAGTTTACTAAAGTTTTCTCTTGTTTATTTGCTTTATAGGAAATTACCCCTATAGTCACTCCTGTGCGTAGGAATACAGAAACTCAATTGTGCGGTAGTGGCCGTTTTCCAATTAAAGGATTAAACCTGACCCTTGAATTTGTGATTCTGACAGATCACCTGTGGTAGGCTCGTCTTCCTGGACCTGGCACATAATTTTTATTTGGAATAGCTTCAGTCAGCCATTTCTTGAGTTCAACTTCTAAAAATATTGCATCTTCTATTGATTATATCAATGACTGCAATACCAGGCCTTGGTCAATACTGTAACAAATGGGGATTAAAGATGTATTATGTGCAATTTCATGTGTGGGTTACCCTCGCCCTCTGGCTGTAGTTTTCTCCAACAGCCTTACAGCACCAAGCCATTTTTCACTCATGGCCCCTCTCTCTGCCTGCTTTTCCTCCCTCTCTGCTCAGCACCACAGCCAAATTACACTCTGACATCTTTCTGCATTTATGCCTTATCTCTCTGTGATTAAGTGAGTCAGTTATTATGAGCTGTAAAATGTATTAAAAAAGTCTCTTTTTTGTGTGTCCTACCGTGGCTTTTTAACCAGGGTAGGACTGCATATGCCATGTTTCTGATGCTCACACATTTCGGTCATTTCGAGCCATGTCAGCACAAAATATAATCGGCATCTTTCTCAGGACCAGTGTCTCCCCCTCTCTCCTCTCTTGTCTCTGCATCCTACCTCCCCATTCCTCTCCCTGTCTCCCACTCTGAGGAACATTCATCTGTAGCCCTGTGGAAAATTTCTTTTAAAATGGACGGGCTCGGTAAAATTCACAGCAAGAGAGATCAATCGAGTGGTGCGCTTGAATGGATATAAACTCCGCCGCATTATGCATTCTCCTTCAATCTTTTTGTGTAAAATATGACAGCAGTCGTAAAGAGTCGTTCGTAGAGAAATTCCATGAGATTCTTTTTTGGAGTGGATGGTACGTCCAAGTCCAAATAAAACACGTGCCGTCCAATCCCAACTCGTAGGCTTCTGACAGAATTAATTAAAAGGAGGAGACATCAGACGTGTCGACAGCCACAGATACACAACGTGCTTTTTTCGTCTGCAGTGTTGAACTTGGGAAACACACCGTGCGGAGTCATTCACCGCCACATCTTTTTTGTGTGACGCTTTGAACAAATCACAGAGCATCTTCATTGCGTCAGGAGAGGGAATATCTGGGATGTGAATGTACCCACGAAGTCACGTTGTTATTTTCTTATCGATGAAACCCGCATCTCTTTCCTGTAATGTAACCTGTAATTTCTTTTCTTATTGAAGAAGTTGCAAGTTGCGGTGTCTGTACTGTTATTACAACATCTGTTTTGATGCGCTCTTGACGAGCGGCAGTCAGAACCAGCTGAGAGCAAGTGAGTGTGTGTGCGAAGCGTCACTGGACTGTGCGATTCAGGTGGAGGCATTAGCGTGGACATTCGTAGTTTTGGACTTGTCTTGACATTGTTTAGACCTTAGTTTGATAACTCCTTAATTGATTATCGATTTACACTGAACTGGCATCTCAATCAGCTGGATCAAAACACACCTATGAGAGAGTGCGGAAATATACGGAGGCACTACGCATTTTTAAGACTTGTAGCTTACAGAAGCCTGCAACTGATTCTGAAGAGAGCCGAACAGACTTCAGGACCAGAGTCTTGAATGTGATTTTAAAAATATTTGGTTGTCTCAACGAAGCCTATCAATCAGCAACACGCTTGTGTTTACCGATTTTAGAGGGGAAAAAACACTTGCAACCCACTCACTCACTGTCTGTCTGTCTAAGCCGCTTATCCTAATCGAACCCGAGACCTTCTTGTTGTGAGGCGACGGTGCTATCCACTGCGCCACCCAACGCTCCTTAAATCTGAATCCGAAGACAACTTGGACTGCCAGTACCAGTCGAAGTTTTTGCCAGCAGATCAACTCTTCGTGGCATCTCCCACATGTTCACATACGAGCAAATGTATCTCAAGCGATGCCTATGGTTTATATTGTTCATGGGCTCGCTCACTTTCCTCGTCTTTGTGTGTGTGTGGACCGCGTTAGGTATTACTGTCAGTACCCCCCAAACTTGATGAGATCTCGGCTCCAATGACCTTCCCTGCCATCGCATTCTGCAACCTCAACTCATTCCGTTTTAGCCGCGTGACTCGTAACGACTTGTATCATGCTGGAGAGCTCCTGGCGCTTTTAAATGGCAGATGAGTTCAGCGGCTCCTTACGCAGCTGACACATTTAGGCTACGTCCCTGGCAACGAAAACAGATGTAGGCTACAACTTTTTCATAGTATGTTTTTTAATATTTAATCTTTCACCTTGGAGAATTAGTTTATTATAAGGGATGTCACACACGTTGCGAGTTAGACTGCTGTTGGTCTGTAAAATGCGTAGCCCGACTTTATCAACATTCAATTGTCGACTGACAATGATCACGTCGTTGTCCCTAGTAATTAATTTATTGTAAGGGCATGGTCCAGGTAGTGCAAAAATTAGAGACAACTGTGATTGTAGAGACAACAGTGAACTGTAAATTAACTAGGCTATTGTAGGGAACGATTACAGATTTGGACATTCTAATTGTTGGGCGACATGTCGGGTGAAGGAATAAGCTATAAACTGGACTTTATGCTTACTCAGTAAAACAACCTATCGGAATGACAAGACAGGCAGTAATTGGTTGAGAATTACAATGCGTGTAAATCAAAACTTATGGAAGTTTAGAGTGTGAGACTGCTTTGGGTGGCGTTGGAGAAGTAGACTAAAGCGTTTCAGTTCCGAACTCGTCTGTCTCCGTGAAATTATCGTTTATACCACATAATATGCCCAGCCGAGCATATCAAGCTTTACACTTGCATTTTAATAAATTAATTATCTACCACAACTAACAGATCATTCTATGCCATGATAGAAGCAAACACTACGACTTTTCAAGGCATTCAGTGGGCTATGAGTAACCTAACACCTAACCTGCCAAGTAACCTACCTACGAGTAACACCTCCCAATAGAGTGCCATAGTGTTAGTCTCCCGCATTAGAATAATTTGGCCAAAACTAGTTCATACCACGAGTAGCCTACCACCGTCTATCATGAGTCTCAACTAAATCTAATTCCACACATGTAATAGAAAATGTAGGCACAGCTTGGAAATGAATAAATATGCATGTATGTTGTTTTTACAAAACATGTATTTCGCAATGGATTTTCGCAAACAAAGCTGTGTCGGGTGTGTAGGCTTTTAGAGTAAATAGCGTAGCACAAGATGGCCGAATTTTTACCATTTATTGAAACTAAATTACAGCACCAAAAAACCCTTCTTTTGGTAAATCGACAGCTATGTAGTTTATTTACAGTAAATACTTAAGAAGGAATGAATTATAGGCCTACATTATACAAGATAGATACACGAGATAGTGTATACAGTGAAAAATGTACTTAGTAAATAAATAGATAACAAAGTACTTTTCGAGCTATTGAGTATCCTATGAGTCGGGGTGCTGTTACCCAGCCTGTTCAAGCAGCCTAGGTGTGATCCCAACCCCCTCCTTACGACCGCGTCATGAATCACTTGGTCAACTGACCAACTCAGAAGTTCCCTTCAACGTAGACCAAAACATTAAGCGTTCAAGAGTGAGAACTACACAACGTCACCCGCTTTGCCCACGAGATCAAATCAGCACGTTTGCAGTTAAGTGAGTGATTGTGATTCCATGTTATTTTGAATATGAAAAATGTCTGTAAAGTGCTGCAGCACAGTACATTCTCTCATTTAAACAGTGTTTTCAGTGTACACTATACACCCAGATAAGTTCAAATGAACTTAAAAAAGTTTGAGATAACCCCCCCCCCCCCCTCCAAAATAAATAAATAAATAAATAAAAATAAGTTAAGCATTGTTGAACAAACAAACAAGTTTAAGTTGAGTGTACTTAAATACAATAACCTAATTCTGCATGTTAGAATAACTTAGAATAACTTAAATGTATGTTTATGTAACTCAAATTCTTGATGTTTTAACTGAACTTTTTGAGTTAGCCAAACCTAGAAGCTGTTTTTGATCAAATTACTTTACAAATGCACTTTACATACATTTTTAATAGCTAAATGTGCTTAAGCTATAAATGTAAAAGAAACAGAAAGCATCAGTCTCTTTGAGCGCTTATTCAATTTTAGAACAATATGCCACAATTGTCAGACATACCACCTGACAAGCAACAAAACTACTCAACAACAACCAAGAAGCTATTTATTAAACAGAGCTTAGAAAGCTATACTAAAATACACCTTGCAAAGCAAATGAATATTAACATGAATGTATTATCCATTTCTTCTTTTAAATCTTTCAAATCACTGTAATGTGACCATAAAATGCCCCATTTACACAGCTTGACTTGAGAACATCCTTCATATCCTGTAAATTAATACATGAATGTGCTTTCTATTCCTCTGTTTCACATAAAACTAAAATAAATCAAATAAATAAAACAAACAATACTAGATCACTGTAATGTGACCATAAAATGTTCCCTTTTTTCAGGGTATCAAGATACAGACCAACTGACCAACAATAAAATTATTTTAGCTATTGTTATTGCCTGCATATTATACAACATTGGCATTAAAAGCTTTGTGAAAAATACTTTGCTAACACACCGAACAATCAACACAACTATCAGTTAAACAGAGCTCAAAATGCACTTTGCAAAGGAAATGAATATTCATGTAAATGAATAAATGAATGTACTGTCCGTTCCTCTGTTTCACATAAAACAAAAATAAATCAAATGAATAAAACAAACAATGTGAGATTGCTGTAGTGTGACCATAAAATATCCCCTTTTTGCTTGACATGAGAACATCCCCTCCATCTTACATGGCCAGCTGATTTGTCAGAGTTAGAACCTTGCGTTTTATCTCCTTCTTACCCAAGCTCAACAGGACCTGCTGAATGAAATGGAAAGTGTTGTCCATGCACTTGGTGTAGTTTAGGTACAGTGCATATGTCAATCCAAACAAAAGGCACATGGCCAGGGGCAGGTTATCAAGATTGTCCATCACAACATTTCCCTCCAAGAATAATTCCCACAGAGGATGAATTGAGCTCTTGACACCCACAGCTCTTGAACACTGTGTTTTTCTTCTTGCATTTTTATTTTTTATTTTTTTTATTTTTTAGGACTCACGCAATGCTGACTCAGGGACAGACAGGCACTGCTGGATATCGCTAAACTCCAAAAATGACACAGCATTCACTGGTTTTATACCTTTGGACCTGGAATACGTTGTCTTCTCCACACCAAGCCACCGCAGCTTCTGAGGAGGCCCTCCAGCATCACGCTCAAGCGAGGAGGGTGACCAGAAGAGACCCCCTCTGAGGTGCAAGTGAGGCAAGAGAGGAGGCCTTCATGCTAGGCTAAAAGCCCAGGCTAGTCGACCACCGCTACCAAGCCTCCTGCTAGCTAATGTGTGGTCACTGGACAATAAGCTTAACAAGCTGAGAGCCAGGATAGCAACACAACATGAAATTAGAGACTGCTGCACCCTAATATTCACAGAGATATGGCTATCAGCCAGTGTGTTGGACTCAGCGGTGCAACCATAGACCCACTCTGTTCACTGCGGAGACCGCACTGCTGCCAACTGTAAAGGCTGATTTAAACTTCAGTGTAGGCTCTACGCGGGGCCTTCGGCGTAGTCAACGCGAGTGGCCTAGGGCATTCTGAGCATTTATACTTGTGTGTTGGTATGACTGCGTCACTCTGTAATTACATCGCTAAAACGCTAGTTTGCGGTGGGGTTTCTGTGCCACTGTATTGAGTTTTTTCATGCATTACAAACGATGGCAAGAGTAATGTTAAATAAAAAGTCGGAATTTAGTCTTTGCACGTCAATATGTGTAAAACAAGTTTTGCATTCAAAAGAGGGACTAGTTTCTAAACTTAGTGGGACAAACAAACGGAGCACTCAAAATAACAAGTGCTCAGTTCGCCATTTTGCCGAAAAATTTCAAGGGCGACTGAAACTGAGTGGATCATGTTGGAGTTGGAGCTAATAAATGTTGAACAACGGTTACTTTTACTGAAATTACTGCAATGCAGAAAAGAGAGAAGACATCGGGGGAGATGGTGTGTATGACCATTGAACCGATTGAGGCAGAAGGAGGATGAGGCTACCAAGTGGACCAATCACAGTTGTTGTGGTCTGCTTCGACGCGTGTCGCTGTGACATGTAGTTACATTTCTAGGGAGGCGCGCGTCAGGCTATGGTGTAAGGTATGCAGTTATGCAGAGCCTACACCGTACCTATAGCGTCGATTCGATGCAGAAGTATAAATTGGCCTTAAGGCTAAAGGGGGAGGTGTGTGCATTTTCGTGAACAATGCGTGGTGTGGAGACGTACAAGTTGTACATAATCATTGTTCATCAGACATGAAACTGCTATTGTTGAAATGCCAACCCTTCTACCTACCAAGGGAAGTTAATGCTGTGTTTTGAGCCGCTCTTTATATCCCACCATGCACTAACTCATCAGCAGCACTCAGTTCACTCCATGATGTCATCAGCGCTCATGAAACTGCACACCCTGATGCTGTTTTCATGAGATTTCAACCGCTGCAATCTACGGGCTGTGCAGCCAAAATATCACCAGCATGTGAATATCCCCACAAGAGACTGGAATACCCTGGATCATGTGTACAGTAACATCCAGGATGCCTACAAAGCTGCCCCCACCCCCACTTTGGACTCTCAGACCAGATCTCTTTGTTCCTGTACCCAGCCTACAGACAAAGACTGAAGCAGACTACCTTCATGTGTAAAGAAGTCAAACTTTGATCCTCAGACACTGAGAGCATTATGCAGGACTGCTTTGCACATACAGACTGGGATGTGTTTAAAGCTGCCGCCACACAATAGGATTCTTCTATAAACATAGAGGAATATGACGATTGTGTGACTGGTTACATCAGTACCTGCACTGACACCATAGTACCCACCATACAGGTCAGAAAATATCCAAACCAAAATCCCTGGATGAACAATCAAGTACAACACATGCTACGTGCTCGCTATCTTGCATTTAGATCAAGCAATGAGGTGGAGTACAAAACAACACAATACAGACTGCAGAAAACAATCAGGAGCAAAACGGCAATGCAAACAGAAGCTGGAAGGCCACTAGTTTACTGCTGATGGCAGGCACAAGTGGCAAGGCCTACAACAGATCACGGACTATAAGGGCACCACCACGGAATAACCATCACCACCATCTCACTACCTGAACAGCTTAACAAATTCTATTCCTGCTTTGAGAACCCTGAAGGTGGAGCACAGAGGAGGTTCTCACACACTCAGAACATGCAAGACCCCCACTGACTGTCTCATCCTCTGATGTACACAAAGTCCTGAGGAGAATTAACCCCCGCAAGGCAGCAGGCCCAGATAAAATCCCTAGGCGGGCCCTCAAGACATATGGTACAGAACTGGCTGATGTTTTCACCTCCATCTTTAACCTGTCCCTTGGACAAGCCACAGTCCCAACATGCTTTAAAACCACCACCATCATTCCAGTCCCCAAAAGGAGCCCAGTCACTTGTCTGAATGACTACAGGCCAGTAGCACTCACTCCAATCATAATGAAGTGCTTTGTTGAAAGTGGTTCTGGCCCACATCCAGAGTAAAACACCCGAGTCATTGGACTCCCTGCGGTATGCATACCGCCCCAACAGATCGGCTGAGGACACTATCTCTGCAGGTCTGCACAAATCCTAGGAGTATGGTTGTTACCTCAAGTTAAGCGTTTTCCTCTCCATGGACGCCAATTTTAACGAAACAGCTTAACGTGCCTTAATGTCCCAAAACAGTGATCTGTGATCACCAAATTAGTCCGACATCTCACATGTCATAAGCACTATCTCCAGTCAAAAAAGCAAAACTGAAATTCAGTGAAAGGGGTGACGTGTTGGAAATGATTTATGTGTTTGTTTGCATATAGAGCGGGGAAGTGAGATCTAATCTCAAGTTGTCACTCGAGACATGTATTCTAAAGCCATGTGTAAACGGACGTACTTAGAGCTGTCCACTTGGGATCGGATCACCAAAATCGGATCTTAATGCAAGGTGTAAACAGGGCCACACACATGCACACAAACACATCCACACCACACACACAGGCCCTATTTACACCTTGTATTACATCCGATTTTGGTGATCCGATCACAAGTGGACAGCTCTAATGTATGTCCGTTTACACCTGGCTTTAGTGTCCAATTTCACGTCTTGAGTGACCCCTTGCGATCGGATCTCACTTCCCTGCACTATATGCTAAAAAACATGAGGGTTTTTTTGACAGGTTTCGTATGAAACATGTAACGGCGTGAAATCTGAAACATTTTCAAAGGAAACGGGTCAAATTATGTCAAAGCTACTAATGTAAACTATCACGTTCGAAGCCTCCAAACTGTGAAACGACTGTTAAAGATAGAACATACTTTTAAAAAGTAAGGTATGAAAGAATGAAATTCCTGTTTTGTGGTGTATCTAGTCCCTTTACAATATGTTTGGCTAACCGAGCCTGCTAAAAGAGATAAACAATGCCTTGCCCATACACCTCGGCTCAATAAGCTGATTGTAGATGACACAATCATATGAGATGTATATTAAATTTCTGTATTTCTATAATAACAGAATTATTGTTGTAAATTTGTTGTGTGGTGTACTAGCGATTTGGTATCATGTGTTGTTCAGGGGTCAAATATTCATTTCAGAAGTGTTTCGTTTCACCTGTAGACTCGTAACATGATTTATTTACCTCAACGTCAGTTGAGCAGGCGGTCGTTCAATGTGGTCGAGAGCGCATTCGCATTTACACTGCTAAAAGAATGTGGTCATATGCGGTCCAGACCACCTCCGAATGTGGTCTGAGCGATCGGATCTCGATGCGACCTCAATACGTCACTTTAGGTACTTTAGAGGTGTCCACTTGTGATCCGATCACCAAAATTGGATCTCAAGGCAAGGTGTAAACAGGGCCACACAAACAAACACACACACACACACACAAACACTCCATACTGCACACTCACAGACATTTACCCACTGTCTGCACACAGAATTTGTTTTTTTACACAGGCACTTTGCACAGACATTTGCACTAGACTTGCACACAGACATCTATCACCAAATACTACTCTGTAGACTGTACGTAATGTTCTTTGGTTCTTAATATACGCACACAGAAATTTGCACAGGAATTTTTGCACTGACATTTGCACTGGACTCTTGCACAGACATCTGTCACCAAATACTTCTCTGTATATTGTACGTAGTGTTCCTTAAATATATTCTATATTTTTACTATTTTCCTTTACTGCTGCTTCCTTAGATATTTTTTATACATTTTTATTATCTTCCTTTATCTTTATTTATATCTTGTGTTATTTGATAAACGGAGTTCAGAGAGTGGAAAGCAAAGTAAGAATTTCAATGTACGGGGAAACTTGTTTCTAACTGTGCATATGACAATGAACGCTTTGACTTTGACTTTGAAACCTTTGTTTGTTGCTTCATAAGCATTATTTCAGGCACCACTTCAGAATCTCCTGTAAGTGTTCATTTACATTTTTTCACACTTGTCAGTCCATTCAGTGGTCACTCAGCCATGATCATGGGGACACTGTCATCCTGGAAGAGCTTGCTCCCATCAGGATAGAAATGCTTTATCAAAAGATGGAGTTGATCGCTCAGAATTACTTTGCATTTAGCAGTGTTCACATGACCCTCTACAGTGGTTCAGGGGACGTAAAAGATGACCAAATAATACAATCCACACTATAGGCGCTTTCGCACCGGAAGAACTTTTCCATAGTTCTTAGAACTGTTGGAGAAAGTACCCCCTTTTTCGCGTGTTCGCACCACAGGAACTTAGAACGATCATAGTTCTTAGAACGCTGTTTTGAGGGGCTTTTTTTAGCTCCTACTTCAGGGTAGGTACTTTCGCAGCGCAATAGGAACCTTGTGACGTAGGTGTACAACCATTGGTCCAGACGCAGGTATACGATGATTGCAACCGCCATTTTTAAAGATCCGTGCAAAATATAAAGTCTTAGAACGTATTTCATTTAGCTTTTGATATTCATGTCTAAAAATGTCTGGAATTGTAGGAGGGGGCACATAGTTTTTATGTTTTATTTTACCGGTATTTTATATCCCCCAACAATGACCATTTTGCAACGTCCAATGTATATTTGTACATTGAAGAGGTAGCGTACACTCCGCTTCGGTAGGTGCTTGTGTGTCCGCTTGTGTGGCTGTGATCCACATTTTAACCTAAAATAAGAATGTGTTTATCCAGCTTACGATTTTAGGGCTGCGGCGGGGAAAAGGAAAAAAAAAAAAAAAAAAACCACGATGCCGTGAGCAAGGGTCAGGCACAAGCGCGAAAAGTACTATGCCCATCAAGTCATTCACTGCTACTGCGGTGGTAAATGCATAAATGCATTGGGAAATTATTTTTTCCATTGGACTGGGTCTATCGCCATACAGTTTTATTTTCGTTAATGAGAAGGCAGTTATTATCTAAAGTGCAATCAATATTTCTGTCATTCAAATTCAATAAAACTCATTGTGTATACTGTAGTCTAGTTTGTCGATTTCTTTTGCCGCAGAAATGGTTCTTTTTTTCCTTTTGGAGGTATTTAAAAGGTCTTAAAAGTCATTAAATTTGTACTTCAAAATGTGCAGCTATCCTGGTTAGTCGTAAACAACAGCTCTTAGCTGCTATACCGTCGGCCGGCTTACGTCACTTCAGCGTTCCTACTGGTGGTGCGAAAGCAAACAGAAAAAAGGCCCTAGAACGAATGTAGTTCTAGGGGAAGCTCCACAGGGGGTAGTTCCTATCGAATTAGACCCTAGAACTGTTCGGTGCGAAAGCGCCTTATAAGAAGGCTGCCAGAACCCTTCACAGTGGTAAACAAGCACCCAGGCAACAAATGCACTTCTCTGTTGAGAAGAGAGTGAAGGATGAGTCATCAGACCAAACACCCCCCCCCCCCAAATTCTGAGCATTCCATGATGTGTGTTATTTTCATCAGTTTATTTGCAAATGTGCATTATTGGTGTAATAAGTTGGGGGTTTTTTTGGACAGCAACCTGATTAAATCATTCCTTTTTGTGAAGTTCTTGGTGAATTTCTCTTGATGCAACTGTCTGATGATCACACTCTAGATCAGAGATTCTCAGCTCCAGTCCTGAGGGCCCCCTGTCCCGCATGTCTTTCTTTTAACCCCTCATTATCACAGTTAATTGAGCTAATCAAGGGCTTGATGATTAACTGATCAGTGGAATCAGGTGTGTCAGTCCGGAGTTAGAACAAAGACATGCAGGACGGGGGCAGTCAGGTCTGGAGTTGAGAATCATTGCTCTTGATTGATGCTTTCTGTGAACTGATTGAGAATGGCCCTCATTGGTCAATGAGTATGATGAGCTTTTGACCTCAGTTGACCTTAGTCATAGAGCTCTCTTCCCCTAGCCAGGGTAATAATGGGTGAATAGTTGAATGGATGAATGGGATTATTTACATGACTTAAAACATAATGGGAAATAAATTTACTCAAAGCAGAAATCACAGCTGTATCAAAATACTTGTTTTCAATTTGCTTTGAAACTCTCATTGGTTCTACTGACATTCATTCATTCTCTAAGCATGCCTATCTCAACGCTCATTGAGCAAAAGGTGAAGAAACACCCTGGACATGTCACCAGTCCATCACAGGGCAGACAAACAGACAATTTAGTAACTCCAGTTAGCCTAACCTGCATGTCTTTGGACTGTGGGAGGAAACTGGAGCTCCTGGAGAAAACCCACAACAACAACACAGAGCAAATATGCAAACTCAACACAGCCACCCAGGTGGGAATCAAACCCAGGATCTTTTTGCTGTGAGGTGACAGTGCTACCTGCTGTGCCACTGTGCACCCTCTACCGACATTCTCTGAGGTGAAATTCAAATCACTGTATATTAACGACTAAATAAAATTAACCTATATTTAAATGTGCATTCCATTTTTATATTTCCCTGGATTCAGCTGACCAAGGTGTGCATAAACTAGACAGGGTACTTACAGCTAAATACTTGTATCCTATATTAATTTGCGTAACTGAACTTCTATCCTGTAGTTGTCGCGGGTCAATGGTGTCTATGCCGTGACTCATCACTGTAGAACACAAGTCTACATCACAGTTTTAAAGTCCCCTCTGCCCTAGGTGGAACAGCTGCGGGCGAGTAGTCTTGATCACTATTCGCACGAGGCGGGCATCTGCCTGTTGATTCGAATCAGAGAAGAGAGACCATTTCCGACAACTAAATCGCGTTCTTGTTTTTACCCTCTGTATCCACATGTATATAGTGCAATAATGCACTGTTTAAAAACTCTACCTTTAACCACCGCCAACTTTTGGATAGCAGAATATCTTGTAAAAGACGTGGCAAAAAAATCTGTATTGGGAAGGTATCAGATAGACGTATCGAACCGATCAAAACCCAGAAGGTTGTATAGTACAGGCTTACCCACCCCGGAACGGCACAATAAGGAGTTGGTATCTTCTGTTGCTGACCATTCATCAAAATTGTGAGTTCAATTGTTCTCCCACAACAGTAGCAATAATTTTGCACCTTGTTACATACCTGTACATAATATTAGAAAGTTTAATCCACAGTGGTTTTATGCTACACTCGACATAAAAGTATGATTTCACAGATGTAGGAAGGAACTGAAAAGAGCTGAAGGATTCACAGGATTGGAAGATGTTCTTTTCTACACCATCACTGAGGGAGAGGAGAAAGTTCCAGTCTCCTATTTTATTTCTGTGAGTGATAACACATCGAAATATTCCCATTTTAACACACACAGACTCTTGTAAACCATGCAGAGATTACATCAGCAAACAGTGCATCAATGCTATCTAACAGGCTATCGGTTGACCAGTGTTGCTGTTGTGTTCAACAAGACAAAATAGGTCAATATGCCCCACAAGAGTACCAGCGTTGTAGGTGGGTTTGGTTTCTTAAACTGAGGAAATGGATTCGTTTGATTATGTGTCTGCAATTTCAAATCTATTCAGTCCAAATTCTGTTTGCTTCTTGAAACACTCATATTGTTTCAGACATTCGACACTTTGGTCTGTTGGTATGTATCATGATAATTTCCATTTCTCACAAAGTTTAAATTCAGCCTGTCAAAATAGATGCCTGCAACACAACTCAGCTGCGGGTGGACACAGTATATCCTTGTGATGAATTTCAAAGGAATGCAAACTTGTAGTATTTCTGCTCTTGTAAGACATTGTGATATGCACATGTATGCAGAATTAAGGATGTGGAAGGAGCACTGACTCTTTGCTTTTCAGGCCCTGAAAAGCACCGGTCTGTTGACTTCTGATCCACGATTGCGGGACTGCATGAGGAAACTGCGTCAGGCAGTGCAGGAATCTGTCGGCGAAGTTATGATGGACCGAGAACTTTTCAGAAAGTGAGTCCTATACCTATAAAATTGATGTGCCTCTTGTTCACTCATACTCAGTGTATCTCAGTCTTTCTTCATACACAGCAAGTCTTGACAGAGAGGAGCTATTTTTGCCATGACCTTTTGAGGACTTCACAGACAGCAAACATCAGTTCAGCTTTACAACTTACACAGTCTCTTTTTTCTTAGCTGAAAATGCTCGCCTCAGTAAATTATTTTAGTGGGAAGTGATAGTGAATGTGACCATGTGTAAGAGGCTTTGTATCTGTGGCTGTGCTCCTATTTCTTGTGCATCTGAACAGACTGTCACAGATATGCTGGAAAGAGTGATCACTGACAGCTACTTTGGTTCTCTCAGACATACACAGTTTTGCTCTCTCTCTCTCTCACTCTCACTCACACACACACACACACACGTATGCAGAGCCAAGGCCAATGGCTTTCTAGCAAAGCCTTAGCCTACTGTGGACATCACTGAAGGAATTTGAGCCACGCCGAAGGACATGTGCAGAGTTTCGAAATGGCAAACAGAGATTGTTATTGGAAAGTTGAAGTTTTGCCAGGTTTTTATCACCAGGGAAAGCTTAGTATACAACAATGTTAAAATATCTTTAGTCTGGTTGAGTTTAATATCTTATCACTTTTGTTCTGAATTAAGAAGTACTTTAATGTCTTTAATACCCTCTGCAAATAAACATTGCAACTACTTTAAGTACTTAACTAATCAATTTAACATGATTTTAGAATACTTAAGACAAATATGCAGGCATAGAACTGTGCGTTTATCATGCAGGCCATTGGCTGTAATAACCATAGAAATATTTCAGCTATGAGAGAATGCTAACACCTCTAATTATACTTTCTCTCCAATTCCTAAACAGCACATGGACACAGCTGTGTCATTAGCAGCTGTACCAAACATGGATTATAAAATAATAAGATAAAGCTGCCACAATAGCATTATCCACTGTTTGGTTATCAGGCACTTTTCACAAGTTCTGTAGCACTCTATGTATGGATAGCAGATCTGAATATGATGACTGTTTTACAAGAAGTTTCTTTACATTTAAGACGTAGTGCTAAAGCTGTGTCTATTATGTCAAACGACTCAAAAAATGAATATTTTATTTGTCTACTAGTATTTAAATTGATATAATGCAAAATATTGGGATTCATTAAAATTGAGTCAGTGTTTTTCACGATTCAGTTTTTAATATATAGTGTTGCCTATGTCATAGGTGTGCTGGTGGAAACATTGTCTTACTGACCCAGGCCTTTCGAAAGAAATTTATCATACCTGAATTTGGGAGCTTTGTGAACATCATCAACCAAATCTACAACAATGCTAAAGAACAGAATGATGGACAGGTATAAGTTTTTCTCATTTACTGTGATGTTTTTGCAACTTTTGAAGGCACAGTGGTAGAGAGCCATTATAATCAAGAATCAAAATCACAATGCTGTGGGTACTGGAAAAGGTTCACTGGCCTTAACTGCATTTCTTTTTTTAATGCTGACAGATGAAGAAAAACAATCTTCATTGAAATTTGGCTTGTCTGCTTTGGTGCCTGTCGTGCTATGTCACTCTTAGCTCAAACACCTTTGACTTATACGGAAATGAGGTCACGTATAGACTATATATGCATATCTTGTTTCAGGTGGCAGACTACATTCCACATCTTGCCAAGTTTAGACCTGATTTATGGGGTGTTTCACTCTGCACAGTAGATGGACAAAGGTAAAGGGAAGATAAAATGAAGGGTTATGTATTCAGTTAACTCTTTAAAAATCAGTCATTAAGTGAAAAAAGAAATCTCTTAATAGGCACTCAGTGGGAGACACTAAGGTGCCATTCTGCCTGCAGTCATGTGTGAAGCCAATGGAATATGCCATTGCTGTGCATGAGGCTGGGTCAGAACATGTACACCAATATGTGGGAAAGGAGCCCAGTGGACTTAAGTTCAACAAGCTGTCTCTCAGTGAGGATGGTGAGTGAGTGATCCATCAGTATATCTACTTTACACTGCACTTACTCAGCTAAATAAAATACAAGCTTTCTTCAAAGAATTTTAGTATTAGTATTAGTAATTAGTATTGTTAATACTACTTGTTTGAGATATACTATAAGCATATTATATGTAAATTTACATTTACCCATTTGGCCTGTGAGTTCCTGTTACCACTGTCACCAGTGGACATACAGCTGTCGATGCTGATTAATCAACCACTGTGATATACAGTAAAATGTGTTGTTACTGTGAAGACTGAGAGATTTGCTAAAAAATTCTCACTTTATTTTATGCACAAATTACTGGTTATTGATTATCCAGGACATGGTAACCAATTACCAGCCTGTTGATCAGTGGCCAAATCAGATATGCTGTACTGGACTCCAATTAAAAATACTCTCTCAAGGGCTCCTCATCATGGGAGTTAAGAACACTGTGTTAATATTTTGTGTGCTTGTAGAAGGACAAATGGTCTGATGGCATCTGACACAAGTGTCTCTGTTCTGCCACATGCTTACACAGAAAGGTATGTCCTCAAAGACATGGAATTGCAAAAACTCTTCGTAAACTTTTTGTCGCAATTTCCAACCTTTTCTGATTGCATGCATTAGTAGTCAGCTGTAGCTTAATATGCCTCTCTAATGAAGGCATAATATAACTATAATGTCAGACCCTCTAAGCTAGGCTATACATGAAACAGCATGGGTTATGGCTTCGAGGAAGATTAAAATGCATTATGTGACCTTTGAGTTCAGTCACAGGGATGATGTTCTTTGGCTGGTCTTGTTAGAGCTCATAATTTTACTGAGACTTAATAAGACAACTGTGATCTTCATTAATGAAATTGGCAGTGATATTTATTACAGTGCTCTAGTACTATCTGGGCAGGAGGGGCCCCTGTGTTTCTAGTTGATTGCTTATCTACATCTGCTATTTTTCCACATTAGTGCCGTGTGGAAATCAACAGATCTAGAGTCCTCTTTTGAATTAATTACATGTTTTAATGCTGTATTAGATAATTTGGCTTATCATCCCATTTTGTTTGCTTCATTCTTATGATACCTTTCATTGTTTTGTCTTTATATCATTATTTATTCATTTATTTAACATGCATGGTTTGTCTTACCTTTCTCCCCTTAGCCAGGAGCAAAGAAAAGCTGAGAGGTTTCACTACGTAAGTATTAAAACAGATATTGCCATTTGAACAGATACTCTCATTCTTCTCTCCATATATTTTTTTCCATCCAATAAACTTTATATTCTTGATCGTGCAATGATTAAATGATTAGGTAATGGGTTTTCTGCTAACTAAAATGATTTTATTGATTTCCGGGATGATGGACTTTGAGAAGGAAATGTCAGCGAGAGAGTATGTGGATTTCAACAATGCAACGTGAATCAGACATTGTGCTCATTCACACCAGTGAGAAATGCTGTTTTGCTCACTGATTGGTCACCTTTCAATTCTGTGTTTGGTAACTGCCGTATTCATAGGTTTCAGTTGGAGAAGAAAACTGGGGACAGAAATTTTGCTATAGGCTACTATCTTAAAGAGAAAAAGGTAAGTTTCGAAATGGTCTTTTGCAATTAAGTCAAACTGATCCACATAAATAGTCAAGCTATGCTGATGTGTTGAAGAAAGCATTGCATAAGAAGTCCACCTTTGTCTTGTGTCTGATTTTCTTTTCCAGTGTTTTCCTGAAGGTGCAGATATGATAGATGCACTAGACTTCTACTTCCAGGTCGGTCATCATGTTTTATAAATATGTTTTGTTCTAGCATTGGTTTAGTATTTCATGCTGTACTGGTGGGACACTCACTTATTGTTTTCTGTAGACATCTCTGAGATACACATGCTTGTTTTCTCTCAGGTTTGCTCTCTCGTCAATGGACATGGAGGTGAAGGACTATGATTCCCGCACAGCCCTCCATGTAGCCTCAGCAGAGGGTAGATGCATTTTTAATGCTCTTCAGTATACTGTAATAGCCATGAGCCTGCACCAATTTGCCCGCTCCAAATCCAGTTAGTTTCTTGAAGTTACGTTGCTGGTTAAATGGGCAGAAACATTGTACTTCTTGTGTGACAACTGATAAGCAATTCTTTTCCCTGTATTAAACAAGTGTCCTTTAACAATGGTGTGCATACATACATGCTTAAATTAGACCTGAGAGAGGTGCCTACTTCAAACTGTTCTTCTCTTTGTATCTCAAATCTAATAGACAACAGATTAAAACTGTGTTTGAGGAAGACATCAACCTCTTTTTAACTGCGTTGTTGGTAAGAATGCGAGTAGAAAATTCAAGAATATGGTGTTGTTAGGATGCATTTTCAGGAGTAGCATGTGACCAGCTCTTACATAATTGTTTTGAGCTGAAGGCCTTTTGACTCCTTGAAAAGCAACAAGTTTTAAAGTAATCATGTCTGAAGCATACATGTAGCTTTGATGATGTACAGTTAAAAATGACCTTTTAAAATGGTAAAACACTTTGAGGACAGGAATTTTGATGTGTTTCATGTGACATTTTTGTAAATGTAGTGTTTATGTAAATAATGTTCTTGTATATGTAATTGAATTTTACATGATTGTTCTAGCTGTTGTCAGTCTGTTGTTACCTTGCATTTTGTATTTTGCATACTTCATATCCTCGTATGTATTCATTTACATATCTGCTCATTATAAAGTTAATTTAATGCTATCACCCATTTTTATCGCACACTGTTTAATGCATATGTACAATGTACACTGCTAAGAACATCTGTTGTAGTTGGTAGAGCTGAATATCATTTGAAAGGAATATTATTCCAGCTTTTGTTTGTGATTACTCAAACCTCATTTAGCGCATGGCTAATCTTCAGTCATTTCTGATGTTTATATATGTTTGTATGAACAGTATTTACTGTCACACATTTTTGCTGATTTGTCTTAGCAGTGGCACTTAGGCAACAATCAGCTCCTCCTGGCTGATTTCTTGGATTTGTACTCTACCTGTATTGGAAGTCACTTTGGATAAAAGCATCTTCAAAGCGTCTGCAAACTCTGCTGCTACGAGGCCTTTTAGTTCAGTTTTCAGTTATTTCTCAATATAGCAGAAATGTTTCTCTTTGGTGTTTACATATATATATATATATATGTGTGTGTGTGTGTGCGTGTGTGTGTGTGTGTTTATATATATCAAAGATCGGTATCGGTGCCGATCGAGGCATTTTTTAACTGATTGGTATCAGCTTTATTGAGCACAACCCTAAGCCCAATCCTTTGTTTTACGTCAGCTGTCAGACAGGTGTCCTAAACGGAGAGCATAATTTGTGGCAGGAGGTGGCTAAACTGTCTGCAGTGTGGAAATATTTTAAATTGGGAAACGAAAGCAGTCCAGCAGCCATTTGTACTGTTTGTAATGCGAGCATTTCGTGAGGCGGCAGGAGCTGCGTCCAATAGGCTACAACCGCTTTGATACGGCACCTGAAAAATAAACACTCAACGGAATACAGTGAGTTCACTCAGGTAACACAAGCAAAGGGTGCTCGCAGGCCGAAAGAGAGGGTAATTGGATCAATCGCTTTGGATGACTAGCCCATCGCTGTGGTAGCGGTTACAGAGGTGCTTTCAAATTCGGCACACTGAGGTGAACGTTCCAGGAGAATGGGTTTTCTTTTCACTTTTAAATTAGAATGTTTTTTAGGTCAGCATACTTCAGCAACATTAATCCCCAAGGCTGTACTAACAACAACCAAAATTGAAACACCGAACGCTTTAGCTGTATATGTATGCGAGTTAGCCTAAACGAACGAAGACAGACCACTTGGATTATTGTTAAAAGATTAAATAAAATCGAACACGTATATTTTCTGGTATAACTCCCATCTGGGTACACATCTCCATTAGTCCAGCGTCCATGTTTATTCGCCGAGAGCTGTCTCCATAGACTGTGTGTTCACAAATGTTCACAGTGAACTCAAAGCAAAGGAAAAATGTTCGCGAATGTTTGCCTTTCTTCGCTAATTGAACGCGCCTCAGGTTTTTGCCATCTTTTTTGTGGAGCTTTTGGACCCACAACAAAACCTCAACATTAGCTGCAGAAATGTAGGCTATGACAAAACATCTGTAAACTGTAACATCTGTAGCCTGTTTTTTTTTTTTTTGTAAAAAAGCTAGGCCTACATAGCATCAAATGTTGCTTATAGGCTACCAGGTAACATTTTATTTTCTCCTTTTTCTCACTGCGGCAAAGTCCTCTGCTGCCGACTTGGAATCAATCGTGGCCAATGTGTCTTTGCAGCTTGCAATGTGCATAAGCGCATAAAAGACGTTGCTGCGAAGTCGAGGAGGAGGAGAGTGCTCGTTTCTGTTAATGTAGGCTGTTAAGCTGTTTCGCTGTCAAAACACAAATGTCCTGTTTAGGGATAGCCTCCATTATAGCTACGTTTTGTATGAGAATTATTACCGGACATTTTGACCGGCAAGTGTTTAATTTATCTTTTTGAATAAATTTTACTGGGCAAAAACCAGTAATTACTGGCTAATGGAAACCCTCATATGCACACACACACACACACACACACATATATATGGGTCATTCCACATCAAATCAGATAAGCTTGTTGCAGCACCTTCACAGATTTTGTTCAAACCTTGTCTATATCATGAATGGGTTCCAAAACCAAGGCCTGTAAAATATTTCTGTTCAAATTCTATGTTTACATATTTTTTCAGCCCTTGATATTATTCATTTTTATAGCATCAAAACTTCATGTTTGGGCATTAATATCTTGAAATGTATTGTTCCTAGCCTCACCAAACTTTGTGGCCTGTACTGCATGCCATTTTATTTTTATAAGGCCCTAGACTTGGAAAAAAGTGCAAAATTCCTAAATGAGAGTGACACTGAGGGTACTACAAACCCACATTTTTGCACCAATATGACCAATGGTCATGAAGATAATAAGAATAAAACAAGACCTGGTGGCATATTTTGGTCATTTTCATAGGACCAAAATGGTTTGTGGGGTAGCTAGTAGGACCATAAAAATGTACATGGAAATTGCTTGATGTATGGTTATTAAGGGTACAAAGTGCCAATGTCCTTTTGTTTTTCCTTCATACAAAAATAGACACAGATCTGAGAGATGTTTTACCTACACTCTAAGAAGTTGCAGTAAAAACATAGTCAAATTCTAACAGTAATGTACTGCTTTTCCAAAATACCATGAAACACTGTAAAACCTGATGCTTTCTTGGAGCCAAAAACAAGATTGACTGCTGACAGCAGGCTACTGTAAAATTTGATGGTACAATGCAGTATTTATTTTTTGCGCTGGGAGAGGAGTGAGCCATATGCAACAACTGACTTTCCATCATCATTCATCCTCCTTTCTAGAAACCAACAAAAAGGTCTGTAACATCATTCTGAGAAATTGAAATTACATTTGTGAATCTGGTGAGACAGGCCTATAATTTATGCTAACTAAAATGAGGCTTAACAATTCACAGCGTGAGCTGACGGATGTGTTCTGAGCAGAGTAGTGGTGTGCAGTTTGCAAATGACCGTTCGCACCAGTTAACCAGCACAACTAAGTCGTTCTTTTTTATTCCAATTCAGCTGCTCCCAGTCAACTGCATGCAATCAGTCGGAAACCTTTGGTATCACTACACAGTGCGCACAGTAATGGGCTAATACCAATCAACAAAGGCCAAGAAAGTGTGGACTAATGCGCCTAAAGAAGTAGGTCACAGTAACATCCATCTCTTAAGAAAATAGACTAATTATCTTACTAAACTGATAAGTGTTTACATTTACCCTAGTGAAGCAATTATGTTTAATCTTTGTATTACAAACAAAAGGATGTTAATTGAATTAAACTGCTCTGGTGTCTTGACCATCAGCCTTCTGCAGCTCCTTAGCCAGGAAGCTCCATTTTGAAAGTACGAGTTTGAATTCGGTCTGGTTGAGTTCGAAAGCCTGACTTTGAAAGCTCGAGTTCGAATTCAGACAGCTCAAGTTCGAAATCACGAGTTCAAGCTCGGACAGCTCGAGATCGAAAGCATGAGATCGAACTCAGACACCATTGACTTTCTGAATGAGCTAAATGACAGATGCTTTGTTTGAATAAACTTTATTACTCCGGGAAACAGCTGAATTATTGTGTTGGAGGCAGGATTGACTGACAGATAACTTCCAATCAGAAGATATCCCTCATTTTCTGTGGTTTGTTTTTTTTTACCACATGGTCTGTGGGAAGAAACAGTTATTTTTCAGAATGATATTTGTGTGCAACTGATAAATGAAAGTTCATATTGTAATTATTTGATAGATAAAATATAGAGTTGCTTACATTTTCCAACCAGCTGATGTAGGCAGACACTCGAGTGAAGACGGTTGGTTTCCTTTGCTGGTTGCAGCCTTGGGCAGAGACAAAGCTGGTAACTCCATGGACATAGTATCTTCCACTGACCTGACAGTTCAGAGGGCCTCCAGAGTCACCCTAAAGGAGAGCAGACAAAACGTGAGTTCACCTGTAAGCAAGCACAGTCAAAACCTTCAGCTTATACCCTCTACGAATGCCTCCACTGCAGCTTACTGAAAAAAAGTAACTGCCAATATAAACTGAATCTCTTCTAGACTTGTTTGGCGTAGAAGAAACAAGGCAGAAACTAAAATCTCTACATATACCTGTATCTTCTAAAACTTGGCTCATCATGACTGCTGGTAGTATTGAGATGAGTTGATTATTTTTATAAGTTGAACTTCTCATTCTTATTCTTAATCTTATTCTTATTCTTTTTCTTATTCTTGCTGTCAATAGATCATGGGTGGGCTAATCTATAGTCATCGGTTACATAAAGTTTAGTTTTGAAAAGATAATCAAAACATTTAAAAAAAAAAACCTCAGTGCCTTCTTTTCAAGGCTGTTCAGTTAACGTAACATATTCAGTCATTTGTCCCCACTAGAATCTTACCTTGTCTCTTCTCAATGCAAGCTGAAATGGTTTTAAAATTTTAAAGACTGAGAAGTAATTTTGCCGTGGAGGGTGTAAACATCCTTACCTGGCAACCAGAGAGACTTCCACCTCCAGCACAAACCATGGTAGTTTTAACAGAACCTCCCCACCAGCTACCGCTGGAGCAGGTCTTGTGGTCCACCACAGGCAGGTAGGCCTGCTTCAGCTGAGAGGAGAGCTGACCTCCAGCTATGATTAATGACAACAGAATTTGGGAGTGAGTCTGGTGCCCACTAAGACATCTCCATGAATCAACGTAATGGACATTACTCACTAGAGGTACGGCCCCAGCCAGTGATGTAACAGGGGTTATTGTGGGGCAGGACCTGACCAGACGGAGGCAGAAGAGCCAGCTGTACGTTGGAGTTCAGAACGGCCTCGTTGGACAGACGGAGCAGAGCAATGTCATATCTATAGATGACAAAAAGATCTTGTCAACAAACAAAAATGACAAATGGAGAAATCCAAACATCCAAACATACATATGCTAAGGTAACGTTAATTAGCACTGTCGTTCTGACATTGCTATGCAAATTAACCAACATAGTCATGCCAATTAATTTTCATTGTAGTTTGAACATAGATCTAAGCACATTTGCCGGGCAGTTCTGTTATACTGGGAAAGATTCTATTGTTTTAGTGCTTACCCATTTGAGATCCTGTTGGAGTTCCAGTTTGGGTGGATGTAGACATGACTCACTCCAATGTACTGCTCCTTGCCCTCATGGGCAGAGATGTTATGATCTCCAAGGACAACGCGCCATGTCCTACGACTGCATGCATACGTGTAACCAGTAGGTGATTTGTTATTTTTTAAAGGGGGGATGGCCCAATGGTCACTTACACTACTCTATAGAGTATATAGGAGGATGGCAGGTTAACACGGGAGATGCATTTTGGTCATTTTGTTAACAAGGGGGATGGCATCCTCCCTCATCTCTCTACAAATCACCTACTGTACATAGCACATGAACGAGTTGTACTAATTGCTGTAATCAACTGAGAGAAAAAGCCCTGAGACAACCCATAATGAATATTACATTTTACTTCATTCTCTTCTTTTTACCTGTCAACACAGTGAGCAGCAGTCATCACCCATTGTTTCCGAATCAGACTGCCTCCACAGGTATGGTAATAGTTGCTGCCAGATTTATACTGGAGGGAGATCTGTGAGAGAGAGAGAGAGAGAGAGAGAGAGAGAGAGAAGAAGAAGAAATCAGAGGAGCTGTCACTTCTTTCCGCCTCATTCTGTGACTTCCCCATTTCTGTATGTAGGGCAGGGTTAATGTAGCAGAGCAGTATTAAGGTCCTTTGAGATGTCAGCTGCAATGGCAGTAATACCTACCTGCCAGGGCCAGGAATTTGGTCTTGCTATTTCACCACCCACTACTCTCTCCTCCACAGTCTCCACATAGCGAAGCTGAAGCTCTTCCTCCTCAGCAAGCACTGCAGAGGTACAGAGACAGAGAAAGAGAAGGAAGGAGAGAGCAAGAGAGAGAAAGAGAGAGACTCATTAAGCTGTGAAGATTCTGATGTCAACTGTGATTATAATAATTAAATGTGAATATTCCCTTTGAACCTAATCCATCTCTCTTAAAAGGCAATTAGAACAGGGCAGAGTGAGTGTCCATGCTGATTACGGCCTAACAGATGTAGTCCTGATCTTACCCAGAGCGGTGAGAGCGGTCAGCAGAAGGAGTCGTAACATGTCTACAGTGTGTCAGGATTCTGTAGCTGGGAGCTGTTCTGGGTTTATATACAGTCTGACTAGACGTATACAGTATACCTTTCCTCAGTGCAGCTGTGTTCTGTCACACAGTTATCGAATATGACCAAGGCCGTACTCTAACAATTAGATTAGGTATGAACTAACATATGCTAACATATGCAGTGCACTGAGCCAACATACGCAATACTCTGTGGGGATGTGGAATAATACATAGAAAAAGTATGAAATGGTGGTTAAACGCTGATAGAAATAATCCAACTGAGCAAGGGTAACCTTTCAGGAATCATAGTCAAGATGAAGATTGTTTTAATGCTTCACTTAACAAGTTATCATAAATGATGAATGATTTGTTATATAATTGTTTGATAGTGAATTATTGTAATTAAAAGTCAGAATCAAGGAGGTGAGGAATGACATAACTGCTCTGATGTTCATTCTCTCTCTTTTTTGGCTTTTTACATTTTGTCTGCCACACATTTGGTCCTCCGGTCATGACTTGAATCTTGAGAGAAGCATTTTTATTCAGCGTTTCTGCTGAGTTTGACCTGTTCCACAAATCTGGATGTGCTGCTCCTTGCCTCTCTTAAGGTAATGTAGTCAACACTGCAACACAAGGAAATATGACTACAGTGTCAATTCTTGAGCATAGTGTTTGTCTGCACTAGCTTATTAATGATTGTAGATGTGTTTTGGAAACCACAAGCTTTAGTGTGGCAAGTCAAAGCTTAATCAACCTGTGTGCATGCCACAAGAGATCAAATTAGTAACACTGTATTTATGAACTTCAAAACAAAATTACATTTACTTGGCTTTCAAAGAGCTTGACACAATTACCAGTGTTATTATCGTCTTGCAGAGTACAGTCCTTTGAACACCTGGAAGCTCCACAGAAAAGCAGGCAACTATATAATATTCTTGACTTCAGGCCTCAATATATGTACAATAATGTTAAAACATAATGTCCAATTTTGGTCAAAAGCTAAATTCATATGGCAGTCTTGAATCACTATCTGTAAATTTTACCTTATTAAATCTCGAGTTATTTTTTGGAGCAAAAAGAAATTTGATGTTTCACATTTTTTGGACCGGGATTATGAAAAAGGTTTGTTTTTTCAAACCTCTCCCAGCCAACTATCAGTTCCATAGAAAAGACGATCTCAGATTAACAACAGCTCCTGTGGGTTCTAGGGCCCATGAGTGACATACTCTGTCTAACAGTGTGGACATGCACTCTACATCTGGGGTTCACAGTTGATTATGGCTGTGAGTACATGGGAACACAGGTGGTTATTTTCCCTTGAGGCTCTGAATTATCCAGGGTCACTCTCTGTTTTGCTCAGTGTGTTTGTGTGTGTGTGTGTGTGTGTGTTAGTGTGGGGGGGGGGGGGGCAGCCAGGTACCCATGTTGTTATGAGTAGAATCAAGCAAACAGTGCTCTGTTAGCCATAAAAAGGCACTGACAAACTATAAGTGACCAAAGCAGCTGTAGTAACACAGATTCTACAAGTATGTGGAACTCAAGCGGGATACTGGTCTGCTTGCTAAGAACACAAAGACAACTGATCTGACCAGATTTTTCCATTACTCAGTAGATTTCTGCCTGTTTATTCATTTATTTAGAGTTTGTGTTTGTCTGAGTTTCAACCATAGCTGGGCTAGGACATGGTATCTTTTTCATCAGACATCCATGTCAACGCCTCCTTAGCCACTGCTCCACATAAAACATCAGAATAATGCTCACTAAAAGAAGCCAAATGTTCCCTAATAATCACCCCTAAATCACTGAGGTCTCGTAACCATAATAAATGGAAACTGGCCATACCCACCATTTTTACATGTGACCCTAAGCCGGATGAAATGTTTAACTGAGCCTGTACTACGAAGCAAGTGCAACATATCCAGGGTATGTTTTTGTTAGCTGGCTTGACAAAGCCTAATAACTGCAGTCTTGGATAAGCGATGTCACGACGGTGGTTATAAAGTCGTTAAGTCAACCCAGGTTTTCTCAATCTTGCTTTGAACGCGTTCACATAAAAGGGGCGGTGTTTGCACCAGATTACCAATTGCAAACATGGAGAGATCTAGAGCCACGTATTTTACTCAAGATACAACAGTTCACGTCATAGGGTCTACATTATTTATAGATTTATATCCATTATTTATTTGATTTATAGATTTTTTTTATAGTTAAATGCTAGGGGAGTAAGTATCTATAAAAAAATTTCAGTGTAGTACAAGCTGTTACCATTTTAATTGCTGTTTATTTTGGAGAGTGTTGAATTGAATAAATGTATTATTTGAACGCTTTGCTAAATGCAATAAAGTATGGTCTCTTACCTGTAAATTTACATTAACAGATATGAAATTTGGCCATTGCAATGATAAGATCATGTAATCTGCGCACGAGGTCCTTCCAGGAATGGTGACACCATTTTCTAAGAGAACTGATTGGTCAGTAGGTGGTGCTTTTATATGTTTTGATCTCTTATCTCAAACATAACCTGCTCCGGAGCAGGTTAATTCAGTCTTTGCACAGCAATGTCTATGAGACAAGTTTTGCATTGAAAAGAAGGACTAACTTCTAAACAAATAGAGCTCTCAAAATAACGTGTGCTCAGTTCACCATTTTGCTGGAAATTTTTCAGTGGCGACTGAAACTGAGCGGATCATGTTGGCACTGAAGCTAATAAATGTTGAACAACAGTTACTTTTACTGAAATTACTGCAATGCAGAAAAGACAGAAGACGTCGGAGGAGATGATGTGTATGACCACTGAACCGACTGAGGCAAAAGGAGGGCGATGCGACCAATCACAGTTGTTGCGGTCTGTGCTTTGCAGTGATGTGTAGTTACATTTTTGGGGAGATGCGCGTTGGCATCGGGTATACAGCTACGCAGAGCCTACGGCGTCGATTCGATGCAGAAGTATAAATTGGCCTTAAGTTACCATGGCAATGGACCTTGGTAAAAAGTGAACCACCTTCGTAACACTGAAAACCCAGGGTTAACCTGAAGTTACCTCTCTAACACACAAATCTTGGTTTTTTTCTTGGAAAGAATATTTGGAAGCTGAGTGAACTGCAGAGAAAATAGATCTTCCTTTATGGACTACCTTTCAAAACTGATATCAGTACTCTTAAAACGCCCACTTGAAGACACAGTTCTCAGGATACATAATAAAAGCTGAAAAGTCATAGTAATGTAACTGCTGCTTCAGCACAGAATGCATTAACTGAGGCTTTGACTCTAAGACAAGTACTGTGTTTGCTGAATGGGCTCTCTTTATTCAGTTAGTATGGATGTGGAACTAGAATGGATGGTCTGGATTTCACTTTGTGCTCCATTCAGTTTATCCCATGATCTGCAGAAGAAAATACTGTAAATGCTCAGATATATTTAACAAATCTGTAAATATCTCAATGTTAAACTTGAGTGAGGTTTTGACAGTGAAAAAGAAAAAGAAAAAGAAAAAACAAAACAAGTGCTTTAAACATATATCTACTTACTCCCTGCAACCAGCTGATGTAGGGAGACACACGGGTGAAGACAGTGGGCTTCCTCAAGGTGTTACAGCCAAGAGAGGACACAAAACTGGTCACTCCATGGACAACGTAACGGCCGCTCACCAAACAGGTCAAGGGGCCACTGGAGTCACCCTTTCATGATGAGAGTGACAACAGTTAAAATACAGATCGACAGTACTATTATCATGATACCAATATCTACTCTTCAAAACGTGAAGTCCTCATTGTATGTATGTATGTATGTATAAGAATTATAAGGATGCAAAAGGTGCCTCACATTGCAGCCAGAATCGCTGCTGCCACCAGCGCAGACCATGGTGGTCTGCTGGAGCAGGTCTGGTGGTCCATCACAGGCAGGTAAGCCTGCTTCAGCTTGGCAGACAGGGGACCTCCAGCTGTAATATAAACAGGACACTGAGCTTGAGCTTTACCCATGAAAGGGTGTTGAAGGAAAATATACAAATATAACGTTAGATGTAATTCATCGGTGTGAGATGTAAAAAAAAATCACATTTGCACATCAGCATGAAAAGTGCTACTCACTAGAGGTATGGCCCCAGCCGGTGATGTAGCAGGCGTTATTGTTGGGCAGGACCTGACCAGATGGAGGCAGAGTAGCCAGCTGTACATTGGAGTTAAGAACAGCATCAGTGGACAGACGGAGCAGGGCAATGTCATATCTGTGGACAGAGGAGTGGACCCCATTGGAGCCTTTAATACAGTCTCTTTCTGAAACCTTTCCTGCCCATTAAACCATCTTCACCTCAGTGCTGAGTCCGTATTATGATAAAACAGTGTCTGGGTTCCTGTCTAAATCTGTAGTATCCAAAATGTGGGATGCAAAAAAACTCTTGTTAAAAAATAATAGAAGAATAAAGAATAGATTGAAGAATAATATGGTGAAGCACAAACCCTCCAGCCACGTTGTTGCGGTTCCAGTTGGGGTGAACGTAGACTGCGCTAACACTAAGGTACTGCTCTGTACCCTCATGGGTGTAGATGTCATGATCTCCAACCACAACACGCCAAGTCCTTGAACTGCAGAAAGGTTGAAATCAAATCATATGAGAATGTAGAATCTTCTGTGAAGCTGGGGCTTGTTGAAATACTACACAAATACATGGGTTTCTCAGTAACTCATGCTTGAATTTCTTTCTCTTGCTGTAATATGAAATATTTTATTAATTTCATTTACGTGTCGACACAGTGAGCTGCAGTCATCACCCATCCTGTTCTGATCAGACTGCCTCCACAGGTGTGGTAGTAGCTGCCACCAGAGAGATACTGGAGAGAGATCTGAGAGAGAAGGAGGAAAAGAAATCAGAGGATCTGTCACTTGTTTTAACTCATTCTGTGACTTTTCCATGTCTGTATGCAAGGAAAGGTTGATGTAGCAAAGCAGTATTTACTTTCTCTGAGATGACAGTGAGCTGCGATAGTGATAGGTCCTAGAGAAAGATCTGAGATGGAGACAACAGTTGTCATAACCACAGGAGAGAGAAAAGTCAATGGGGAGGCGGAACAACAGCTTGAAGTACAGAGCTAAAAGCAACCTTTTTGTCTAACACCAAGTCAAACTGTTGGAAAAATCTCAGAGTCACTGTTTCAAGCTCAAAGAATTCATAGGCTGCCAACTGCCTGTCTGTTGTTAGCTCCATGGCTTACCTGCCAGGGCCAGGAATTAGGACTTGCGATCTCACCACCAACAACTCTCTCCACCATGGTCTGGTGCTCCAGGTATATGGGCTCAGCATCCTCGGCCAGCACTGAGGATGGACAAAAACACACTCAAAATTTATACAACTTCTGAACAGCCAAAAGAACAGAGATGTTTCACCTTATTTCTTTCCAAATATCTGTTTATTATAGTGTCAAGACTATTAAATCAGAAAGACAAAAAGTCAACAAAAAGAAAAAAATTCATTTAGCTGTTTTTAGAAAGTGAGAACTTCCCCAGGGCAGCGAGGATGGTCAGCCAAAGAAATCTCATCATGTCTGCAGTACATAGAATGATGACATGACCCAGGAAGCTCCCATATCTTTTATACACAGTCTGTGTATGCATCATGGCTTCTTTGGTGTGCACAGATGTGTTTGGTCTCACAGTTATCAGCATTACCAAGAACAATCTGCAAATATGACATGTGGTAACTGCTAAATTCCATTGAATTTTCCTCATGATTTTTCAATGCCCACAGCCTCATCTGTCCTTGCACGTGGTTCACAAGCTATAACCATGTGCATCACAGCACCTTTAAACTTAAATCCAGGATGAACCCTCTTGAGATACGATGGATTGTGAAGTAAGCTTGAAAAACTCTGACGTAAGCCTAAAAACTGTACATTAGGTTTCTCAGTTTTAGCAAGACAGTCTTAATGCCTCCGCCAAGGAGGTAGTTTTTGGTGTGGTTTGATTGTTTGTTTGTCTGTCTGTTTATCAGCAGGATTACAGAAAAACTACCAGGCCAATTTTCATGAAACTTGGTGGAAGGGTGTAGCGTTGGCCATGGTAGCACCCATTAAATTTTGGAGCAGCTCTGAGTGACGGTGTGGATCCACGTACTACTTTCCACTTTTGTAGTATCGGTGTCTATAATTTGTCCCACGTGCGTGAACCCGTCGTAGTTATAGGGAATAGTATGCCGCGTTGCAACTACACACGCAACAAAACATAACAGCCACCTCAGACATCACTGTAGAAACAAATACAGCAGGTATGTAAGAAATTAGCAATGTCTACATTATCCTTCCTGTTTATTCCATGGGATCAAAGTACGCATATTTAAAGGCTATAAGGGCTAGCATAACACGCGCATAATTGCCAATTGTTTCTCACAATAAATTAGCTTTCACAATCATACATTCAGACTTTTTTGTTCTAATAGTTTAGGAAATATATCCACATATATACAGTGGTTGCGGTTGCAGATTTGAATATCTTAGAAGAGTGGACCATTAGCTTTAGCACTGGTCTGTGCTCTCAGAGTGCACCTCTAGTTATCACGGTTAAAGTGAATTTTTCAGTATACGTTGTAAATCTGTCATTTTAAATTGGTAAGATGCCATCACATTTCTGTTGGTGTACTGACATAAAATTTAAATGATTTTACAGAAACATTTTAATATCTGAGGTTTACATAGGAAACAAAGACGTAAAATATAGCCAAACAACTGATCAGTTAAAAGTGTTTTGTTTAGAAATGCAATATTTTGTATGGGGCAGGAGCACTGATAAGGAAAGGAAGCTGGTCATGGAGCACAGGGTGATCTGAGGTCATTCAGTGCTAAAATTAGGCTGATCCCATCATTCACTGAATCTGTGTTCAAGGAAATTAAATAGAAAGACAGTAAACCAGGTGTGTAGAAATAATTCTTGAAAGACTTTTAGAAATATCATAAATCTTGTGTCTGAATGAGAGTATATGTATACTTTGTAAGATATAATTAGACCTAGAGTGGTATTAGCTCTAAGATGTCGTGTGAGGCCAGTATGTAAAAATGGTTACTGTAGGGTAAACAGAGGCATTTCACTGGAGGTAAGTAAGTGATTCCTATCATTCACATTTTAACTGAATCTGAGTTTGAGGCTCTGTCATGGATACAGTAGTTGCAGTAATAGCTTATGTGTTGTGTCATCTTTTCCACTCATGCCTATTATAATCATTTTGTTACATACCAACATGTATTTGTGCTGTGATATTTTTCACTGTAATCACATTGTAATAAAAAAGAGGAAAATTAAGAAGTGAAATGGTTTTCTTAATAAATAAGAATAGATGGAACAAGTTTCCCAAATCTGTATAAACCTCTTTATAAATGTCTTTAGACAGGGTTTCGTATTTAATTCAAACAATGAGCAGTATGAAATACTGTCTTGCTGTTTGTATTTACACGCATTATTAACTTTTGTTTATAGGTCTTCTATCATAATCAATCGATTTGAAATCATTAAGTGAATCCACATTTCCGAAACAATATAAATAAGTTTAAAAAAAATTCAGTTTCAAAAAATTATTTTCAGTTGCTTGCAGAAAATTATTCCTATGCACTAGGTGGAGCTAATACATAACACAACTAGAGAAGACACGCTAACAGTCATTCAATGCTGACTCTCTTCTAGAAAGTTCTAAGAGTATGATTTACCACACCTTCTAACCTGGTGCTCATTCATTTTCACATCCTCTACAATTAATCAAATAAAAGATCTAGAAAATTGTACAAAATAGTGGAGAGTATTTTAAATTTAATTAAGATAATCATTTGCAGCTGTGTGCTTGTACAGCTAAACTCTTCTTTACCATTTGAAACTAAAACTATCTTTTTGGCCAAAAGGCTATGCTTTTCATGTGACCTTTCAGAAGAAATGAAATATTTTCATTTAACAACAGTTCAAATGACTGCAGCAAAGGTTACATTACTGCATTATAAAGTATGAAGGGGTCACTCAAGAAGAACTGTTTAAATGGAACGGACCACAGCTCTCACACTGTTGGCAAATCATATGGAGATACACCAAAACCTCACTCAGCAAGAGGTTCAAAGGCCTCACTGATGATCAAATTATAAACATTTCTAATGTTTTCAGACTAGATGGTGAGGTTTACATAGTTTTTCTAGATTCCAGCCCTAGTAATACACTGAACGTCATATTTTTGGTACAGCTATGCATAAACCTGGATGGATTCAAATCTACTGTAGATCTTGTATTTGTAGAGCTGGTTCTGACATATTGCTCCTGCACTAAAAAATGTGCAGCAGTGTTTTTCTCAGGGGCTGGAGTTGCAAAAGACCATTTTAAATATCTACACAGCTCTGAGTATTTTCTGTATTTCAGTGTCAGTAATATGAAACATACACACACACACACACACACACACACACACATTCAAAAAATAAACTCAAAATAAAACTTCTGGACAGGTCTTCCTGTGGGATTATTCTTAACTATTTTTTGATAGTTGAACCAATATTTTGTTTGTCTTTGGTTAATATCTGACCTTGTTTTAAAACCTGTGAAATCCCTTTCAGAGGAGTTGTGGAGCTGCAATGTTTACTCCACTGAAATGTCTTCATATTTTTGCTCCTCAGCCATTTCACTGGATCATCCATGACTAGATTATTGTTAATGTCAAAAGTAAATTTCTCACAAAGTTTCACCCTTTTTGTTAAGGCAAGCAAGTTCCCACCAAAGAAAATCGTGATCTTTGTTCAATTTATTTTTCTTTCTGTCCTGACAAGTACCCTGGTCCCTAGTCCCCATACCTGTGAGAAATGGCAGTACTGAATTTGCACAAAATATAATATCAGCATGACTTAAGAATTTGTGGAGTGTTTTCGTGCACAATTCAGAGGGAATTTGAGGTATATTTTCAGAAGTGCTGACTTCTGTTGGCCATACAGATCAGGCCTCATTTTGCAAAAGTGTCTTGAGCCTAAGACATTTGCAAAAGTCATCTTAAGAAACCAAAATTTAATTGTGAGTTGTTTCCCAAAACTTTAAGAAGCTGGTGAAAATCATTGTAGATTTAACTAGTCTTAGAAAGCTATGTGGACCATAAAGAGCAGTGACATCATGCAAGACACTTGCAGCACAAGCCAGAAAGGTATATTCTAATGTTGTTTGGCTGTTCATACAGCCTTAATACTACTCTGCAGTCAGTGGATATAGAATCTCACCAGATTATGTGGGTTACGCAATTAAAATGCCTAGGCATAAAGTTTTAAAACTAATACAGAAGCTATTGGCACATTTAATATTTTATATCTTGTTTTATGTTAGATCATTAAATGAAATCCGAAATAAAGCAAATCTTTGTATTTTTTATACATTTCACACATCATGTTGATTTGCTTAAACTTGTAAACCTGCTTTATTCTTATTTTTCTCATTTTTTGTCCCCAAGATTACGTTTGTATCCTTTTTGCCATTACTTCATTCCCACATGCTTGCTACATGTAACATTTCCTTGAATAATATCTGATTTTTTTTCTTTCCACATTAAAATCCATTAAGCAATTTACATATTAAACTGTGTGTCAGGTCTTACAAACAATCTGGCCAACTGGGGAATTTGTCAGGTCCAGGCAAAGCTGTGATTCCGCTATCAAACATCAAGTCTTTAAGTTGTAAACCCAAACCACCAAGAGTGAAATATTCAACATCACAGTCAGACTGTTTTAGAGTTACAGCATTCAATGATGTTAAACATTAAAATTTGAATATTTTCCTTTGGTTGTTAAATAACTGTGTATAAAGTCTCCTGGCATATGGTAATGGCATTGCACTGCTCTCCATACTTTTCGGGATCTCTGGAGCAGACAGTGTTACTGCAGATACATCCTGAGTGTCTCTTAAGTGCCGTCTCAAGAGACTACAGTAAAAAATAACAAATCTTATTAAAAATAAACTTAAAAAACAATCTTAACTTCTAAGATCAACCCCCACTGAGAAACCAGAGTTACAGACACTAACCAAAACCAGTAAAATTTACTAACATCATAGCCATTCTGATGATTTCCCTTCTTACTGAGTCTCCTGGTTTGTAGAGACAACTTTATTTACACAGGTGGTACCATACACATTTTATTTTATATATGGTCCTGGCCAAGCTTTGGGACCCATTCCCTGATTTGTGCTATGTAAGGGGCTGAATTTGTCTTGAACTGAATGGAACCACAACACACAGGAAGAGGCTAGTTTCCTGACTGTGAGAGATGATTGGGTCATACCTAAGCCAGGTCATTTTTGATAAATGGAATAGTAAAGCTTGATGGAAGCACACTCTATTAGACTTTTGAATACACAGTACACTCAGACTGTGTGTGTGTGTGTGTGTGTGTGTGTGTGTGTGTGTGTGTGTGTACATACATACATACATGCATATATATGTGCATATATACAGTATATATGTGTGTGTGTATTTTACACTGAACACATGCAGTACAATACCCTGCACATTCGTGGTTCCAACAGACAGGATGCTGAGTGCATAATGTGTGTATACATAAGCATCTGAAATTCTCTGTGTGATATGAGCCATTTATTAAAAATTAATTTGTGTACCTTGAAAAGATGAGTGAAGAAGTAAACCAACTTTTTTAGATTCACCACGAAAGAAAACCCACTGAGCAACTTGACCTTTGCTTCACCTTGAAAAAAGCTACAATGAAAGAGGCTGCTTTAGGCAGCCTGAAGACAGAACACTCAGTACAAGTTTGCCTGTGTGTTCAATTGAACACTAAAAGCATGAGAACTTCCACTTCCTGCGAGTCAAACTTGATTTTAGTAGCCAAACAAAGCATCTCTTGACATTGAATTTGGCAGTGAGATTGAATTAGTTTCTTCCCAAGTCTAGTCAGTCTGTAGACACAAAAAATTCACACACTGCACATGGTATGACGTTGGCTGTTGCTTAGTTACGGGGCTCTTAAGCACTAATTGATAAATTATTAGCATGCTGTATTTTAAGAGGATAAAAATTAATTTCACAGTTTTATCAACATTTATGCAAATATGAATTCAGGAACTGAATCAAACATGATTCATCCTTAGTGTTCTCTGTAGAAGCACAAAATCCTCATTCAACAACATGAGTAAGGTCTGAATAAAGTAAGTACATTAATATTAATTTTATATTGAAAGCACACTGCAGAACTGTATATATATACAGTACATGTGCAATACTATGTGTAATATGAGCCATTTTTTGAAAATTAATTTGTGTACCTTGAATAGATAGGTGGAGGAAAACACCACAATCAGACTCATTACTATTGGAAGCCCACTTAGCAGGCTGATCTTTACTTCACCTAAAAAATAAGACAAAACAATACAATAAAGGAGTTTGTTTCAGGCACCCAGAAAAGAGAACAATCAGTATCAATTTACTTGTCTACTCATGTAAACATTAAAAGTGTGAGAACTTTCGCTCCCTGATAGTCAGACCTGATTTTTAGTAACGAAACAAAAGCATGACTTGACATTGACTTTGGCAGTGAGATGAATTAGTTTGTTCCCAAGCTTAGTCAATCTGAGGACACAAAAAAAGTCCTCTTGCTACTCATTCACCAACCTCTCGTTAGGCAGAGCTTGTGATAGTCCCAACAATGGGCATGAAAACAATGGGAAGGTTTCAATACCAAAGCCCTATATCACACTTGTAATTAAAGAGAAAGTCATTAAAAGTGTCTGCATTTTGGATTATACTCTTATCTTCCCCATTAAAACGATAGCCGTCCTGACTGGTAATTGAGTGTACCGCGTTGAGGAAAGAGAGAGGGCTGGTCGGCAGGTCGAAGGACTAACAGCGTTCCTATTTTCACATTATTTGGTGGATTTGGTGGCCCTCTGATTCCCCTGCATCTCCCTCAGCTCTGTGAAGCAGGATGAATCAAAAGTGTGGATCAAAGAGAGGAAGTATTGGGGATGTTTTAATTAAAGATGTTTGTTCTCGATAGAGCGTCGCCTCTTAATGAAGGCAGGATTTGGGTTCCCATAAATGTGTTCAACACGAGCCAGGAAATTGGGTTTTCAAAGTTAATGGCTTGTACTGATAGCACTGGGCGATTAGAAATCTGAGAGAGAGTATTCAGTTCTGCTTCCATTAATGGCACTTTTATTGGCAGTAAAAACAAACTGTTCTGAATTTACTAGGAGAGTTTCAGTATAGTTTCACAACAGCAATACTACAAAAAAAAAACTACTGTAAATGATAACAGTGAGAATACTAAAGAAGAGAAAATAGAGTGTGGGAAAAGACATTTCATTTATGTTTCATTTAACTAAGGAATAAACAGACTACAATGCATTCTGATTCAAAAGACTGTGTTGCTTGGCAGTAAACTGAAAAAAAAGGTTTCTTCACCGCTCTGTGGTTAATCCAGCCATTTTCTCAAACAGCCCTAAGCTTTTGCCATTTCAAAGGTATTGCAGTATTGTGAAAGAGATGTCTTGTTTTGCATTGTGTCACACTCTCAAGAGTGTGTTTCTCTGTAGGTATATTCATTTCTCCCGTGTTGTCATCAATATGGTGGCAGCAGCAGGGAGTGTATCCTGCCAGATTAAGCAGGAGGCCATCAGATAGCTGGAAACTCAATCCCACAAGGAGACTTTTTTTCTTTCCAACATTTGAGAGCGCCTTGCTGTCTGTAGGCTTGCAGAGGCTTCTAAATCCTGGGGGAGGGGGGGGGGCACTGGATTCCCTCAGGGATTTGGCTACATCCATACTAACAAACAAATGCTTTCCCTCTCTGTCTCTCTCTTTGTCTTTCTGTGTGTGTGTGTGTCTCCCTCTCTCTCACACACACACACAAACATGACTGGTGGACACAGTTCTCCCCTGTGCACTATGGTGCAGGTGTCTGTTGCATCAGAAAGCCTTTATACAGATTTTAAGTGGACCTATTTTTTGCACTTCAGGTTAAGGAGCACTTCCCTAACATCTGTGGAGCAGTATGTGATACCCAGGGCAAATAAGGACAATCTTTATCTTCAGCAGGCTCACTCAGGAAACCTAATCTCCATATGTGAAATGTCATTGTTGTTCTTCAGCCGACCACACAACCATAACAATTTCTTTAATGAACAGTTCACCTTTATCCATTAAGAAAACTGTTAAATATCTAAAAGCCTATTATTAAACCCTGCATGACAAGTGAATGAATTACACTGAGCCATGTTACAATACAGTGGCACAATACTTAAATATTTCCAGAAAAATTATGTTACATGCTCTATAAACAGTTTTTATCCTATATTGTGTTCATGATGGCTTTATGACATGCTGTGTGAGAAGTGGTACTCCCCCTCTGAATATTGACAGTAAATTTATCATTGGTTTTGCTACAATCTTGTTTTCTCGGAGTGTTTCCATAGCGTGCAGGTGGCAGCATGTGGTGAGAGACAAGGCTACGTTCATGGATGAGGTGAAACAGGTCAGGGTAAACAGGCCAGAGAGACCTTTTATTGGCTTTCCCCATGTGTTTTTCACAGCTCAATGTAACACCGCATAACATTAACATTCATGGCGAAAAACACATAAGTGGAAAAGAGGGGGCATATTACAAACCAATTTATTTTATTTCAGCAGCTGGTAGACAGAGTCCAAATGGTACATATATACATATGAGAAGAAAGGACTCAGCAATGACCTCTGCTTTCATGTCTCATCTGTTAAGTAATGGAAGTGTGTTCACGGCAGCGTGTTGACAACGGAGGGCCAAGACCAAGGTCAATCAACTAGCCAACAAAGCATGTGACTGGTCAGGTGGTAACACAGATGAGGAAAGATTTAAAATACCCCAGAGGAGAAATGCTGTATGTAAGCCATACTGAAACGGAACAGCAGACATGCAGGAATGTACACTGGAGAGAACCATTCATTTCTGCTAATTCGGTTCAAAATTTACATTAGCATTTTCTGATCGTTACAGATTTTTTCCCCCTATATCACCACAGACATGATACAGTTTTGAAGTCCTGTGAAGCTACATGTTGCAATTAAATAACTTTTCAATGCTGTTAACTGTCAAAAAAACTGGCATTTAGATGAAACACTAGAAATGTTATGAACGCCGTGAACATAATTGAATCAAACCCAAATTGCACCTGAAATGAGCAAATCTTTTGATGAATAAGAGGTAATGTGAGGTAGTGTAGATTTGAATCTTTTAAGTTTTTAACTTTCTTTTAACTTTTGATCAACACACACTCTCTCTCTCTCTCTCTCTCCCCCTCTCTCTGTCCATCTGTCTGTCTGTCTATCTATCTATATATATATATAGTTATATATGTGTGTGTGTCTGTGTGTGCATGTGTGTATAGGTTGTAACAGCAACATTTATTTCACTTCACATGGACGTTTTTGCAACTGCTCTTGCTACAACTCATTATGTTATCTTGTCAGCCAGTCCACAGGACTTTCCTTTGCCAATGTCCATGACTGCACTGATATGCAAAATGGTTATTGGGATTGGAAATGTATGACCTGTGGTTTTTTTCCTGCCAGCAATCAGGATGTGTTGGTCTACTTCAGTGACATTATGCACCGTGTGGTGTTACAGCGGAGAAACTGATCCGCAGGGCTATTTGCAACATTTAATTGCAATTAAACCGCAATGGAAACAATCAATAGCTCTCTCTTTTCTTTCTCTCTTTATCATACTCCCTCTCTTGCTCACCCCTCCATCTCCTGCTCTGTCTCTCTTGCATACGCACTGGGTGGGGGGAGAGGGTGCAGGGGGGAGATGAAGCAGTCATTGGGAGGAAAAAGATGATCTAAGGGGGCTTTAAGCACATGATTGATTGAGGGAAGTGCTGTCTATCCATCTCTGTCTCCCTGTGTGGACACCATGTGTGTAGAGTGCAGTGCCTACTGCCACAGCATTGCTTTGCTCCTCCAGTACCAGGCCAAAAGGTATTTAAGAACAGTCCTGCCCTCTGATTTATCAGTGTCCCACTGTGTCAACAGCCGTGGAGGTACAAGCTTTGATTTCTTGCCTCTCACAGAAGAGCCCAGTCTATATTTTATATTAACGTTCATTGTGACATTGATGTATGCAACTGAAAGTCAAGCAACTAAATACGGCTCTTTTTAGGTATAAAAACAAAAACAAAAAACAAACAAAACCAAAAACAACAACAACAAAAAAATAAATAAAAAGAACAGACAAATAAGCAAACCAGGTGGGCTGTTCTGTACCAAATGTAAATGCTAATTAAAATGTCCATTCAATACTGTTTTCAATTTGGACAACAGAACATATCTTGGGAGGAGATACACACTGTAAAATTTCTGAATGTGCTCTTTAACATAAAGTTGCACTAGCAAAGCCAACTCATTCTCTACAATAGTGGCAGCAGAAAAGCCTTGGACGTCTTATGAGGATAGAATATTAATGTTTATTCATGCTGAGCTAATTAAAAAACTAATTAATAAGAACCGTTCAAATCCTGTATGAAGGAATGCAGCTATTACCACTTCTATCAGTATAGAGAGAGGTTTCTGCATTCCGCTCCATAATCCTGACATTCAAGGAACCTTTGTTCTGTGAATCCATTGTGGATTCTGTCAATCAAATTTCAACACTGACATTTGGGTGGACTGTTCTAAAGTGCAGTCCTGAGGTTCGTATGGTTTGAGCAACATAAGCTCAATATATTGCATTACCCACAGCTTGCTTTGGGTGAAACAGCTTAACCCACTCTCTTCATGCCTACAGGTACGTAACTGAAAAGCTTACCGAAACAAGCTTATCACAGAAGGCAAAATTCTATTCTCTAAAGGTGAATCCATGAAGAATATGTCTCAGATGTTATCATTTTAAGTACGAGCCTAGATTTGAACAGCGGTGCAGCCTTAAATGGGAATACCATGGTGATCTTTTTCTGTCTGAACTTTCCTGATCTAAATTATGGTTTAAAAAAAAAAAAAGGAAAAAGTAACAACATGGCATTTTTTGTCAGTTCTTAGAACAGAGAATTTCCATTTCATGAAAGAGGATCTTTAGGATTTACTTTTATCATGACTGTCTTTGTTCAGCAAAACAGGGCCCTCCTTTTAGGTGCAAACACATCAAGGGTTGGCTAAATCTGTCACAAGCAAAGGTCTGACTATTCACAAAAGAGGATAAAATATTTCCCTTAATCTAAATGAATTCAGAACACAGTAAATTAAGCTCAAGGGGTAGAACATTAGTGCATATACAGGTAACCACCAAAACTAAAGCACATGCTGTAGGAAATTTGGGATTTAAAGCATGTGTTTTCTGAGATAATAAGGCAATTCAGACCCCAACATGGTTAGGGTACCCTTGTGTAAAAAGACTGCATAGGGCCACTCACTCATTATTTTGCCCACTTTGGCTAGAGGTCGGTGACTTCCTCCCTAAAAAACAAATATTTGCAAATAAAAGCACACAAATGAGCACATACAGAGAGTTCCAGAGAGTAAAATCTATGCCAAAGCGCAGTCAAGCTGCTGTATCAAGTCAATATGGTCCATCATCCTGTTAAGATATTTTAATTTGATGTTGTCTTTATTTTAGCTTTATTTAGGTTATATTAATAAATAAACTAGAGAAATAAAGCTATATATTTGGTTCCTTCTTGCCCTGAATATACAGCTTTACTTTATCTGCCTATGAAATGCAAAAATGTGGACTGGTAAAGAATCTTTGGTTTGAGGTTATTTGTGTTTTTGTTAAGATACTTGGTTCCATGGCTTTGTCTGGGATTCCCTCCCAAAATGTATCAACTTCAGATCACACTGTCCTGATTAAATGACTTATTTCTGCATGGTTACCAGTTAATTAACAAGCAAACTATTACTCCAGAGGTAAGTTGCTTTATGAATGTTTAGAAAATTTGTAGCACTACCAAAGCCTTACTCTTATGTAGAGGGATTCTTGAAATCAAGAAATGAAGTCTCTCAGAGAGAGAGAGAGAGAGAGAAATGGAAAGAGCTTCATAGGCCAAACTTAATTATCAGCAAGAGGAAGCCATTTAGAGAAACTGTCTCGTTAATTAAGAGAGTATGTCCAACCTCCCTCCCCCATCACATACACATTCTAAATTCCATTTCCCTAAGTGTGTATGGGAATTTCTCGCAATAAAAGGAGCACTAAAATCCACAAATTTAGAGTCTTTCCAATTACTGATAAAGATTGTAAGGATTGTTAGCTTTTGCATACATAAAAATGGTCAATTACCGGTGAGACTGTCAATTAGGTAATGGGACTAAAGACAGAGTTTATAATGTTGGAAATTCAAATAAAATATTTCACTATGTTAAAAAATAGTGTGTGGAGCACTGCCTCATCTACAACCACGAGGAAATAGCCCCATTCTTGAAATGAACTGGGCACAATGTCATTCAGTTTCAAGACAATGATACTAAAAATAGTCTAAAAATCGCGATTGCGATATTTCTTCATTTTGATCCACGTGGTGGTGATGGAGGTAGCAATGATCAGACATGCAAAGTCACAAGTCCAGGCTAACAGTAGTGCATTGATATCTTGATGACACAAATTGCTTTTTCACCTTCTTCATCAGACCATAATTAAAGTCTGCCCTGAATAAAAATGTCTTGCTTGTCAGAGATAAGACCATTCATCTCCACTGAGCAGACAACCTTAGAGGCCAGTCCACACAAAATGCAATACATGGTCTACGACTGCGGATGTCATTTTTTTCCCTCTGTCATACCCATAATTTTCTACTGCAGTGATTCTATTTTGCATATTCCAGAAAAGGCAGGGTCCAACATTCTAGGCAGAAGATATATGTTCGAGTATTGTATGGCAATAGCTTAATCCTTCTGTACTAAAAGGATTTGTTAAAGGATTCGTTCACTTTTGAAGCAGAGACCACCTAACTTATTAAAACATTTTAGTTAGTAGGGGGCACTATCCCTATGAGTATTAATAATATTGTTTTTTTTAAGTAGCTATAATCATGTTTATAAGGCTTTGTAACCTATACAGATACAAAATTATACATAAATACATAGAAATGCTCATGTAGCATTACAAACAACTACTAAAGGTCTCTGAAAGGTTAAGAATTGAATTGTTTTGTTACAAATGGCTGTTTGAAAAACATAACAAGGATGGATATAAAATTTTATAAATCACTTTTAGCTCAATATTTATATATTTATAGAAGATCATAATCACTTATCATAATGTGTACATTTGTTGGAAATACTCATTGCTACTTCAGTATCTACACATAGGAGATAAGTGAATTATTCACATGCAAAATATATGACATTATTATTATCATATGTGATTTTACATTCTTTAAGTATGTTCTATGGCACCATCTATAATACAACACAAAGCACCACTGTTTTCAACAGATTACAAATGAAAGTTAACCTACAGCAGTTCAACTTGAGCATGACATTTATTCCATAAGACAGAAATGAACTTGAACCTTTAATAAGACAGGTTGTATTGTTGTATTAAATCAAAACAATTATGTCATATTTGCATAATGAAATAGATGTGCGCAGAGTCCAAATAAAAGCGCTGGCATCAGATACTCCAGCAGGTGGGCCAAAGACTTAAACTGCTCACACAATGTCCAACATGTCTGCAAAATACCAAGGGACAGGGGTTACCTATTTAACTCCATTTGTTCAAAGATATGCCTACGTTTTGCCTTCCTTGTTTCGATAAATGCTTACATCAATGCCAACAATGTGTGACAAGCGCATGAACTGGGTTATCTTCCCTCCCCCATCTCCCTGTAGGTCACCCCTGTCTGATGACTGTGCAACACCTCCATGTAGCATGCATTCTTCATTTAAAATGAATACATGATAGCAACTCCATTCTTGTGCTGAGGCTGACATGTTGGAAACAGTTTATGAATAAGGCAAGGCTTATGTTCAGGCCAAGTGGTCTTTTTACACACCTCTGCTCTTTAGTGCTCCTCTAAACATCTGCTGAAATGCCTCTGAAACATTAATGTCTGTATTAAAAAGTATTGTTTATAAAATTGTTCTAATCTGAACATGTTAAAATGTTGTGTATGTATCAGATGTATTCTATTAACGTAGACATATTTCATCACAGAAGCGACAGTGAGAGACTTCAGATCAGAAACCTAGTATGCCACCTGCCACAACATAGAGAATGAGGCAAACAACACTAAAAAAAACTCAACAAAGGCATGTGTTTTATTACCAAAATAGAAATATGTTTGTATAATATGAATGTATTGTGTTTATGTTTGTTAAATGTTTGTTTAATGTAAAGCAACAAAATTCTGATGAATTAGATCAACATATATTGATTCTAGGAGGATGAGTTATTTTGGATCAATGACACAAGTATTGCTAGCTACTGTGCATGGCCCACACTCCCTGCGTAGATGGGCGGAACTTCCCAGCATGCCTTCGGGCGATAGACTGTTGTTTAGCCATAGTTTGTTACTGTTCAGCTTATGTTTCCCTTTTGTGTCTAGTAGAAGTGTTTGTGTATTGCTTATAATTTAGTCTTTGTCTAGTGTTGATTAATACTTGTGATAGTTTTAACATTAACAGTGTACTGTGAATGTAATTGTCTTTGTGAAAGATGTACTGCCCTCCTACCATGTTAGCAGTTGAGTGTGTTATTTCTTGTTGGGTTTTTTTTCTTTTCTTTTTTTTCTGTTGCTAAATGAAGGGGTTGTTGCCAAAGAGAGCAAAGGTGGTGTTGTCTCTCTAAAAGAAATCAAGCTTGCCACATTAGAACAATTTAAACTGTGTTTTCACTGCCTGGTAGAAGTGACACAAATCTGATTTTTCGCTCACATGTGGCATAGATTGGATATGTATTATGAACGTATAAACAGGAAAAAAACCGAAACAAACTGGTTGTTTACTTCTGTTTCAGAAACCAAACCCTCTAGCATGCATACGGGTTGTTTCAAGTGTTAAGCAAATGTAAACACAGGTATCGGATATGGGTCACTTTTAAAAGCAGATGTAAACAGGCGGTCAAAAAAATTGGATATAGGCAAAAAATCGGAACTGGGCATCGAGACCTGTGGTGTATGCAGCCTGGATGAATAAATAAAACAACAGTAGTAATGATAAAAATTGTTAAAATGATTGTGTTTTTGTACTTTTTATTGAAATTGATCAACTTTCGGTAACCTACTGGTATTTAATTAAATACTTACCAGTGCCACCAACAATGATAAATCTAACTGTAACAAGATTTACATTAGTAAAACTAACAAACATCACATTGTGGAGCCTGTGGCCTAGGGGTTAGAGAGGCGGGTTTATGACCGAAAGGCTGCCAGTTTAATTCCCAGGACCAGCAGGAAACCATACAATGGCTGTGGACCATTTCAGTGCTCTGTATGTGTGAGACAAATAACGTTCTTCTTCTTCTTAATTCATTCAACAAGACTGATACAAGTAAGACAGCCAATGTGCTAGCTCATTTGACTAGACTTACTAAAGACAAACATTTGGATTCAATGCAAGGCTAACAAATTGGACTTAAATGAAATGACTACATTTCATCCACAAATGTATGTTGTATTCATAGAACATAATGAAGACAGACTAGTTTTGCTTGATTCGTTTAGATGGAAATATGTGGCATGGTTAAATGGCATTTATTCAAGGAATTATTTTTTTGAGTGAATGAGTCCCACACTGCTATTCAATAGGAGGCATTCATGACACACAGACCCTTTAGACCTAAAGCTGACCTATGAACTCAGAATTAGGTGATCTAAAGGAAAAAGAAAATAATCATCTTTTTTTTTTAAGTGTGAAAAGAATAGATAAAAAACATGGTCTTACTGCTCTTTCAAACTTTGTCCTCATATAGAGCCCTCATTATGATACACTCAAAGAATCAATTACTTCTGTGGTATGTTCAATTATCTCTAAAAAAAATAATAAAAAAAAAAAATAAAATAGAAAAACTTATTCCTACCACAACAGTAATAATGATTGATACATCATGGTGCAATTTGCATTTGTTAATCCATTATATATTTTTTGTGGTTTGCTCATCAGACCACCATATGGGGGTTGTTCTGTGCAGTTGTAATTGTCTATCTAATGGGTTATGCATTATGGATAGCTTTTAAAGCTTTACAAATGAGCTTATAATGTATCATAAAGTGGATATTTGTAGAAAGAATGATCAAAAGCCTGCAAATATACATTTTACCACACCTCACCCATTACTTTTCTTTTTTTTAAACTCTAACTGTTATAAGGAAATGGCATTTGCTAACTGGAACCAATATAATGTTTTCCCACTCTTGGTGCCTTATCTAGGTTCTTATGCTTGGTCCCTGCTGTGCAAACTAACAGGCAAATACTGTTCTTAAAACCATGAAGATCACCTTCTTTGTTATTAAAAGGCTCATGTAATGAAATTTTAATTTTTGTCAGAACTAATATCAAATTTATGTGACTTGATGTAAAAGAACTCAATTTTTTTTTTGACAGATACTTCTTACTTAACTTGTGTACATTTTTACAAAGTAATTGTATTCCTCTCTGGATACAGAATTTGAGTCCTAAAGTCTGCCCACCTCTGTTTTTAGTGTGAATGAACCGTGACACAAGCGAAAACCACGGCACAAAGTCTCAAAGGCTCAAGGGCTTCTTTTCAGTTGGAACTGTATCCACTCTGTTGACTGTTCTGAGAAAAGTTTGGTTGGTCATGGTCACTGTGGCAACAGTCAGAATGATGAAAGAGAGAATTTGGAATTAATCACCTTTTGGGAAAAGAAGTTTTTGTTGCAGTTGGTTACAAAGATGTGCTTTCGTCGAACATCGAAATGGTTCATGTCTAATTTAAGAAGACACCCTGAGTCAGTGACATCCTGACATGTGCAACATCTCCCTGTAACCAAGGTGTCCATGGTTGTCCCTCCCTGCCTCTATTCCTTGCTCCTTTTTGTCCTGAAGAACCCAGCAGGTCCTCATTAGAGTTAATGGTCCATCTGTCCATTTCTCCAGGGCTGGCCAAGATTCCATCAACTCCACTCAAATGCTTTCATAGTGTATTGCCAAGTAAACAGTTGTTTGGGACCATGTTTGGTGACTCACAGATCTTTCTTCGAAAGGCTGCAACGCAGTGGGGTCAAGAGCTTCTTGCTTCGTAAAACCCCCAAATCTTACCACATGGGGTCAGAATGCAGAGTCTGTTCATCTCACAGCCAATTTCCAAGGACCTGGCAGACCAAAGCAGGGCTACATCTGCTTGCATTCTGACCACGGCAATGGCAAATCAGCATGCATGTCCTGGCCGCCCTGAGTTGGAGAGTTGCTTCTGATAGCACTCCCATGCCACATTTCAATGCCCAATAAATTATTTAAAAAATGCTCTTCGTTCTAGTAATGTGTGAGCTAACATGTAGCGATTTGTTTGTGTTTTCAGAAAGCAACATGTTGTGAACCTTCTCCTGGCATCTTTTATTTATTTATTTATTTATTTATTTATTTAATACAATCCTTTCTCTTTAAAGAAACGATGGAAAAACAACAGCTGTATGGGAAGACATTTTACTTTTGGTGGGACAGTGACTGTATAACATGGTCTCAACTGTTTGTGTCATGATATTGCATACTTAAAAAAAAAAATCTATTTCTGAATTCATCCTGTCTGATGACACCATCAGGACTACCCACTTAAACAATAACATCTGAGTGCTCCCTTTCATTGCAGTCTTCCATCCATTTTTTCATTCTGTGCCGTTTAGTTTCTCGGTGATGCCACGCACAATCAATGAGTGACTTAATTTCTCTGTGGCAGACTTCCTGTAAGAAGTCCCAGGACACTGCCTCAGTGCCAATAAATCCTTTCCCAGCCCTGCTTGCGCTCTCTCTGCTTTCATTACCCTCCCGCTTCACTTACATGCAGCACCGAGCCATTTAATTTGTTGTGCAGTGGAACCATAGAAATGCATTACAGCAAGAGCGGAACAGGCAGCATCAGCCATACCAGCCACAGTAATAGAACCCCTCACAGATGGCTTCAGTGAAATACCCCATATAAGGGCGAGTCTACGTGCCGTAGGCTCTGTCCGTTCCCATATCACCAGCACTCATAGATAATCTGGAGCATCCAGACATCTGTGTTGGGCGAAATTAGAGATTCAGAAAGAGGTGAAGGGCTATTAATTCAGAGCACCATGATTCACTCTCAGCCCTCTGAAGCCACCCCACGCGGCTCTACCATTCTGGGCACTCTGGACCTCTGCTCCTTCACTGCCTGGAGGGCATAACCTGACACCCTTTTTAAAGGAGTTCAATCAAACACACTCTCTCATGGCAAATCAATTTATCCAGAGCGCATTTACAATACTTCAAATGGAACCAGTGTTTCACCACTCCCCTGTTTATGTTCAACTGGGACCATCCATTTAAACCCCTGGGTTTAAGATCAGGGTATTGAGTACATAGGGGCTGCATAAGGGAACACAACATTGACCTGAGTTACCTACCCAATAATGGTGAAAACAAAAAAAAAAAAAAGTATTTGTGAAAAATGAGGTCTCCACAAATGATGAGCGTTAGGGTGAACAGGAAAACCCTTAAGACACCTAAAAGTATTGCATCTTCTATTGATTTTATCAATGACTGCAATACCAGGCCTTGGTCAATACTGTAACAAATGGGGATTAAAGATGCATTATGTGCAATTTCATGGGTGGGTTCCCCTCGCCCTCTGGCTGTAGTTTTCTCCAACAGAGTCAACAACCTTACAGCACCAAGCCATTTTTCACTCATGGCCCCTCTCTCTGCCTGCTTTTCCTCCCTCTCTGCTCAGCACCACAGCCAAATTACACTCTGACATCTTTCTGCATTTATGCCTTATCTCTCTGTGATTAAGTGAGTCAATTATAATGAGCTGTAAAATGTATTAGTTAAGTATGTGTGGCTTTTATCACGTTCGGCATGTAGTGCTCCATACTCCGTTTTCTGTAAACAATGTCTCTTGTTTGTGTGTCCTACCGTGGCTTTTTAACCAGGGTAGGACTGCACATGCCGTGTTTCTGATGCGCACACATTTCAGTCGTTTAGAGCCCACGTCAGCACAAAATATAATCGGCATCTTTCTCAGGACCAGTGTCTCCCCCTCTCTCCTCTCTTGTCTCTGCATCCCACCTCCCCATTCCTCTCCCTGTCTCCCACTCTGAGGAACATTCATCTGTCGCCCTGTGGAAAATTTCTTTTAAAATGGACGGGCTCGGTAAAATTCACAGCAAGAGAGATCAATCGAGTGGTGCGCTTGAATGGATATAGATTCCGTCGCATTATGGCATTCTCCGTCAATCTTTTTGTATAAAATACGACAGCACTCGTAAAGAGTCGTTCGTAGAGACAAATTCCATGAGATTCTTTTTTGGGGTGGATGGTACATCCAAGTCCGTCACCCACTGATAAAACACGTGCCGTCCAATCCCAGCTCGTAGGCTTCTGACAGAAATAATTAAACGGAGGAGACATCAGACGTGTCGACAGCCACAGATACACAACGTGCTTTTTTTCTCTGCAGTGTTGAACTTGGGTAACACACCGTGCGGAGTCATTCACCACCACATCTTTTTTGTGTGAAGCTTTGAACAAATCTCAGTGCATCTTCGTTGTTCTGGCAAATCAGTGGAATTTGTTTTGCTTTGGCCGGTCTGTGTCGTCAGGAGAAGGAATATCTGGAATGTGAATGTACTCACCAAGTAGCGTTGTCATTTTCTCATCGATGAAACCTGACACTCTTTCCTGTAATATAACCTGCAATTTCTTTTTTCTTATTGAACAAGTTGCAAGGGCGGCGTCTGAACTGTTATTACAACATCTGTTTTGATGCGCTCTAGACGAGTGGCAGTCAGAACCAGCTGAGAGCAAGTAAGTGTGTGCGCGAAGCATCCCTGGACTGTGCGACTCAAGTGGAAACATTAGCGTGGATATTCATAGTATTGGACTTGTCTCGGCAAGCATTGTTTAGACCTTAGTTTGATAATTCCTTAATTGATTACCGATTTACCGATACATTGAACTGACAACTCAATCAGCTGGAGCAAAACACACCTATGAGAGAGTGTGGACATATTCGAGGGTACCACACGTTTTTAAGACTTACTTGTAGCTTACAGAAGTCTGCAACCGATTGTGAAGAGAGCCGAACAGACTTCAGGACCAGAGTCTTGAATGTGTTTTTAAAAATATTTCGTTGTCTCAAGGAAACCCATAAGTCAGCAATACACAGGGTTCTTAAGACAACATAAATACAAGCGGAAAGGGCGTGAATTTGCAGTGACTATTCTGCCTTATCAAACCAGTGCATTGCTTGTGTTCACCGATTTTAGAGGGAAAAAATACTCGCAACCATGGACCTCAAATCTGAATCCGAAGACAACTTGGACTGTGAGCGGCCAGTACCAATCGAAGTTTTTGCCAGCAGATCGACTCTTCATGGCATCTCCCACATGTTCACCTATGAGCGAATGTATATCAAGCGATGCCTATGGTTTATATTTTTCATGGGCTCGCTCACTTTCCTCGTCTTTGTGTGTGTGGACCGCGTGAGGTATTACTGTCAGTACCCCCATGTTACCAAACTTGATGAGATCTCGGCTCCAATGATGACCTTCCCTGCCATCACCTTCTGCAACCTCAACTCATTCCGTTTTAGCCGTGTGACTCGTAACGACTTGTACCATGCTGGAGAGCTCCTGGCGCTTTTGAATGGCAGGTGAGTTCAGCGGCTCCATACTAGCTGACACATTTACGTCCCTGGCAACGAAAAGGTACGGCATAAACAGATGAACAAACTTGCTAACGAGCACTTCTTATGGAACTTAAACATCCAGTTACAAAGTGACAGAGCTTCTGCTAAATAACCAGTGTCAAACTTTTATATAAGGATGTTGCTGTGTTTGACTTAGATGTCGGTATTTTAGTTTCCAGAGCACGCTCAAACAGTTGTCAGCCTGTTTTTAAAGTTCATAGAAGGCAACTGGGTAGACTTATACCATGTGTTTAAATGTCGACACCCGGTGCAGAAGTTTTTCCTCACTTGTTTCCACCAGGGGCTACAATCTAAGATCAGTTAACAGTTCAAGAGTGAGAACTATACAACCACACCTGCTTTGCCCACGAGATAAAATCAGCATGTTTGTAGTTAAGTGAATGTTTGTGATTCTTTTTTATTTTGAATATGAAAATATCTCTGAATTGCTGTAGCATTTTTTTTTTTCAATTTTAAACGCCAGAGTACATTCTCTCTTGTAAACAGTGTTCTCTGTGTACCCGAAGCAGGAATGGGATTACACATATATCCGCACCAGGACAACAACAGAGAATTAGAAAAGTTGTAGGGAGGTAAAATTTCGCTAAAATGGTTTGCAGGTGGATACTCAGCAACATCCAGTGTTCTGCTAATGTGGTATTACTTAGTATTCCATTTACAAATCTAACCCAGAATTTATATATTGTACTGTGTATACTTATGCATAATATAATTTTGATTTGACTTTGTTATAGACATGTACAGCCCTTTGAGACTATAAATAGTGATATTGGGCTCTAAATAAATGTTATTATTATTATTATTTATTATTATAACCTGACTCTGCACTCCCATCTCCATTAAGTCATCCTAACAATACAAACACACCACAGCAGATAAATGTTCAACTAATATAGACATTTTTGTAAAGATGGACATAAACTAGGTTAATTTGCAGTGAGAGATTAAGCATGAAATCAACATGTGGACATTTGATAACCTTTTTGCAAAAAGAATCCATTGTTTTGTTACTGTTCATGAAATGAAGTGAACTTGTGTTTTTCTGTCGAAAGTCATTATGAGGCGATGGATGAGTGCTGAATGTGACAGTTGTATAATACACAGTCTCAAGAGACCAGCTGAAAAGAAGAGATCCAGCTTGAAACAGAACATGTCCCTCATCTTTGTATGTGTTTGAAATTCGTAAAAGCTGTTTCACTTATGCATTTTAGGTGTTACCCCATTGGTCCCCATGGAGGACAAAGGGGAATTCTCAAAGTCTTTGACTTTTGTTCATATATAAAGTCTTTTTTGTATGGGGTTTTCCCATCTTCCACATACCCACTGGTGATTACTCCCCTCTCCTGAATATTTGCCAGTATGTATTACTACACAGCAATCTCACTATTTGCAGTACATTCTATTTCATTGCTTTTCAATAGAGACATATTTGAAATGACTGAATAATTAATCATGCTTTGAAGTGTTTTAAAAGTAATGCATGTTTGCATAATTTAACAACACACCACTTTAAATGATACATATCCTCAGGTTAAAATGCATCTCTCTAGCTTCCTTTAAAATATTTCTGTCTTAGAAAGGTCCTAAAAACAGGAGTGAGTCTAAAAGTGTACATATTTTTTGGTGAAATGGTTGTGAGAGATGAGCCAAAAATAGCTTTCATTCAGGTTACCGATGTGAAGTAGTCATGGAGGAAGTTAAGATAAGGTCATGGAGCCATTGCACTTGCGTAGTCAGTGCAGTTCACAGCTGTATTACTGAAACTAAAGACCTACATTTTTTTTTGCCTTTGTGCTTCTTCATACTAGTACCACTGGTAAAAATTTCTTTGTCATTCAGCAGACGTTTAAGTCTGTGCTAACACAGCAGTGACTCTGATGATGCGGAATCTGTCACTGTTCTGTCTCTTGTCACCGTCCTGAATGAGACGTAACGAAAACCCAGACGGACAGTTGTCATGGGATAATGAACAGAGCCTTGTTCCTATATACGCACTGGGACTCATTAGCAGATGCCACTGCTTGCTGCGCTGAGTGAATTAGAGACGCCTCGCTGATTGCAATTTCAGAGATTTGAAGCAGGGAAAATGTAATGTTCCAAATAAATTCAATGTCTCCTGTGCAAACGGTAATCACCGGACGATCTGTCTATAGAATGGACGCAGAGCCCCAATGCTGAGTATAATTATTTTAAGAAATCATCACTTTTTTGTCAATATACATTGATGAGGGAGAGTTTTTAGTAGTTTTCAAGGTCTTAAGTCATAACAGATTCTTTGCAGTTTAGCAATGCTGTTGAAACATAAAGATGTTACCAGACTTGTTCACCACCTAATGTTATTGATTGGGCTGGTCTGATTTACAGTTATAAATGGCGGGTTGTTACTGGTAGAAATTGCTCCTAAGACTGACGTGTGACCAGTTAAACACTCTCAGTGATTAGAACACTGGGTGCGGTGGTCATGAGGAGATGGAAACCTGGTCCTTTATCACTTTGTGTGCATGGTCCAGTGTGAGTTAGAGAGAGTTATTGGAATCAAAATAAATAGAGTTTATTGAGTTAGATCTGTCACATTTATCAAGACTTCGCTGGTGACAAAACCACATCTGCTCTGTGTTCACACACAGATTGAGATCTACTCCAGCTTCAGCATGTTCCAGATCTTTATGTTTTTCACCCATACAGGACATCTGGCTCTAAAATTAAAATAAGGGCATGTTGTTTTTATTTAACTGCATCTTTATCTGATAAGTTCTGAGCTGATCAGAATACATTCTGTGTTGCTGTGTTCATCTCTGTATTTTCTGAGATATGGATTTCTTTATGCTGCAGAGGGTCAACATGCAAAGTGTTGAAAGACAGATGGCTTCATAGAGGTGTGAAAAAATCTCTCAAGATATCTCTCAGACAATTATCACATGTGGCAGTTTTGATTTATTTATTTTTTTATGTCTTGCAGGTTATGTTTTTGATGCTCTTCTGATTCGTTGTACATATACTTGTCATATCTCAGCTACAATGGATGGACAATTGATTGAACACACTCCAAACAATTTGCTGCTTGTCTTTTATTCTAACCTACCACCTCAACATTATCGTAGCATCTCACTAACAATCAACTTACAACTACGCTTGTGTTTCCATCTTGACCAATGACACTGTGAGCTAGCAAATCTGTAGCAAGTCTCTCTTTCCTTATACTGCTTTCCTACCCCCACCATCCAACCACTTACAAACACACAAGCAGACAGACAGACAGACAGACAGACAGACACGTGCACGCACACACACACACATACACACACACACACACACACACACACACACACACACACACACACACACACACACACACATGACAAACATATCTATGCATACAGTGCTGTCACCACTGGAATAAAGCTATTTGCTGAACATCACTCTGTAGTTATTTTTAGTGTATTGATCCACAGTGCTGTTTCGCCCAAGGGCCACGCAAGAATGTACCTCTGCAGTACATATTAGAACGTCACAAAGAACAAGCTCAATTTTCCAACAGAAGAATTCGGTGCATGACCCTAAACCTTTCATTCTGCTCTCACATTACACCTAGCTGAAGGGAAATGTATTGCATCCTGTGTCTCTGCTTTAGGCACTCTTATGGACATCAGCACATCTCAGGACACACTGGGTTCTGTGGCCCAAGGACAAGTATTGGATCAACCTGAATGCACGAGAGACTGTTTTTTTACTTTTTCATTCTTACCCCAAGGATGTACTAATGTCACACAAAGAGTTTATCAGACTGAAGTCCAATGGGAATTATCAAAGATTGCAATTCAAGGTTTGTGAAATCAAGACATATAAGATCTGTCATATTTTTACTTAGATTTTTAAAAAGAACAGAGTTTCAACAGAGGTACAGTTCTCATGTAAATGCATGCTTAGTCTTAGAATAGTTACATTTATTCATTTAGCAGGTCCTTCTACCCAGAACGACTTACAAAGAGCACAAACACGTAATAGGTAAAACAACATAAATACAGGTTCCTGCCTGTAAGTGCAGAGCTGCAAAGAATGCTAGAGGAAATTGTACGCAATTCTACAACAAATATCCGAGTATAAATGACGGTGGAATCCTGCTGTCAAAAAAAAAAAAAAACCCGCCAAAAAGTAGAGACTACAGCATGTGATGTATTAAAGGGAATGCACGACACAATATAACATTCAGCACAGTAAGTTCAAGTAGTAAGTAGAGCACACACATTTTTCACAGTGGTAGCCTCGGAATAATTAGACAAGTTTCTTGGCTGTGCCAAAATCGAGGTAGAGACTGGACAGTCTTGACTAAAGTCAAGAGTCTGTTCTGCTACTTTAGGTTGAGAATTCCAAGACACAGCCCTATATTGCATTTGTTTCACCAAGTGACAGAACAGCGAGTTTATTGGAGGTTCCAAGTCTCAAAGTTTGCAAGAAAGAGAATTCCTTCACCATTGCTTGTAGGTAGTTTGAAGCAGTATCCTTGCTGTCATAGACTGGTTTTGCATTTATTTTTTCTTGCTGCTGGTAGCTAGTGGAGCAAAGTGAGAATGTGATCCAGTCCAGTGATCAGAAGTTCCCAGATGAAGAGCTTGGTGCCAGAGGATGTCGAGATATTATGGTCTTGATATTATAAAGGGAGATATGACAGGTTCTAGTTGTAGTAGCCATTTTCCTGGAGAGGAGCAACATCAAGGTGTTTACTGGCTAATGGAAATGGAGAGGACAGGCGGTGGATAATGTTTTATGAACAGGAAAAGCTGCTCTGCCTTGGCCAAGATGAGTTTAAGGTGAGGGTCAACCATCCAGTGTAAGGAGAGTGTAAAGGAGAAAAACAGTGCTATTATTGTGGTGATTTTAACAAAAACTAAGTGATTTGGTAACAGAACCCTGTTATATACTATATAAAGAAGAGCAGCCTGAGCACTGATTCCACCAGGAGATGTTCCTGAGTGTCCAGGGCCACAGACAGTTCTAGAAGCATCAAGGTAGGGGATGAGGAGGCCTCTCTTACTCACAGAGATTCAGTGATCACAAGGAGAGTTATGTCTGTAGAGAGGCCAGAATTGTTGTCATGGATGATACTTTGTAGATTAGCTCACCCGTATGCTTCATGGATTTCACCACTGTACACTACTTCACCAATGTCGTGCAGTATGAAAGAGGCGGAGTTCTCTGTGCTTTAGGTGAGGGTAGAGAGAGCGCTAGAGTCACTATGGGCTAAGCGGACTTCAGAGAGAGGGAGGGATGACAAGTGAAGGCAATTAACTTGTGTCTCATAAGCTGTGTGATAAACAAGTCTTTATCCCCGTGTAATTAGTGCTGTTTGTGAAACCACACTGTTGCTGTGCTGATAAACAGGATTCCTGTATTTCCTGGCCCTCAGTCTCATTTGGCCTTGTCTGGGAACGCGTCTTCATGGCGCTTTGAACGGGCTCAGAACTTCAAATTTGGAGTGTTAGAAAAAAGGGACAGAAAAGAAACTGTCAGGTGCTACACACAAACAAAAAGCTTTGAAAGGGCTGTCAGCATTCTCAAAGGACAGTGGTAAGGATCTCTTAAGCAATAAAGATGCTTTGTCTTTTTCTTTTGTTGTCTGTAGACTTTGACTCATCTGGTGCATTTTGGTCTGAATTTTGTTTTAGGAAATGGCCTTATTTCACTCCTGTCTTGCTCTTATTTCAAAGAGACTATATTATGAAGAGCAGAGCACCAGGGTTTTTAATAGTATGTTATCTTTTTACTGTCTTTTTTTTTTTTTAATTTTCAGAATTTTAGAATGCTGAAATACTCCAGAACTCAGATATCTGCCAATGACACTGCCTCAGTTTAGGTGAGTTAGGATAGTGCATAATTCTCTTTCTATATGTTAACTACAAGTTTTACACAAGAGTTGCTTAACGCACTGAACAATGTATAGTCCTTGGAGAAGAACACTAGTTGTGCAATGATATCTATAATTGTTGTTGAGAGGAAGAAGGACTCTTGCTGACACTTGTGCCTGAGGGAACACGGCCAATTGTGTTCTTATCAACTACTATGCTGATAGAGGACTTATTCAGTGACTGTGGCACGGCTGGGAATTAAACCGTGAATCTCAAATGTAGGATGCACCTCAGTACTGTACAGTGTGTACAAATAGTGTGAGATCTTTTTGAGCACTGTGATTAAAAGCCTAAGGCTGGAGTTCAGAATAGGAATTAATGGCAATGTTTGACCAGACTGTCTGTCTTCACTGGACCATTGTTTTAAAATGGTTAAAGAGACTTGTCCTCATTAATGGACTTGAACATATATAAAATGCACCCGGTAGAGGCCCATATTGAAAATTTGTATTGGGTGCTTGAGTCAGTAGAGTTATTAGGAATATGGGGATGACCAATGAAGCGAAGAACAACACTGTGTTTTGAGGATATCTTCAAAAAGGTGATACAACATATATTTCCTTTAATAAAATGACTAAATATCAATCAGAAAGTTCATTTTTCCATTTTGCTGTGGATTTAAATGGGTGATTTTTAAATCTTTGCAGAAAATAACTGCTGCTCTGCCACAATAAGACATTTCTTTCCATGAATACCCAACCCATTTTTTTTTCAAAGAATGAACAGTCTTCTCTAAATCCCCCCTGAAAGAGTGGGAGGATTTCTGTATGTTCTCACAAAAAAAAGTGCAGTTCATTTTCCATGCATAGTGAAGAACGGAGACTTAATAGTAGTGTATTTGTTGATGCAGAAACTATAATCAAGTTTAGAGATGGCTGTATTAGGGTATTGCTCCCCTGATCTGTAAAGCCTTGGTTAAAAAAAAAAAAGGAAAAAAAACCCAAAAACTCTTTGTTTCTTTATTTGCACCGCCCTGTTGCTGAGGTAGAGAGATGATGCAAATGCTCTGTCATTCGTTAAGCCATCATCTGAAAATTAAAGTGCTCACAGCCCCTAATCCAATTGTGCCTCTCCTAACCCTCCTACCATGCCCACACTTATTACTTTAGGGAACTGTGGTAGGGCAATATGAAAATCACACACACACACACACACACACATGCATCACACAGAGGCAGTATCAACTTACACTGAAGCTCTAGATTCCAGGACTCGTGTGGGAGAAGACAGAACACAGCGCCTTAAGTGCTCTCTTGGCAGCTTTGGGACCTTGAATACATTTGGAAGTCATGGGTCCAATTTTATTAAGTGGCTTTGCTTAATCAAGGCAAGGTGCAAGAGCTTTGGGGAGCAACAGATGAGGTCTTTGCACAGACTACAGATGCCTGAATACCAGTGCTCCCTCTAATTTTTCAACAGTGTGAGCAAACTCACCATCCAGACGAACACTCTTGAGCATCGTGAGCAAAATTAAACATGCATATTTCAGTGACCACCCATTTGTCCCATTAATTACAACAGATGTTAAGTCCAGGGATGGAAGTAACAAAATACAGTTACTCTTGGTGCTGTGACGAAGTTGATTTTTTTTGTGTACTTATATTTTTTGAGTACTTTTTTTAATATTTATGCAAAAAAATATTTATGCAATGTTTATCTCATGTTTTAATTTAATTTGTGAATGCACTTTATTTTATAAAAGTGATCTGAAATGAAAAATAACATGTCATGTACAACTAAGTAACTTGTACTCAGAGGAAAAGTTACCTTTTACTTTTATTTGAGCTGATTTTTACACAAGTAATTTTACTTTTACTGAAGTGCCATTTCACCACAGTAACAAGACTTTTACTTGAGTAATAATTTGGTACTCTTTACAACTCTGGTTAAGTCCATGTAAATTCCTTTAAATAAAATACTGTGTATCCAAACTATTCACAACAAAAATAAGCCAAGTATCATAATTTTTCTCCATGTTTCTAATGTACAGCAGTAATGTTTTGTTCACGGTTGTGTATGTGCTCTCATTCACGATCAACATGAGCTAAGGGTCATTTTGCACACTGTCTGTATAGTCTCATTCTGTACAACTTTGTTAATGGAATGAACAATTCAAATGCATAATTTTTGCTTCTCCAGTTTTGTGGTATGCCCACATACATTGCAAGATTACTGTGGATTTTTTGCATAGACAGCTTTGATGTGTTCATCCCAATGGCATTGTCAATCAGAACTTTTACATGCCAGATTTGACCTCTGCTTCTGTTTGTTTTGTTTTCATGTAGCAATTCCAGTTCCCTTACATTGTTTCACAGTTTTCACAGCATTTAAAGGATTCTTCTTGAATGTCATGTTTGAGATTCCAGTTTCCATTCAACTCACTTCTTCTCCATTGAAAAGTTGCTCAGAACATTAGTCTCAATGCATGTTTTGCAGCGTAGCCCCTCCTCACTTAAAAAACAGAATATGTTGCCTGATTTTACATTGCTTTCCCCTGTTTGTATGTACTCTAACAGCCATTCCAACTTGAAGGCCTTGCCTGATTTTCTGATACCTCTGATACAAATGTGGTGAGTGTGTCTCCACTGCCCACACGTTTAGCTGTTCTCAAATGAACGTTAGCCTACTGTGAGCTACATTTGCAATTTGCAGGCGTAGCTAACTAGGTAGCTATCCTGGGAACTCAGCTTTCGTGTAAACATCACACCACTGCTGCTAGCCGCACTGGTATGGAGAGCTGGAATAAGACACTGCTCGTTGGTTAGTCAAGTAAACAAACTCAAATGGACAAAACAGTTATAAGGCTTAGTTGTGTTCTGAACGTATTTTAGATTATTAACCATTTTGAAAAATAATCACCACAGCCCAGTGAATATTTTATTTCCCATCACACCTGTGTTATAGTAGACCGATAAACATTTTTATTGTGGGTACGGGTTTATATTTATTCAGAACAGTACACAAGCAAGCACATACTTATCTCAGAGCCAAGGTTGTTGCAAACAGTCCAGCTCTCCACAATTTGCACATCCCCAGAGCTAAGAGTTCGTTCGTGTTTTGGGAAGTGCTTTACAATCTCTGAGTAAGAATAAAATAAAGGGAAGCTGTTCTTTTGTGAAAATATACAGATTCTATGAGAAAATGTTCGTATGGGATCTTGACCATACAATTTCATCAGAGCCCGTGGCGTTGTAATGTGATTATTGTGGATCTATGCTAACGGCCCTCCCAAAAGAGCTAGAGAAGCTTACCGTTAAGACTTTGCTTGACCTTTGAGAAAATTGTTTTGCAAAAGTATCGGTTCAGTTCAATAAAGTAACTCTATTCTGTATAATGCATTCTCAAGGATATCACTGGTAAAGAAAAAGGCACACAAGAAGTACTTTGGGATTGTACATTATGGCGGTTAAAATTACACTCTGCTCCCTCTCTTTTTATATTGGACGTTTAATGTATAACTAGATAAGCGCCCGCACTCTTTGCTTTGCTCTCGGCTCAAATATCCCCAGCACTTAAATACTGAATTCACAAACCTAAGCATTGACTCCTTAGAAATGTGGATCTATTCCATATGAGTAGAGCAGGCAGGAAAGCTTTAGGCAATCATTTAATAAGAGGTGCTGTTGGAGCTGCTCGGCTGAAATTCAATATCGTCCGTAATTGAATGAATTACTCTATCACAGGCGTGTTCTGATGCATGCGTGTACCTCCAGATTTATGTTAATGGGTTAAGTGCCATTCAAATGATACTGTGAGATGCATTTAGCAACAACTGCATTGTTATTATCTGGTTCTCTAATATCGCATCTTCTAAAATAAACAAATTATCTTCCGCCATATCATTTCTCTCAAAAATTACTTTGTGTGCGTGATCATGGGAGTTCTCTAGGTTATGATGGTTCTCGTTAGATGTCTGTGTCATATTTGATTGTATCTTTCCCCCCTGCGTAACTCAGTAAATATGGCCTTTATTGAAATTAAAACAGTTTGGGGGGGGGGGGGGGGCAAAAAACAAAAAAACAATGAGAAACCAAAAAACAAAAAAACAATGAGAAACCAAAAAAGCTATTTTGTAATCCTGTGTAGTTTCCTTTAAGGTGACCAAAGGGAGCTTTAGGTTTGGAGATGAAGTGAATGGTCATTAGAAGTTGCCGTTATTGTGACTCGGCAATTATTCAATTAGCCTTATGATAAGATAAACAGGTTAATTATCTTTATGTATCAGCTTTGCTAGTGTTTTGTTCTCAAATAAATTTAATATTTCACAATATGTGCCTCTTATATTAAGCACTAAAGGCCTAATAGCTTTTGCACCACGTGAAATATGCTTAGGTTAATGATCATCTCAAAATATGTAATTTCCTGTTTGAGGAACAGGACAACTCTGTGCAAACATCACATGAACTGTACTGTATACTGTTATTAATGATTATTCTTGCCTTTGTAAACTCATTCATACTCTTAACATGAGCCATGCCTTGAATTCTCGGATAGTTAAAATTTTTAATGCTGAAAGAAATTGTGCATTTCAACATGCAAACAATATATTTAGTCATGGTCTACATCACACGTGTAGGTAGTACATAGTAATTTTTATTTGGAGAATGAGTCTAAGGAATTTAAAGCCTGAAGTAGGATTTCACAGTGGATAGCGGTTATTTCACCAGCATTGGATAAGTAGAGATGGGATGTCATGGGAGCAGACACTCATGGGAAAACAGACTTGTCTTGATGTTGCAGTGTGTCGTGTGGGTGGACTCCCTAGTCTCTCCTCATCTCTCAGACATTCAGAGTGAGGCCACGAGGCAGTGTCATCTTCCAGTGCTTTATTCTCATGCCGTCTTCTTCTCTATAATCATCATTTCTTTGTGTGTGTGTGTGTGTCTGTGTGTGTGTGTGTGTGTGTGTGTGTGTGTCTATGTGTGTGTGTGTTGGGTATGGGCAAAAGTCCTCATCCCTCTTTGAAGGTGTGTTCGTGTACTCTACTTGGTTACTTGGATAGCAGTATAACCAATTTTCAAAACAGTGGGACTTCTAAGAAATGAACGCCTTTTTTTTTTAGATTTGCCATGGGCTGCCTGTTGGTATCTGGTTGCCTAGGTACAAAAACATGCAAAGAATATTGTATGGTACTTAGTGAATAAATGAGTTAAAAAAAAAGGAATTTGAGGTGGCAGAGATTGTGTGTTAGTGTGGAGTGGTAGAAAATAGTTGATCTAAAGTATGGGACATTCCTGCCTCTGAACTTAGAAAGCATTATTAGAAAGCATTATATTTAGAAATATGAATGTATGGCATGTGAATGCTGATGAATGCTATAGGCAGAGTTTGTGCCCTGATAGCATTAAATGGCTTGATCCTCTCTTTTCACTCTGTCCCTCCATTTTGTCAGGTGCTCTTCACTGTTCAGTTAAATATATATTTAGTTTGATTACACCCATGAGGGTTCTTATGTAGTGTTGTAGTGATGACATGGCCCATTGGGAAGGTGTGATACATCTCTTATGGATGTTGACTAAAACCATGCTGTCACCTTGTTCTTACTGTGCATTCACAGCTATGCTGAACACCATTTGTGGGATTTATAGCGGGAAAGCCATTGAAATTCAGTGCTCTTAACGCACTGATATTCCCATACTTCAGCTCTCCTTTTCCTCTGCTTCAGACTCCCTGCCTTTCTGCCCCACCCTCTCTATTAATCTTTCCCATTTCCATTCCCAAAAGTGCCGTAAAAGTCGATGAGAGTTCACTGATTAGAGAGGGTTTCTGATTGGGGGGAAAACAGCATGGCCGACTCCTACACAACATTAACTGTCCAGATTCAGTCCATGAAAAGTGGCAGCTTTCCTCGGATCTCACCGCACTAATAATTGAGATGTGGAACGGTTGGCTATATACAGCTGATCAGAGGGACGAGGTGGTAAAGGGGAAGGTTGTGGTCGTGACCATTGTAGGAAACTGATGTGAAAAGTGGGGTAATTGCCTGATTAATTGTTGACATGCTGTGGCTGTAGGCATCTGTTGAGCAAACAAATGACATGCTGTAATAGCATAGCAACTACAATAGAGAGACAGGTGCAAGAGAGGTGTGCCATGTTTAATGAGGGTTTACACTCTTCTCCACATAGCTTTGCTTCATACTCTCTCTCTCTCTCTCTCCTACCAGTCTTTTTTCTGCTTTTATATTACTGGCAGGAAGTTATGTCAGATGGTTTTTAAGTGTCATAAGCATCATTTTGAAGTCTGTTGTGCTCTCACAAAGAGATTGAAGGAGTCAGAGCACTGCTGTAGGTGATACTGCTGTAGTTAGATGTAGTGTAACGTGGGTCTCAGGGGGAAAGCATGATGCTGAACTGCTCTTCATTTATTCCTGACTGATTTCTCTGTTCAGGCACCCCAATCATTTCGACTTCAGATCAACACATAGGTTGAACCATTGTATATAGAATTTACAAGTGACCATTGAATGGCTACATTATTAATGCCATTTAAATAACAGGATTTACATAAGAAGCCACAAAAATCAGTTTTATCATTTTACTCATACAAAAATCATTTGCTCTTTAGTTAAAGTTTAGTTAATTTGTTTAGTTACTGAAATAGATGTGTAGTTGGGTTTCCTGTGCTTCTGATGGAAAAAACTTCAGTTACAAGGCAGCGGCACCATTTTCCCTGTGTCAAACTGTATTGATTGGCAGGACAAAAAAAAAGAAGCATATGTTGTAATCACTTATTTGTTTCACTCCAGCCCCAAGTAAAAAACCCCCCAAAAAACATAAACATAAACAAAGCTAAAAAGAAAACGGAGACGTTGCCCATAGGTACAAATGAAAGACTACCTTCTGGCCCAAACCTCAACTGTCAAACACTTGAGAAAAGAGTTGTAATGCATATCACTGACACCTACAACTTCTAGTCCCATAGATCAAAAACATCACTCAACCAGTATATATGTGTGTATCTCTTCCCAAAGGTATGAGATCCGGGACACACACCTGGTGGAGGAGAGCGTCTTGGAGATACTGAAGGTGAAGGCCGACTTCCTCAACTTCAAGCCTCGGCCCTTCAACATGCGCGAGTTCTACGACCGAACGGGACACGACATCAAGGACATGCTGCTGTCCTGTAACTTTCGAGGGGTTGAGTGCAGTGCTGAAGACTTCAAAGTGGTGAGTCATATCGGTGTCCGGAGTCATGTCCGAATGATCCGACATATGTGAATAGAGTATTTATCCTCCTGTGTAGCCACATGAACACACAGGTAAAATCTTATGGTAATGAAGTCGTGCAGTCATTAATTCAACGCATACTGTAAAAGAGCATTTCATTTGGACTGGCTCACGAACATAACTAGCTTAATTACTGCGAAGTTATTACCGCGGGAAAAAAAAAAAGAAAAATGAAAAACAACCTCAAGCTGACTCATGTTTCTTTCAATTGTAAATGAAACTGGGACTCTAGCTTCTCTTCACTGTAGCTAAAATTCTTGTTCATGCATTCTCCTCAAGTCTTTGTGAAATCTTTTGTGTGCAACATCTTGTAAAGACTTTACTGGATTTTTTTTCCAACACTGGTACTTTTTCTCTCTTTGACTGGGGCAGCTGGACTACAAGTGGATAATGTTTCATTTTCACTCTGTTCTGTAGTCTCTGATAGGGAGTTGAAACTGAATACCATTTGTTGAATTTGCTGCCTTGAGCATTTCAGGAGCCTGAGAACAAATACTGTTAAATTACTTTGTTGGGGAGGTTTGTCAATGAAGTTTCTCGTTGTTGTACTATCTTGGCGCTTTTTTCATGTGCAAATTACCTTAAGCATCAGACTCCTTGGCAAGATGCCAGTATTTTGAGTAACAGGCAGAAGATGAATGCTATAAAAGATTAAACAGATACACACACACACAAAAAAAATCAACAGGCTTCATACAAGATGTGAAGGGAATAGGGAATGTACCTGTACTATTTATTTATTATTTTGCTTTTTTTTTTGAGTGCCATGGACGTTTGTGCTTTTGTAATTTGAAATTATTGATCTGCATGGCTTTTTATCTTCTGTATCTCGACAGTGCTCTCACCAAATGTTTTTTATGCCATTACCATGGATGCCTATCACCTCTGAGAGTGACAAAGGGAAAGAGAAACAAAAAAAACATGGTGCATTTCAACCCACGCTGATTTTTGGCTGTTCCTCTGGCTCTCAGAGCTGGCTGTGCATTATAATGTGAGATAAACAAGCCAACTGCTTGGTGGGGGGAGGCGGGGGGTAACTTTTCTTTTTTTTTTGTTTTGGTGCTACTGCTTCATCTTAATGTAGCTCTTTATGGTCACCGAGGCCATCATTTCTGATTTTATCCGAGAAACAGAAACTCGAGAAATGAAGAATCGGTTTAATGTGCTGCTTGATTCCAACCTACAGTCCCGCAGTGTCTGTTTGCTTTACTTTCTGTCCTTCATTGTCCTTGTGCTGTGATGTAATTCCCTGTGGTTTAAAGGCACATTGGCTTATGAACGTGTGTAAACCACACATGTTCCTGCAGCAATATGCTGATGTTTCGGTGTTTGTGCTGATGGAGGTGTGAGCTGGACTCTGCCGAACAGCTCAGCAGAGAGCACTAATGGTGTGTAAAGAGTCGCTCTTGCACAATGATTCACCAGGGCTCCGAGGGCATGACTGCCCAGTACAGTGGGAAAGCGAAAGGTGTGATTAACACTGTGTGTGTGATACACACATGGTAGTGCTCTCTAGCTCATTTTTTTTGTGCTTGTTGTCTATCTCTCTCTCTCTGTCTCTCACTCATCTTTTTTTTCCTATCTTTGCATCATCCTCTTTCCATACTTATAACTCCAGGCGAAACACCTGAGGAGTTTAACCCCCGTTGATGCTTGGAGCAAATAATGCCACTCATTACAAATGACAGCCATCATTATATTCATCTCAGCTGGAGTATTACAATTACAAATGCATCAACAAAGTCATTAAATAGAAGAAAAATTCACTCAGGAACAAAAACAGAATGTGATTTTTATCAGCACTTATCAAAACAATCAGTGGAAATGGTGTCAAATGTAACATCACTCTCAAACACTTTTTGTTATCACACTGTCTGCATCGAAACTCTCTCCTAATCTTTGTCTTTTTTGTGCCAGTAGGGTCAAAATGAAAGCCAATCTCTGTCACTGAGTTTAAAGGACAGAAAATCTTTATTGCACCTTCTTGTCAGGTTAAATCCACCTATTGTCTGAAGCCACCTGCACACGCAAGTGCTACTTTGGCTTCTAATGTAGGGTTACTGTGTGAACTGTTCCCCTATAGTTGATGAATGGTGCATAGAAGAATCCAGTTTTTGCCATTATTTTTTTTTGTGTATCAGTGAGATAAGGTGAGGGGGTGGATGAACATGGGTTGATGGATGAGAAGACTCATGGGGGATGGATGTGTGAATGAGTAGGAAGGAGGGATATAAAATGCAAAACCATTACCATCCAAGACCATCCATATTCACTGAAGTGCATCTTTACTCGTATGTGACCTCCACTATGAGTTGCGTCTTATAACAAACTGTTTGGTTTTCATAGATTTTTGCATTTAATGAATGCACGGTGCATGTATCTATATAGGTCATAGAGTGTGTGTTTGTATCTCGTTGATTTAAATGAATAAATATTAATAAACGTCTTTGTTTGGTTTGCCAACAAGCTGTGTGCTTAAAATTTTCGTGGTAAAGACAGCAGGTGTATGGCAGAGCGATGAACCTCTTGTGACAGACCCCCCCCCCCCCCCCCCCCCCCTATAAAATAAACAAATTAAAAAAAAAAAAAAACAACTGTGACTGTGCCATGGAAAAGGAAGATATCTATTTATTCAGCTTTTAATGTGCTTTCAAGTGACATGTTTGTTGTCACTGGGCAGACTCACGAACAGGTGGGCAGATATTGAGCTGAACAAGTTAGTGTTTGGTATCATCTCCCAGTTTGAATGTATTTCAAAGCCTTTACCTTCGCTCTTCTTTTTTCTTCTCTTGCCTTTAGATGTTTCATTCTGACTGATGTAGCTAGCGTGAATGCTTAATGTGATTGCACTGACGGACAAGACGTTTAACCAGGCTCAGCACTTTATATACTTTATATGTGGCCTCTAAAGATCAAACCATTGCTCACAGCAGACCTTTGATTTCTTCTCTATTGGCATCTCCGTCTCTTCCCAAAGTTCGAGGTGTAGATTGTCTAGTCAGAGAAAGCAGAATTAACTTTCCTTCCCACACCGGCTCGGCGAACTAAATTTAATGGTCAGGGGAATTTCTAAGTCTTACTGAGGGTGGAAGTTGGAGAGAGAGAACGAGACTCTTTAAAGCCTTGGAGAGTTAAAAGGCAAAACTGATTATGTTTTGTTATCCAACAAACAGTGTTTTGAACCTGCCTGTATTTACGGTGCAGTATTGTGGAAGACAGAGGCATTACCTGCTTGGTCATGCCACGGTTTCATCCTGATACATTTTCATATTAAGTTCTTCTATCTGTATAAAGCTAGAAGACCAGTTTGATTTTATCAGCTGGCCCGAGTTTGTTGCTCCATCAGTATTTTATCATTCACAACCTTGGAGACACAGAAACACATCAAATGATACTGTGTGCTTAAAAGCATACAAAAAGATCTGTGGTCGTGGTAAGCCGGGATAAGACACACACGGTTGATTTTTGCTCTGAAATTTGCAATGTTCAGAGCTTTAATTACTAGCACTTCCCATGTACATCCTCAAATGGTTTAGGGAGATCTTAACCGGCCTTAGAAAAAGGCTTGCGTTGTTGGGGGATCAGAGAGAGATTTTTTTTTTTTTATCTTGGTCTGTAATTGGAAACAAGCTTCCCCCAGAAGAAGTCCATCTCCAAGCAGTGCATCTCCACGGCCTCTCTTCTTCTCACCGCAGAGCCCTTTAATCTGTATGCTCAGGACAAGCTGCTGTGTTGGCACGGTTGGTATTTGGGGGTTAGTGTACATGTCACACAGAGGGATGAGAGCACTGACTACTCAGCCATGAGGTCAGACGCTGATCGCATCTCTTGTGCTGACGTGAACCTGGTGTACCTGTTTCACAAGCTGGAATCATCGTGTTAACACAGGGTCAGCACAACCCCCACCTCCTTTTTTTTTCTCCCCCCCCCCCCAAACTCTCTCCCTCTTTTTTTTTCTTTCTACTTGGCTCATAGTTTTACCCTTATATCCCCAGATAAATTACAGGAGGAAAAAAATTACCACCAATTTATATTAATAAGGAGACTGGCAACCTGTTCAGCCTTAGGGAGATCGTAAAAAAACACAATAAATAATGATGAGGACATGGAGGCCAAATATTGAGTTTCATGACCTTGCATTTAATTAAAAAGGCAATCACTGTCTTTCATAGGGAGACATTATTATTAGTCTACCTACACTTATCAGAAAGGTGTAGGTGCATTTGCCCGTTCTGAATATAAGTCATTTTGAGGTGTAAACTCAGAGCTAATCAGGAAACAGTTCCTTTGCATTCTGTAGTTAACTGACACCTGTCTGCCTAAGGCACTAATCATTGAAAACGACCTCACCAGCTTCTGGCTTAAATGATTGTGGACGGGTTAAATGATGAGTAGACTTTATAATTTTTTTTTTTTTCAAATGCTTGTGCAATGTTCAACTGACAGCATGTTTTTTTTTTTTTTTTAACTTATGATATGTAATTTTAGATAAAATATTCAGCAGAAGACCATAAAAGCATATGAATCATGTGTTTGATTTATTCGTGTTATCATAAATGTAACACTTTTTATTTATCTGCACCTGGTTAAATGTGATTAATCTATAATTCCCCCCTGAAGGCTGGAACTCATCAGTTATCGGAGACTTGTTTGAGTACATTTACAGCTGTAGGGAACAAGATAAATGCCATACCTGCCTTTTTGTACATCTTGTACCCTTTACTCAGAGGTAGCTGCATATGTTTTTCATTGGCTGTTTCAATAAATGGCACTCAGTTTGTAATGTACTGCTTTTTGACAATGAAACATTTGTGACTCATAAAAAGTAGATGATTGCCAAGTTTTTCATCCAGTATTTGTCATTTATACATAATGCAATAGCTTTTATTGATCTAGTCTTTTGTTTGATCTGGTCTATTGCTCCTCACTTCAGAAATGATCAAACGTAAGCAAACTCCTCATAAATCGAAAGTACTTTGCTGCTAAAGCACTGCATCAGGATCCTCTGATTGTGTGTGACAAAAGCTCATTTAGACATGCTGAATTAGACACTGTTAACAGGCTTTACTAGTTCCGACATTATATTTCTCATGTTATTAATCTATTATTAAACGTAGACCAACTATGACAGGCTAGAAACAAGACTGTTTTAATTCTGTCTGATCTTTTGGGATAAAACTGTATGTTAGCTATATTACCAAAGAAGTTTACAATGAAATCCCCATTGAAATGTTGAAGTATATGTAAAGCAGGCATCCCAGACATGAATGGAAGCTATAATTCAAAGCCTGTATTATGGTTTTTGTTTTATATACTAAAGGAAGGCTGTTGAACAGTTGTCAAGCTATGGTACCAATTTGGTGAGGACTGTGTAATATTCTCGCTAGATTACCAACTAGTGTGATTTAGCCCCTCTCTGATTAAATCTGCTTCTTATCCTCGCTTTTCATCCTCTCCCATGAGACAAGTCCACTCAAAACTGGTTTACGTCCAGAGCCGAGCATGTACTGTAATTCAGCTTTTATCACTTCTGTCATCATTACCCACTCATCTCCCACCATTGCTGGAGTCACTCCCAGCCCTGAACATAATTGCCATGATCATTCTCATCGAACCATCTGATCCATTTGCTTCTGCTGCCCTGTGTAGCACGAGAAGGTAGAGTGGTAATGGGATCTGAATCAATAAAATCAACCCTCCCAGACACCTGCCAATGACTGAGCTCTCACTCAAAAAAAAAAACAAAAAAAAAAACAACCCACCATTAGATCTGTTTGTCTGGTGCTTTTGCTGTTCCAGACACGGATGATATTAACAGCTTAAAATGACATGGTGTCAGATTATTGTGAGCTGGTTGTGAGACAGTTCAAATTTTTTTTTTAAAACAGTTGGTGTAAACAGCATAGTATGGAGCTGAGGTCTCACAATGGTTTTGCCACATCAAAATTACTTTGGCTTGATGACATGAAATGAGAAGATTAAGGTTTACAAGAAAACGCACTGTGAATTTTTTGTGCCTTAATTACACAGCAAACTGGAGCGTATTTTTTGTTAAGTATGGTTTAAAATGTCAGCTACTGTGTGAGTCAAAAGATATGGTATTAATATCGGCTGGCCTCTGTGAGTTGAAACCCTACAACTTAGAATTTGTATTTGTTGCTCCTCTGCCATTGTGCTAAATCTGTCCCCTTCCATGGTTGAGTCATTGCTATTCGGGTCCCATCAGAGACCCCATTGCAGATGAGTGTGCCAGTCCTCTTGGCATGTAGAATTCTGACCACTCCCTTTGGGCTAGATCAATCAATTCTCTATTACTGTAGTGCTCAAAGACAGCGATCAGTTAGGTCTTGTCTGCTGCATAAGAAAGGTCAACTAATGAGCAAGAGGAGGTTGTTAGTGGCCACAAGGGCATGAGTTTACATGAGTCCTCTCCTGGTTTCATTTGCCTCCATCCTGTCCTCCTTCCCTCAGCTCCAGAGGAACTGTATCTCTGTCAGAACCACATCTGACCAACCTTCCTGACGTAGCCCAAGGGTAAGATCAGGAGTGATAGGGGGCCCAGGTTCCTGGAAGATGAGTCAGAGAAAAGTCATAGAAAGCCACTTAAATCTTGCCCATGTGCAGAGCCTTTTTTTTTTTTGTTCACTATAAGCCCATGATTATATCATAGACAGATATGACAAAGCACCTCTATTTGATCAACGTGACATTTAACTTCTATGTAGCTCAGCAGTTTGCTCCAATGGCTTGTATTTAAAGGTTGAGCCATGGTCAAATGTCAACACCCCCCCCCCCCCCAAAAAAAATATCTCTAATTGCTATTTACTGCTCACAGTGTGTGCCTCATTATGGCTGTGTTGAAAGCTATTTATTTAAGGCTACTCTGATGACACACTCGTTGATTTTTCTATTGTTGTTTACAGTTAGGGCGGCTTACAGACAGAAGATAAGACAGAGCTCTGGTTGACTTGAATAAGTTTGCTCTAAGGTCGAGGGCAACTATGCATCACAGATAGTGGCTTAATGTTGGCAGGAAGCGAACGCTAAACTATCCTCCAAACCATCAGTTTTGCCATTTTCTGTAACACTGGTCAAGATAGAGATCAGAATGTGAAATCTGATCTTAAACCTGCTGTTAAAAGCATTCTTAGCCTGGAGCTATCCACTCACAATGCCCATTTCTTCATTACACCACAACATTAAAATGAATTATATAGTTTGTATGAAATAATGTCTGGGTTGTTTCTTTTCTCTTGAATCATCCCATGGCTACAGCAGAAGCTATTCTTGTGTTATGAAACAAAGTCAGCCATGGAAATTTTCTACCGAATCACTTTGCAGTCTTGACAGGTTTTAACTGTACCCGTCACTGGTATGTTGGCTGCACGATTATTGTCCCACACAACACATATAAACCATTTCTCATTATTTCTCACACTGTGTGTACCTGTACACACTGCTGTTTCTTTTTTTTTTCTTTCTCTCAGCTCTTATTCCAGCGTGCCAACCTGTGGGAATTTTGTGTTTCTCATAGGTTGGTGCGTCTAAGCTCATTTGCTGGCAATACAACAAACACATTACAGCCTACATCTGCTGGCAATGCCTCACAGCCTTCGCACCAGCATCACCAGCTGTCACCTGTTAAAGGCCTCGTCGCATCCCTCTGTCTAAGAGCCTCAGATCTCTGCAACAATTTTACAGCTCTAAGGTTTTTTTTTCTTTCTTTTTTTCTAGTATGGTTTGCCCAATGGAGAATGGGTAAAGTAGGCCTACACTTTCCTTTCCAGCTCTGCCAAGGGCCCTCCCTCACACGACTCTTGTATGCTGTGCAGTCATTGCCGCTGCTGCCTACAATATTTAATTATGCTGAGAATGAATGAGTGCGAGAACGTGAAAATGGGGGTGGTGAAGTTTGACTAGAAAGGTTGCAGGCCACTCGGGGGTGGCAAACTTCTGCAAGAGTGAGATCTAAAGAATCCGTTTAATCCATGTAGTGGTGTCACCAACAGCTCTTGCCCTTAGAAACAACACACACACAAACACACACACACACACACACACACACACACACACACACACACACACACACACACACACACAAGTATATATATATATATAAAAATAATTTTTTTAAATAAGGAATTGGATAGTGGGAATTTGAAATGATTGAGGGGCTTATCCCTGAAAGAATCAATTATGAACGCTTTGACTGAGATCAGAGGAGCTGGCTGACTCGCTGGGTCTTTGCAGAGACAGATATAGAGAGAGAGAGAGAGAGAGAGAGGAAATAAGTCGTTGATATTGGCCAGGGATTCACTGCTCGCCTTCGGGACAGAAGCAGGGGTGCGGTGTGAGGATTGGGGAGCGGGACTGGCCCCCTCCAGTGTAACTATGACTGTCTTTGCATGTGATCAGGATCCTCTTTGCCAGAAAAGCCACTGGATCAACGACTCACATGTCAATATATTTTAATACTCATGATTGTCATAGATGATGCATCGTGAATGTCTAATTGCTCTAAGCCATTAGCAGTGCTTATGTTCTTAGTCCCTTCTAAGCCTCACTTGTCTCATGTGACAGCCTCTCTAACCTTTTATTAATCGTCTTCACATCCGGATCAGACTTCAGACCCTTTTTGTATTTTTTAAGAAATCCACCCGCTTTTATTTGGCAGATAAGTATATTCTCCTACCTCATGAAATATGCATGATAAAAGTAGATAATTTAACAATAATGGTGTTCTCCAAGGATTAATTTCATGCCCAGTGATGGAAATACCTCATTCTTAAAGTCTCATTGCTGCACCCAGTACAAACTTCGAATTAATTTTTTCCTTCTCACTCATTTTGTCCTTTCCTTTCCTCTCCTCTCCTTTCCTTCTGATGTTATTTAGGTTACAGTATTCTCTAGAAGAAAACGTGCGTTTGAAAGCCAGCAGAGGAGGGTTTGCATATTTTCTTTTTTTCTTTTTTTTTTTCCTGTGACCAATAGTAAGGTATCCAAAATACTTACTGTACGCTGAGTCAGTAGAAGATGAAAGCTAAAGTACCCACTGTAGGCTGAACACTTTACACTAAAGGCGGTCCCATCATATCATATTATATTTGAAGCTAGACACTGATTCAGATGTCCTTTCAAACTGCAGCATAGGTCTCTTGCCTTTGTATCGTTTAATGCTGTTATCTGCAGGCATCACTATCCAGTAAACTTGCTTCAGGGGAAACATCCTCCCCAGTGCTACTGTCTTAAACACAATATCGCCATCAGTTTGAAGATTCCCACTTCTGTCCGAAGTCAGATACATCTCCTTTAGACCACATCTTAGATAAGCTTGCCCAGCCTCACTCTAGCAGCCAAGCGAAATATGTCTGTTTAGCACTAACATTCCACTTGGTCTTGGAGTGATAGCGACCTGCAGTAAATTCCTTTTTTTTTTTCTTGTCTTGGAATCTGCTGCAGTTTTTTTTCTTTTACTTTTCTTTTTTTTCACCCCTGTTATTTGTTAACCTTACATGAAACATAATTAAATTGGTGGCTCTGATTACCCTCACCCTAACTTGCTTGACTAGCTAGAATACCTAATGAAACTGCAGCTGTACATTAGTTTGCATAGGCTATATATTACTGGCCTATGAGATCTGCTCTGTTTCTACTATGCAGTGAATAAGAACCAGACCTAGCCCTATGACTGTAGTGGTAAGAATACTATCCTGGCTGCCGTATTCTGAGGAAGTTCAGTTAATTTATCATGCTGTTTGTGTTTGTTCACCTCTTGCTGGCCTGGCGTGGACTCCTTTCAAGTGAACTGACACCACAAACAATTGCTACCCCGTTAGAATGTTCCCTTAGAATTTCAGCTGGGTTACATTATGAGGATTTTCTCACTGAATAGACGTGTTATTTTAAAAATATGAAATCTGGTATTATTTTCTGGCAACCAACATATCTCTTAAAAGTCATTTTGCATGCATCTCCTGAAAGAAACAATGTGCTGTGGAAACCTTTAGTATGGCAGAGCAGCACAGTCTAATCTGTAAGAGATACAATCTGAAAACACCTCTAAAAATAACTTCATTTTTGTTGATGGCAGTAATACTGTGGCTTGTTTTTTGCCAAGGTGTTTTTTATATATGCACTTCCTCTGCCTGAGAAAAAAAAATGTGAACAGTACTTAGCAGAGTTCTGTACTTATAAGGGAAAAACAGAAAGAAGAAACAAGTCTTTTCCTTAAATACTTCTTGTTACGAAATTTCCTCATCCTGCATTCAACCCCCAAGCCAATTTACCTGCTTCAGATGTGAGCCCACAGTCGCATGCTCTCATATGTAACACTTTGCCACCCTACAACAATTTTCTCTGAAATAGCCTGTGTCTTTCAGTGCTTCCTTATTTTAGAGTCTGTATTTGTCAATCCTGTGTCCCACTCAAGCCTTCTCTCAGAACAGACACTGGGCTTCTAATTAGGAACCGATGTGGTTGCCATAGCACCTTGGTTGCCATGGTGTTGCACAGTGTGGCTACGCAATGACACGGGGGGCTGTGATGATATATGGCACGAGGGGGGAGATGCCATGCGTGCCTGCGATGGAAATATCAGCACTGATAATAACGGAGCAAGATGATAAAAGCTCAACTCAGCCTTCTGTCTCCAGATGCAGAGAGAGAGAGAGACAGAGACAGAGAAAGAGAGAGAGAGAGAGAGAGAGAGAGAGAGAGAGAGAGAGAGAGATGAGATGAGATGTGGGGGCTAAGCAGAGCTAATTAGGTCCTTGAACACAAAGCTGGAAGCAAATGTTAAACTCATGAAGATGCCTTTTGAAGAAATAAAACAAGAGACGAGGCAGAGAATAGGACACTTATCCATTCACAGAACAGAAACCTTCCACAGACCTCCTGTCCGTCACTGTTTAGACACCGCCTTCCACAGACCTCCTGTCTGTCACTGTTTAAACACCGCCTTCCACAGACCTCCTGTCTGTCACTGTTTAGACACCGCCTTCCACAGACCTCCTGTCCGTCACTGTTTAGACAAGCTGTGTCGAGGAAGCCGCTTCATCTCTCCCACTGAGAACAATAAGAGATAGTCGAGGTGCTAATATCTTCACCTCACATCAGTTTCACATTTTAAGAAAGTGTCACCAGAAGGATACACCCTCCCATGACTGGCCCCTAATAAAAAATGAAGTTGGATTTTAAACTGTGGGACTGAAATATCTGCTTTGTTGCTCCATAGGAAATGGTGCTTTTGCAAAAGGGCAGTACAGTCCATTCACACATCATCAGTTAGCTGTAGAAGGTAATCCCATTCATACTGAGAGCGTACTACAAGACTTAAAATATTCACAGTGCATATGTAATCAGTGCATAACTGCTGCATGCTGATTTTTTTTCCCCAGTGCCTCTATGAGTGTTTTCAGAATACATTAAGCCTAGTTGTGATAATGTTTAATCCCAGCATCATGTGTGGTGCATACATTTATGTTTCAATAATAATTTACATACCCAATCTTTTGAAGTGTAATTTGCTACTTAAACCTGGTAAATGCATGTATTTTAAGTTTGTGCATTACAGTCAGAATTCATTTTATCAGGCTGTTTATTTATGCTTGCTCTCTGCTGTCTGGATCATTCAGATTTCTTGCTTGATGCATTTCAAAGATCCAACCAAATCTGTGACTCTTAACAGTGGTCTCCTATTCCAGCACCGCTTGAAGGCATGCAAACTTAACTGCATGATTAAATTAAGATATGATATTGATTTAAAGTTTTCCTTCAACCCTGCACAGTTTTCCATCAACCCTACACTTTCAACTCTCTCTCACTCTCCTCTCTCTCCGTTCCTCTGTCTCTCTCTCTCTATCTCTCTCTCTTCTTCTCTTGCTCCCTCTCTCTCTTTCTCTCTCTCTCATTCTTTCTCTCTATCCGTTCAACTTGACTGTCGCTCATTATCTTTTCATGTCAAGTTTTCCTGCCCCCACTTCTTATCTCCGTTTTCCCCTGTGACAGATTATTTGTGAGCTCAGAGAGTGAGGCAAATATTTAAGAGCACCAGAAATCACTGAAGGACTGCTGAGTGCACTGTTCTCACCTCGCAGTGCAGTGAGGGGGCTGACAAAGTTGGAGAGGGACTATTCACATCGAGCTGGATTTCAATGGAGCCCCCACCCCCTCTGTTTATTTAATGTGGCATAGTTGCTAGCCAGGGTTGTGCTTGGCAGCAGAAATTAAAGTGTAATATTCCTATACTAGTGAAAAACGCTGACCCGCAGCTTGCTCAGGAGTAAATCTCGCGCAGTGTCTGTGCTTAGAGGCTGTTTAGCCTGCAAAGTAAACAACCTTCCACTTTGATCAATGTCAGGTTACTATTTCAGTGTTGCTAATAACATGAATATTGTTTTCTTATCCCCAGTGTACACTGCTGTCAACTGATGGTAGAGAATGCCGGTGTGTGTGTGTGTGTGTGCGTGTGTGCGTGTGTGTGCGCGCATGCACGCGTGTGTGTGTTTTTGTACCGCATACACTGTGTTTGTGTCTACTATATGTGTGGGTGTACATGGAGCTCTGCCTAGCACTAAGACTCTTCTATAGACAAAGACTGGAACTATATTTCATGTTGGAGTTGTTGCTGTTGCAGCTTTGAGGTAGTGTGTGTGTTTTTTTTTTCTAAGATGGGAAATACTGTGCTAAAGCTTGCTTGACAGGAGCAATGGATGTGCCACGCTCGAGTAACAAATCATGAGATGAGGGTGACGGCAAAATGCACCTCTGTGATATATACTGTGACTTTTGCTTTAATTCCATCTCTCCTTTTATGTGTATTCTCTCATGAAGAAGATGACAGGTCCAATAACAATATTTGTATTGTTTATCTGAGGCAAACAGAGCATTGTTCAGTGTAGTCTGCTGAAGCGACAGTAGCTGGACTGTGCAGATTTTTTCTCTTTATTATTTCCTATGGGCAGTTGTCTGGTGCACAATGAATTCGTAAACCATAAGTGAAGATGGCTATCTGTCACAGAAACCGTAACAGAGCAAAATGAAATACGTAAATGTTTCACGTCAGAAGGCACACTGGTGCAACAGGGAGAAATATTCCTTATTAGACTGGTGATGTGTTTTGCTGACTTCTTTTAGACATATCTCAAACATTTCATTTTAGACTAGACAGTGAGCTAACTGTTATAAATATTTTGTAAAAACTAAAATAAAACCGAAGAATAATTATTTTATGATTTATGACATGTAGGCCTTATGTTATGTCTTAGAAGAAACATTGGGCCTCATTCACCAACTGCTCTTAGGAAGAAATTTGTTCTTAAAACCCACTTATGCAGTTTCTGACATTCACCAATGTTTTTTTATTTGATATTTGTTCTTAGGTAAGAACAGAATCTACACACACTCAAGAGCACACTTACGCACATTTGAGTGCTGACATGTTTGTGCAAAATAATTGTTTATTGTGTTTACTTCAGTTCTACAATACTTCAGTTCTGGTCTTTTAAAATAAATAAACATTACACTAACACTTCATGTAACACTCCAGAATGTAGTGCATATTTATTCGTACATTTGTACAATGAACAAAAAGAGCAATATGAGAATACAGTTGATGGATATGATGATAAGTGAGCACTAGTTTTACATACACCACTTATGGGTTATCCCATCTGACACCAGACAGGTTGTAAAGCAGGTGTGTGAGAATCAGTCAGTTTTCCTTTTACATATGGATGAATATTAAAATATCTGGACAGCCATTGCAGACTTTGCTCCTGTCTGCTATTGTATGCACATTGCACTTAACTATTAAAGCGGGGGGGGCGGCACGGTGGCGCAGTGGATAGCGCTGTCGCCTCACAGCAAGAAGGTCTCGGGTTCGATTCCCGGCCGGGCGGCCAGAGTCCTTTCTGTGTGGAGTTTGCATGTTCTCCCCGTGTCTGCGTGGGTTTCCTCCGGGAGCTCCGGTTTCCTCCCACAGTCCAAAGACGTGCAGGTTAGGTGAATTGGAGACACTAAATTGTCCCTAGGTATGATTGTGAGTGTGATTGTCTGTGTGTCTGCCCTGCGATGGACTGGCGACCTGTCCAGGGTGTTTCCCCGCCTTTCGCCCTGTGACCGCTGGGATAGGCTCCAGCAACCCCCGCGACCCTAGTTACTTACCTTAGATAGTGAGTGAGTGAGTGAGAGTATTAAAGCGGGAGCAGAAGTTATGGCTCAAGCTACTTGTTGGTTGTTAGAAACGAACTCAGAATTATGAGAAACAAAGTCAGAACAAACAGAGGTTGGAATTGCGAGGGGAAAAAAAGTCAGAATTCCGAGGAATAAAGTCAGAATTGTGAGAGATAAAGTCTGAATTCTGCGAAATAAAGTCACAATTAAGCAAACTTTTAATTTAATGTGGCCAAACGGGCTTCCATAGATTTCTGTGTGTGCACACGGCTCATGCCCTTTTATGGGGATTGGCGGGGCGTTTACCCACGCTAGTTAGGAAGAATTGTCAGGCACTTTCAGTTTACAATGACAATGGGATTCATCGTCATAGGAACAAAAATGCGATCAATTCTGCTGTTTAAGAACACGTTATGAGTCTTACATAGACTGTTTCCTTAGGTCCTTCGTCAAGAATGGTGAATGAGGTGCATTAATATCATTGCTGTGTAGTAATAAAGATGTGATAAAACCTGAAACCATGACAACCTAGCTTATTGTATATTCCTACTGGGATGCATAGGCTTTTAACATTGGGTTAAATGTTAATAATTTTCCATTTTCTGCTGTAGTTTTTAATCTGTTCTATATAATCAAACCTGCACCCAGGAGTAAGTGAGTGACACCCCAGAAAAGGCCATTTTGGCTGAGTCATAGGTCAGTTTATCTTGAAATGGTAAACTAAATACCATTCAAAAAGAAAAAAAAAAAAGACCAGCACTTTTTTATTCTGTGTTTGAACTCAACAGTCAGCTATTGTGTGTAGTCCTTAGAGCCTAATATCAGCGTGTCATTTCTGAGAAATGGAAGGACAAAAAAAAAACTTACCGTATTACCCTGTTGTATTTTTTGAAAACAACAGGAAGGAAAGGAGCTGGAAAAGTACAACCTGCAGTAAATTCCTCCTTGGGGACACATTTGTAAGGTTGATCCAGAGTGGATGCAGTAATACAGAACATGCTAAAAGACAGGTGTGTGTGCGTCCACGTTTGTGCCCGCGTGTGTGTGCTCGTCTCCCAGCTGTAGCCAGAATTTGCCTTCCTCACATCTTTACCAGTGCCTGATACTGAGGGCTTTGAAGTGGAATGGGAGGACCAGAGGGATTCCAAAGGATCCCCATACAGGGTCCTAAGGACATGCTTATATTTCAGGTCTTTCAAGCTTATATTCCCATTCAGTGCATACTCCTGAATCACAGAGCCTCTTTCCGTGTACTAAATCATTTATTTACCCTGACACATCAGTATAGATGACTGGAGAGGGACACGTTTGGTTGGGACTAATCTCGGTCGAGTTGGCTAGCCGTAGCTGTCGGTGACACAGGCTGTTTGAAAATGTGAGGCAGCCAACTAAAGTAGTTTCTCTCCTGCTCAGTGAGCAGGTTAGTCATAAACAGTACGCTCTCATTCCCGAGAGAAGGCGTCAGTTTCCTCTGCAGTATGTTATCAACTGCACTCCTCTACCTTTGGCCGGTATTGTCAGTTGAGCCAGCTTTCAATGATGTAGAATGTCATTCAGATTTTTTTCTGAAATTACTGTGGAATAAAGTAAGATGGATACTCAAAACAAAGGTGATGCTGTCGGTGATCCTGACGTTGTTCTTAGTATCCATGGTAACTTTTTGTAATTTTGGTAATTTTGTAACTTTGTAACATGTAACTTTTTGTATTCTAAGCTTCCTTAAGTATTCAACATTGAACGCTCTGAAAAAAGGCATTCAGCATCCAGCGACCCCTTCAAGTTCCTCAGTATATTACTGGTCACCATATCACAGTCAGTGACTGGTCATTTAAACGCTGTCAACTCTAATTTCTCAGTAATTTCTCTTTAAGCACTAACTGTCATGAAATTAATCTGAGCTCAGTTTGAAATTCATAAAGTTTGAAAGAGTCCGCCACAGCACAGAACAGTTCTAAACCTAAATATTTCACCAAAAAAAAAAAAGAAAAGAAAAAAACCCACCCAGGCTAATTATGTGACAGAGAAAATGAGGAGAGCATGCTGCCTCATTTTTATTCTGTTAAAGAGTTCTTTAATGAACATTGAGTAATGAGGCAGTAAGCGAGGCAGAGGGTGTGAACGGCGCAGAACGTGTACCCCTCAATGCTTTCATTACTGAGAGAGAGCATTGCTTGCGAAGACAGATTTGTCATCAATGTGCCCTTGTCTGTCTCTTCCAATGGCTTCCATTGCCCCTGAATTATTCCTGTTAGAGTTTGTCACTGACCTGCTCTATAAGTATAGCTCGTTTTAATCGTATGCATAATGTCCGTGAGTTAAATCAATAACGTTGCCATGTGCAATGTTGAGGGCATTGCACCTGCAGAGACATCTTTGTTAAGGAGTTTAATTAGTGTTGACAATATTGGCTGCCACTCATGTTTTGTTCTGTGTTGAACGGCCATGCAGTGCTCAACACACATACAATACATAATATATAACAGGCCTGTTTATAATTCAGTTAATGCCATCTTTAAGCATGTAAAGCCCAGAGTTGCATTTATCATCTGATGGTGCCATCAGTCTAATTGGGAACATTAGTCATGCAACCAAGGATGGCTGCAGCTTAAAATCAGTGAGATTGATCTGAATGCCATATGCAAATGTATGCACTAAATGTCTAAATGGGTTCAACAGTTGATAGATTCATTTTGCATAGAAATGGGTCGTTTTATTGGTATTTGTTAGGGTTTCACCTCTGAAAGAGAGAAATTCAATTCTGGGAATTCATTGATGGACTATCAAGGGATTTATTTATTTATTTTATGGAAATCATAGAAGTTCAGCCTTTAGTAAGAACAAGCCTTTAAAAAAATAGAGATGGCACTGGAAAATATCTGGGGTTTTTTGTATGAACCTGTAGTAATCTGTGTGTGTGTGTGTGTGTGTGTGTGTGTGTATGTGTGTGTGTGTGTGTGTGTGTGTGTGTTTAATCAGTGAGTTGTTTGTGGAGACAGAAAGTGAAATCATTATTTGCTCAAAAGGGAGCATGCTCTCTGACGTCTTCTGATTTTATCCGGAATGTTGGATTGTACCAACTAGTGGTAGTTTACCAGCGAGGAAGTTGACCTTTTTTTGACAACCATGTCAAAAACTTGGGAATTTGGGTATACAAACTAAGAGCAAAAGGAATACAGATTTTTACACAACACAAACATTTTTACCACATTTTCTGAAAGGAAGAAGGCTCACTTAGATTGACAGAGCTCTAAAAAAAACTGACACTCAGAGAAAAACAAACCGTCTAAAAAAACATTCTAGGAGAGCCATGTCGTTCACTTTTTCAGACACATCCAGCAGTCAGGGATCCAAACTTACCTCCAAATCCCTGAAAAGCTGGAGGTGATATGGAAATGAGGAAACAAAAATACTCTTTTCTCTATTTTTTTTTTCTTTTCTTTTCTCTCATTCCAAATGAGAGCAAACACAGCGGCTCTCACACACCCACACACTTTGCTGTCAAATGTAGAGTAATGTCTTTGGCCGTGGCTGAAGTGGCTGTTCCACGCAGGATCGCTTTGCTGTGAGACGGCCGCCTGCAGTCCACTTCACATGTTCATCTGCCGGCAGAAATGCAAACACAACTGTGAGCACCAGCCTGAGGTGGGGGGTGGAAGCAAGGGGGGGGGAGGGGTAAGGAGGGGGGAGGGGGGGTAAGACCAACAATCATTTTCTGCTTGAAGAGGAACTGGTCGCTATGTGGACGGGCGCAGCAGACCTGAGTACAGCAACAACAGAGTACTGAAGCAGACTGAAACCCACTGTTCCTGATGGGTGCTTCCAGGGGTCTGATTCAGAATCTGCATAAACTTCTGTCCTCCTTTTACCACAGTGGGAATTTTTTTTTAAACTCCCACATTACATGCTTTTAAAATTCTTTTCTAGTAAGAAAATAATTTTGGCGTTTTTTTTTTTTTTTTTTTTTATCAGAATACATCTTTTCAGCAAAGAACATGACTGTAAGGAGGTCTTTTAAAACATGTACAAGCTTCGGGTCCATTACTTCCACAACTGAGGCTGACTTCATTGAAATCTCCTGTGGTACCTGCCAAAGCCTGACTAATTTCCGCATACAGCCCCATTCACAGGTACAGTAAGTGGTCTGAGCCATTTACAGGTGAATAATGTAGGCCATGTAAACAGCAGTTGAAAAGCAGAAATCAATTTGCATTCCTCCGTCGCTGACAGGACCTTCGCTTTGTACAGCATTAGATCAAATGTTAATTTTCACTTTGGCGATGTGTGTTCTCAAAAACTTTCAGCTGCTTTTAATATGAGGGGTTTTGTGTGTGTGTGTGTGTGTCTGTGTGTGTGTGTATGGATACAGATCATGGCCAATGGCCAATGTCAAGGCTTCAGTCCAGAGTAGAGAGAGCTAAAGGCAGTGTTATGAGATTCAGTGTGTTTTTCAGCAGATTGGAGGTTATGAATGTCTTTTAGGGAAAGAGAAAGAGAGAGATGGCATGCATACAAGCATAACTTTCACTCACAGAAAGAAACATTCTATAAAAGGTTTGATTGGCGGTGTGGAGGGAACTGCTCACTAAAACTTCCTGACAGGTAGCTAAAAAGTGAGGTGTGGATCAAACAGAACTAAGAAGACACCTCCAGTACAGATTCATCCTAATTTACTCTTCCCCAGAGGAAAGACTACGTCTTTTGGCCTTGCTTGGCATTTTTTTAAAACCAAAAGTAGAAGTAGTCATGGACAGACACAGTGCATATACTGTAACATATAGCTGTAAGTCCACAGCAAATTGTGTTTTATTATTTCACATCATTTTACTGTGGAATACAATGCATTGCGGTAGACTGTGTAGTGACTGGTTTGTTTACAGCAAAATACTGGAGCACGTATTGTATTCAGGGACGTCAAGAAAAATAATTAAAAAAAGTTTTTGACGGGCACAATTGTTTTGAAAAAATTTGTGCATAAAAACGACAGGGGCCTGTATGGTACTGGGGCAGCACAGGGGAGGAGATGGTAAGGTAGCCCGTAGAGCACCACAGAGAGCTGGGTTCATTTCCTGATAGCTGTGCTTCCACATGAAGACAGTTGGTAGCGGGAAGCTGGCAGCGGCCCTTCTCCCTGTTGCGGCTCCTACTGATTGGTTGGTAGATCAGAAGTGGTCAGATCTGGGAAACGTACAGTGCCTGTGCACTGTATATTTATAGTATTATATCAACTAGTAAAAACTACTAAAAGTACAGCAGAATACTGTAACATATGCTTTTGCTTTATTTGCAGTAAAAGACATCTAACTTTCATACGGGACTATAAATATACAATAACGTGTTGTAATTCATTTACAGTAAAAGTTAGTGTAATTTACTGTTTATGTATTATACAGCTATTTACGGTAAATTTCACAGAACTTTACTGACAGCTTTTCTGCCAGTAAATGACTATGACAACTAAAGGATTTTTTTTTTTACAGTGTACTGAAACACTCAATGAGTTGCACTACTTGTGGGGAAAATAGGCAAAACTGATGAGAGAGGTATGGATTAGCATTTTCTTGGAATGGCGGGCCAGTGTTGTTGCCCTACAGACTGCTTATCTTCTCCCCTTTCCCCCTCTCCACTGATGGTTCTCTCCCTATACCTTTCCATCAGTGCAAGTCACGCTCACTGACATGACACTGTCACACACTGTCAGTGAGAAGTTTGTGTGAGTCAAAAGTCAGCCCAAAGACAGAGGAGGGATTGAAGTGTTCATGCGTATCCCTCATTTTAATATGCGTTTGCAAAAAAAAAAAAGCACGTATAAAAGCAGTAAATGTCAAATTACCAATGATGGAACATTACTGCAGTCTCTGCTTGTCGGTACACCCACATCAAATTTATTTCTCCTTTACCCTAAGCCAGCCATCAGAAAAAAAAAAAAAAAAACCTTTCCTTTCATACCGTTGTTAGAATCTGTTACGGTGTGTGTCTTTGGTGAGGGGGGCTCCTTCCTTTTTAGCGTAGAGCCAGGACAGAACGCATGGGTGTGACGTTTGATTTTTGCCTTTGCTCCCATACAGATGTACTGGTGGTTAATGTCCAGTTCACGGGGGTATCATTAATACATGGCTGTCTGCCGGGGATATTGAGCGGTTGAAGACTGATCCAAGCAGCCTCACACGCCCGACGCCCCAGTCGATAGCACTTCCCTAAAGCACTCCCAGGGCACATGATCTCCCCCCCCCCTTTTACTACTCAGATGCACAATAATAAGCAATTAAACACCCCGTCTCGTGCTGGCAAAACAAGAGTGTCTGAAATGAACATTGCGTTTAACGATCAGCACACTCTACATCCGCATTCAGGTCAATAGTGCACACTCTGTGTGCTGTCCAGACCTGGTGTGTGTGTGGGGGGGGGGGTGACAGATTTGATTATTGACATAAGAGAGCAGTGAGATGTGGTACATAGCTTTTGGTTTTTCAGGTTTGGGTTTCTGCACTTAAGATAGTATGTTTATCTATTATGTCTCATGTAGTAGCTCTCAAACAGCTCATCTGAGCCACGTCCGGTAAACATAAGGCAAACTGCTTTTGTATCAGCTTCCTCTCTTACTGTTAAATTTAGAAACATGAGTTAGTCTCTGCAGTATCCTTTGCCTGATTACCCAATGTCTCATTCTGTACTTACAGTAATGTACTACATCAGGCTTAACAGGAGAGTCCCTCTGTGTGCCTCAAGGTTTGTTTTGTCTGTTTTGTCTAAGCAAAGTCCTCATTTTCTGGCCTCAACTAATCTCTCTTATGAATACATATTACAGCAGATTTCTGGTTAATTGTGAATGCCAATGTTGAAGTACTGCTGTGGTTAATATAGCAGTTCATAAAACATCCCTCTTTCATCCTCGGCTGGAGGGCTGATGAGTGTGCCTGTGCTCCTTGAGCAGTTAGGTTATCTGTCAGCCTTGGGGGTGGGGGTTAGAGCTGGAAGGTGGAGATGCTGGAATAGCTGCAGCGTAGAGGAGCTCTGTGGCTGTCTCTGTCAAAGCTGAGCCTGGTAGTTGCTCTGGCATGATTCTGTAGTCAGTGAGCTTTGGATGAGATTGTACAGCAGCCTCTCCAATACCCAGTTTTGGCTCTGCCTATCAATCTGAATGAATCATTACTGAAAATTACTCTGTGTGTGTGTGTGTGTGTATTTGTAGATCCTTGTTTTGCATGTCGGTGTGTTCATCTGCAGCTTGCCATTGCAAACCTTCACCTCGATGCTAATAATCCTCATTTATATTCATGCTTCTTAATGGAAAACTAGGTCAAGATTTAATTTTAGTGGAATTGTCTTTTCTTTACTTTTTGTCAAATTTGCTGCGCCACATAATTCAGATGTAAACCATAATGCTGTTAATGACCGTATTCAGCTAATATAACCACCACAATCGCCACCATTCATAATCTGAATTTATTCAATAATCAAAAAAAAGAAAAAGATCGCGGGGACTATTGTTTAATTAGTCAGACACAATTTTCTTAAATGCAGCATAATTTTCTCCAGTGTTTTTCAGCTTAGTAATTATAAGTGACTGCATGTCAGGTTATACGTATTGTGACAGCTTCTGCAGTGTATGTATGTACATTTGTGCGTGTGCGCATGTATGCATGTGTATGTACATAGGAGAAAACACGAGGCATTTTGGAGCACATGTTAATACAGTTGGCCTCGGAGGGCAGTCAAAGTCATGATGAGGTGCAAATTTAAAAGTCATTGTACCTCCCCATGAGTTCTATTATCACCCCGGGGTTATAATTGCATGAGTCTAAAGCTCTAAGGGCAGACGACGGCACTCCTCTCCGTTTTCTGCAGCCCTGGCCTGATGGAATCTGAGAGACTTAGTGATGCGGACCCTGTTTTTATGATGTCCTTTTGTGTCATGCGAGCAGACTGCCGTGAAGATAACGCCCAGGCAGAAAGAGCAGAGATGATGTTAATTAAGCGGTGGAAAAAGGAAAAAAGGAAGTCCAACTCCAAAGAATATTTACAACCTTCTATCCGGATCGTTTGTTCCTGTCCTTTTTTTTTTTTTTCGGAAAAGAAGTCAAAGGAATTCAGTAGAAGTTCTACAGCATAAAAAGATGATCGTCTAAAAGGAGGCGCTAGGTAAGATGAAAAAAAAAGAGAAGGAAAAAAAGAAAGAAAGAACACAGTAGACTCAGCAGTGTTACATAAATAAGGTGTCAGTGGCTGTGTTCAGTTGTGAAGATTTTCTCCTCCCAAATCAGAAGACTGCTCAGGATCCGACCCCCCCCACAACCCCCGCACCCCGCCCCCCACCCCTTGATCCTGCAAGGGATGCGTCGGCAATAATTTCCTGGCTATCACTCTTTTCTCTCCCGCTCCCCTGGCCTCATTATGGCTGAGGAGCCCTCTCGTGTCTCAGTTGTCCGTCAAGCGATCGCTTTGATATTCATGTGTTGGCCGTGATTGCCATGCAGCGGACAGCGTCGGGGTGAGGTCCTTCGTTTCCCATTTAGCAGGGGGCTGATGCGGCTGCCCCCTCTCACCCCCTGCCGCTCCCCTCGTCTCCAGCTTTGAGTAGCAGAGTGATCGGCCATTCTGGTCATGCCCTGCTTCTCTTGCAAACCCCATCTCACCCTGCCCCCCACCCCCCCCCCCCCCACCCCCCCCACCCATAAGGATGAGGAAGGTTTTTTTTTTTTGCTGTTGTTGCACTTGTTGATGTCCTTGGTCTTCAGCCTGAATGATCCTCCATTTTGAATACCGAAAACAGATGTTTGGTCTTTGTGCTTTTTTTGGGATTTGGCTGTAGGTTTTGGAGATTTGTCGGGGGAGGAAGGGGGGGGGGGATGCCTTTGAATTTAAAATGTTGTTTATATGACAGGTGAGACGTTGAAGTGTCCCATATTCATACATACACACACACACATACTGTGTGTGTGTGTGTGTGTGTGTATATATATATGGTGTATATATATATGGGTATATATATATGGGTATATATATATGTGTATATATATATGGGAGACTTCAACGTCTATATATACATATAAGCCCCTGGTTGGTATGAGGTGTACATCACAGTGCTCATAGTGAATGATGGTTTGAGGTAAAGATCTTTCAAATGCAACCAGTCATCCCAGTCCTGGCTTATACCATGATGTTCAGCACAGAAAACACATTAATATGCTCCAGAATGACTTATTGAAATGCCAAATGAATGGTGCTGAATGGGGGCTTGAAGTCTTTTCTGATGCTTGAACTTTTTATAATTGTTAACTTATCACTCAAAGTTATGGCACTTGGAAGGGCAATTCCTCAAAAAATGATTTGTAAAATAAAAAAAAGAGCAGAATTCAGGATAGGTAGAATGTGCGCAAATGAGCAACAATTGGAAACTCAACAGCCGTACTGTTTCACAGATACTTGAACATTTATTCCTCCCCCACCAGCTCATCACTCAGTCTCTGATAGTCTCCTGCACCGTCAGTCAGGGAGTCTGGTGTGTGCATAATGATCCTCCATATTCATCGTTTGGTATGTGGTTTTTTGGGTCAGCATTTGTTTTTTTGGGGGGGGGGTTTTGTTTTTGTTTTTTTCAGTGCTGTGGAGAGATGAATGAATCACAGTCATTTCAGTTGTTTTGTTTTTTTGACTTCTGTTTACTTGACAGAATATTTTGGTGTATACCAACAATAGATTGATCATGAACCACAATTTTTCATTTTTCATTTAAAGGAAAAGGGGAATCTGTAACCTTGATTTGAACAATAATGGAAGAGCCTGCAGTTACTGAATAGGCAGAGTGCAACATCTAAGCCATCTCGCTTCTCTTGGTTTGGTTACCTACGAATAAAAAAAGAAAGGAAAAATTGATAATTGACTTAAATAAGGCCAAAATAACACAAAATTATCAGGACAAACATTGCTCTCCATTAATTTCCACTTGTATTAAATCAACGTTCTTGAAATAAAGAGGTTCTATGGAATGACTCCTGACAATTAGTGCACAGTAAGCTTCACCCATTCATTACAGAGCGTCTGCTGAGGGACTCTGTGCCTATGATAGGGCACTGTTGATTGTGTCATTGTTTCTCTCTCTCTCTCTCTCTCTCTCTCTTTCTTTCTCTTGTGTCCTGCTGTGAGACCACGATTTGGTTTGTAAGACAGGTCTTCAGTGAGAGTGGTGTAATCTAGCCCTTTGATCGTATTGACGTTCACAGAAGATCATGGTGTTAGCCACAGTGGACGGGACCATATCTCCACAGGAGCACTCTGGATCCACTGTCAGCTCTCCTGTCTGTGGGGTGGTATGGATTGTGATTCTGAGTGGCCTCCATGTGGACAAGTCCAGTCTGAACTGGCATGTGATGCTAATTCCTCCTCTTCACAAACACCAAGATATCTCTGTAACTCTTGGTTATTTGGGACTCTTACGGTAAACGCAGAGAGCTCAGTTCTAATATCCAGTCTAGTCCTGAATTTTTAAACTGTCATAGGCACAGTTCACTCTGGTAGTGAATGTGAGTGAAAAATATCAATAACTATACAGTGAATACAATTTTGCTATGTTTAAACTATAAAGATGTGTATTAAAGGTTCTGTGTGTTTTACAGTAAGACCTTTATTTGTCATGGCATACATGCTTTAATTTAATAAATATGGTGAAAATATGTCTGAGAGCGTGAAATGCTTTCAAAATAGCTGATTTCCAAAACTGTGTTTTCCTGAAAACTGTAGTGGGGCTACAACTTTAGGCAAGGATGAGTTTAACTGAATAAGGGCTTAGTTCATGGCTTTCCATTTTTCAACCAATTTTTTTTTTTTTGTTTCAGTTTGTCATTACCGCAGTTGATTCAATAGAAAAAAAAAGATGCTCGATTCTGGATAATACAGTTTATACAGCAGACCCGTCTTCACTGAGAAAAGCCTAGAAGCACAGAAATGCCTATTATGAACTCTGAATGCTGCCTCTCTGAGAACAATAGCCTTGCCTGACATGATCCAGGCTTGAAGCAGAAAGGATGTTAGCATGAGAGCAATAGAACAGGGTTGGGGACATGGGGAGTGTATAAAGGAGAAGCTTGCCCCCCCAGCAAGATCATTTGAGCTCCATCTTTAAACAAGCCTAACCTTTCACACCCACGCTTGTTACTATGGAGAACTGCCAATGCTGGTTAAACATGTGTGACTTTATCATGTAGAGATAAATATGTATGCACATGTTGTATGCGTGGCTTTATCATGTAGAGAATGATTACATCTTCATAGTTCACATTTCAACTCTGGGGATTACATTTTTCATTTATTTGTTTTTACATTGAATTCAGTTTCACAGTTTCTCATATCCAGGCATGATGTGAAAAGCCGTGAATGGTAATGGTTATTGAAGAATTCTTTTAGACATTCAGAGAGAGTTTAACCATTGTGGGGTATTGGAGATAATCACACCAGAAGCTGTTACCAGTTTAGAAAATGACTCAGCTTCATTTTCCGAAAGAGTGTTTTTTGGAAAGTCTTTGGCCGTGTGCCCTTTCGCAAGCATCACAGAGGCAGTACAAACCACTGATCTGAATTATGTCACAAAGATGGAACTGAATCTTACATGCAGACACTCCTCTGTGTGACACACTGGGAATAATTATGTACTTAATAGTGCGTGAATGTGCAAATCAGAATCAGCGGTTGTGAAAAGAGCAGGGACAGCAAAAGTACTAGAAGCAGGAGTGTTATGATTACATTTTCTACTTTCACTTAGAGAAACTGCTAGCGAGCTACGAATGATCTGTCCCAGAAGACTTTAATGTGTGTGTGTGTGTGTGTGTGTGTGTGTGTGTGTATGTGTGTGCGCACGTAAGCACATGTTCATGTCTCTACTAGAGAGAGAGAGAGAGAAAGAGAGAGAGCGATGAGAATGTTAAATGTCTACGGTACAGTTTTAGGTGTGAGAGAGAGTGAGAAATTGTGTGTGTGTGAGACTCTGTGTGTGTCTCTCTCTTTTCAGGCAGATCTATGGCAAAAGAGCCATCGCTGGGGACACGCTCCCTGTAATGCGTAAAGAACATGACTTGGATGTCTGGGGAAATAGTATCATGCCTCAGATCTGTGTGAGAACTATAATAAAACCTTCAGTATCGATCAGCAACCCTGTTTAGCTGAGCTTTTCAGCCTGTTTTTTAGACCGACTGCTGAGAGAACAATTTAGACTCTTGGTTGTTTTGTTTCAGGCCTGACACTGGGGTTTCTTGCCATCAACCATCCCATCTTATTAGATAGATCCAAAAAGCAGACAGCCACAAGAGAAATCCACGGCTCTTACTCAGGAAGGCATCTTATCCTGATGAAATATGCAGGCCCCTCCATTTATTTGGTAATGATTTGTCTCAGGTGACATTAGCATAGACTCAGTGCATTAGCAGGACCTCTGTCATTCTTCATTGAGGCTCCATCACCGAGTCAGAGCGTGGCTTCTCCGTCTCCTCCGAGAAATGTCACGTGTGTTTGGGCATCAGTCAACCGCTGAGTGGAGTTCAAAAGAAAGTATGGAGAGTTTGTCATCATGAGGTACTCTTTCCTCATGGGGTGCTCTTTCCTCAGCTCAGAGACTACATATACTGAAGAGGGTGAGAGAGCTGAACCTAACTGGCATCTCTCACTCACAACTTTTGTCTCTCTGCCTCTCTCTCTCTCTCTCTCTCTCTCTCTCTCTCTCTCTCTCACTCTCTTTCTCTCTTTCTCTCTGGCTCTCTCTGGCTCTCTCTGTGTCTCTCTCTCTCTGTCTCTGTCTCTCTCTCTCCCTGCTCTGCCTTATTGCAGTCGTAATTCCCTCTCTCTCTCATCCTCTGACATGATGGCGTTCTCTCTTGTGTTTTCCACCCTTTGTGATGATAGTGAATGTGCGACAATTACTCTGGTTCCAGAGTGCTTTCACATCACATTTTTACACAGGCAATGAGTTTAGTAGCAGTAAGTGACTGAGCGACAGGCAGAAATTGTGAAGGTTGGGGGGGGGTTGGGGGGTTGTGTAGGGACGTATCAGAGGGGGACATAATTGGATCAAAAGAAGTTTTAGTATGCCAATTAAGTATGGGAAAATGTGACAATTAAATTAAATTAAACTGAAAACCAGCCGTACCCCCTTCACCAAAGTTCAGAATTAGACACAAAGACTGAAACTACTTCTTTGCAAGAGGATCTTTCAACAGCGTAGTGTGACTTGTTTTATACTTCCACTTTTTACTTGATGATAAAGCATAAGTGACACATTATACTCCTGTGATAATGAACCAACTGGCCACCTGAGGCCATGCAGTATCATGAATACAGTCTCAATTAAAAGATGCTGTTAGGCCCTGCAAAAAACTAGAGAGGTCTGGCAACCCTTCTAACTGGGAGACTGTATTCGGAGTGGAGTTAAGACATTGAGTGCCTTACCACTTTTACTAAACAGCAACAACATATGAAAAAACAACGGTAAGGGCACATTTTTTCATTAAAAGTTATCACCAATAAGTGAATTAATTATGAAGCATACTAGCACCAAAAATAGCCCCCCGGCACAGAAAAAGTACTACACCGATGCTTACCTGTTGCTAAGCAACAGAAATTTACAGTAATGGTAGTTGTCTTAACCTCTAACTCAGTCAATGCAGTGATACATTTAGCAAAGCAAAAAGGGTAAACAGATAAATGCGTCACAGGTCTGTTTATATCGGGGCATGATGCGCAGCTCTGGATGCGTTTTAGGCAGTCAGCATTCAGAATCTATAATCTGTTTTATTAAAACATCATGACAGATGACATGAGATCTTAGGGCAGATTGTGACAACTGCTGCAGTGTAAACAAAGGCAAATACTCCAGAAATTCACAAACGCTTAACTCGGTTATTAATTCAGACCGTATAGGAAAGTTAAAAGCAAAACAAAAACAACAAAAAAAAACCACCAGCAACAACAAAAAAACACAGAAACAAACAAACAAAAGAGAAGGCAAGCAGCACTGGCAGTTCCGAGCGTGATCAGAAGCCTGTGAAGAAACATCTCTTCTCTCCAGATTTATTTCCTCTTTGTGTGTGTGTGTGTGTGTGTGTGTTTGTTGTTTATGTTCCCCTCCACGAGTTGTTCCAGACGGCTAGACGCGTGAGTGATCTGACACTGCGACACAGCAGTCTGTTTGCGTGAGCTTCTCAGATCACAGATATCTGTCTGCAGGACTACAAAGCAGCGCGCGCCTTCACAGACCCCATGCTAACGGAAACGCGCGCAGAGCCATGCCGCTGCTCCTGTTCAACCTCTCCCCACCCCTATGACAACATCATCCAACACTGTGGTGGGCATCATGGCTGTTTTAAACAGAGCTGTGTGATCTGCCTGTCAGACCACAGCAAGAAAACCAGTCAACACTCTGCTTATAGTGTTAAGCCAGTCTGTGAAGGAACAGATCCCTGGACAGTTCAGATCTCAACCTGCCGATTTCTGACCTCAGTCAGAAGCAGTTTTATGGCTTATACCATTTGTCTGTGTTTGACCATTAATCTGGCCACTGATTGGTTCAGGAAGAGTATATAAGTGTATATAAGTGTAGCAAATGGGGGTATGGGCACCTGCAAACGGTATCAGAAAAAGTTTGTGCCAGTCAGTCAGCAATATTGAGATAACTAGCATTTATGTCAACCCCTAGGCAACACACAAATTGTCAGTTGAAAGCAAAAATGCAATAGCATTATGCCATCAGTGAACATTTCAGTGTAACTACCACTAACATGTGAACTTGCAGTTTTTTGTTTTTTTTTTCCCCACCTGTCCTTCATCTGAATCCACCACTGATTTGTGTTCGTGTCTGCTTTCCGTTTTCATGTTAAAATCCACTCCACAGTCTCGTTGCGGAATTTACAGGGACCTTTATAGGTAAGGAAAAGTCACCAAAGAGGATCTTTGATATCTTTTCAAAATCCACCACTAAGCCAGGACCCTCGGAGACCAAGGCAAAGAGAGACAGAGAGGGTTGGAGACAAGAAAATCTCCACCACCACCTCCACAGTCAGTGTCGCTAGCAGCCATGTCACACTCCCTCAGGCTCCCAGCATTCCCTGCTCCAAAATTCACTGGCAAGTTTTTCTCTTGCTACTAAAAAATTCCACTGCAGTCTTGAAGAAGTTTAGTTCATGATAAAGCGTTTTAACTATTTTGCCTGCTTTTAACACGTGTTTTTCTTTCAAAGAATGATGGTTTCCCTTAACAGCACTCTGGCAAAAAAACACCTCTTTCTCCCACGATTGCTCTTAAGACAAACTTTTTCCTGGACTTAAAAAAAAAAAAAAGAACTTATCTGGACTTCTCCAGGACATTTTCAAAGAATATTTCAAGGATTTTTTTTTTTTGAAGACTACAGACCACAGATCAAGAGATTCAAGAATGGATCTCTAAACATAGCCTTACAAGTGAAGCTTGCTGTGTTTGTGTGTGTGTGTGTGTCTCGTCCGTGTGTGTAAGTAACATGCATCAGTTTAAGGGCTCCACCCCGGGAGACAGACATGTTCAAACTGACCTTTCAGTACAGAATTTCATTATGCCCACTGTAGAAAATCACTCGAGTGGGCTTAGCTTCTTTGAGATGGAGAGAGCGCCATCTCTGAATTGAGCAGCTTTTCTGTGTACATTTTGGACTTGAATTCATCATGTAACCCTCATTTTATTTCTCTTCTCATTATCGTATCGTTTATTTCATCATGTCTAAATATCAGCAAAGGTCACATCCATAATGAATGACTGAAACATTTTGGAGAGAGAAGGCAGTGAGGCCAGCAATAACAACTGCCATCAACCCCTAACATGGTCATCTGCATTTATCACACACAAATTCATGAAAGGTGTTTAGTTACATATCAAGTAGATTTAGTTTAATCTTATTTGTACCTTATAGCAAAATGAAGAATGCAGACAGTTTTCATGTATGGACTGTTACAAAGGAGAGCATAAATGGAACAGAGAACAGTGCTCTGCATAAATGGTTTGAATGATACACATCTCGTCCTTTTTCAGTGATGCTCTGAAGCTGTCCATGTGCACTTATCTAAAACACTGTAGATGTAGACTGTAGAGCTAATCTAGGCCTTCCACCAGTTAAATCTGAGGGCTATATCTGAAGATTGCTGGGCATTTCTCCAGGTACATTTATCACATATGTATATGTATATATGTGTGTATATATGTGTATATATGTACACACACACACACACACACAAACACATATACATATACATATACATATACATATGTGACAAATGTACCTGGAGAAATGACCAGCTATCTTCAGGTATAGCCCTCAGATTTAACTGGTGGAAGGCATAGATTAGCTCTACACACACACACACACACACACACACACACACACACACACACACATATATATATATATATATATATATATATATATATATATATATATATATATATATATATATATATATATATACATACATTGTATATGTTGTATGTGTGTATATATGTGTGTGCATGGTATAGTGTTGCCTGAGGGGACATAGCAACATCAGGTTGGCAGATTGGACTTCATTAAAGTGCGGCAGATTGCTCTGGACAGGGATCACTGCCTCGCTTCCATCATTGCTTTTCTCGTTCCCTCACTCCATGCAGTCAGAGCCTGCATCCCAACGGCAAAGATTAAATAGAAAGGGAGAAATAAATAAATAAGGAGAGAGCGAGAGAGAGAGAGAGACAGAGGGAGAGAGAGCGATAGAGAAAGAGAGAGAGAGAGAGAGAGAGAGAGAGAGAGAGAGAGCAAGAGGGAGAAATGGTGAAAGTTATCTTATTAAAACTTGAAAGGGAGATGGCGGACAGGGGGCAGGGCAAAACTTTGAGGTGAATTTCACTCCAGACAATCTATATGTCTGTCTGTCTGCTCTGTGTGTGTGTGTGTGTGTGTGTGTGTCTGTCTGTGTGTCTGTCTGTGTGTCTTTTTGCTTGGCCTGAAGAAAGCCTCGTTGTCTTTTCCCAGTGCTCTTCTGTCCGTTTCATGACTGATACCCTGAGCGTCATTAGCGTACCAGTGAAGTTACAGTCAGACGGATAATATGAGCCGCGATATTGGCGACTGTCGTCGACAGATGAAACTGGCATTATCTGAGACTGAACCCTGCATGTGTGTGACTGTGTGTGTGTGTGCGCGCTCTCTTTTCCCGAGTGGTCTATAACTGACACTCTGAGCTTTAAAGTTCATATTCCAATGCTGCACCTGAACCTTTTTTCACCTACTCCTGATCACATGTTGGAAGTGGAGCGAGACCTGTTTCAAGACCTGTTTGAAGGCTGTAAAACAGATTAATCTGTGGATGATATGGAAAATTCATCCCGTCACATTTTTTTTTCTTAAAATTCTGCCTTTATATTCTGAATTAATAGAGATGTTACTTTGATGTAGAATATGACATTGCCAGAAAAAGCTAATAGGATTACTGTGGAACATTGAAATTCAGATTCTGATAATCCAGAGTGGGAAGCTGTGTAATCTGAAGAATTCCGTTACCTTGTGTGGAAATGGCTGTCTGATACTGTGTATGACTTTCTTTTTCATTACTGCTTAGTGGAACCAACACAAAGATCACATTTTCATTTCTCATCTGTTATACCAAAGAACTACTTGCCATTTCTCCTTTCTCTCTCTCTCTCTCTCTCTCTCTTTTGTTTTTAACAAAGCTAATGAGGCTCTTGCTACCTGACGGTTCTAATTTTGGGTTCCAATTTCGCCATTCCTTTCTTATGAAATAGACAACACTATTTCCATATTAGTTTGCAGCTCAGTGCAAATGGTGCTCCGTCTGGCGTGCTTATTTAGTATTGCCTATGTGTCTTCAAGACAGATCTGGTGACCTTTCACTACAATGGATTTATTCATGCTCACTAACCTTCCCAATTGTTTTTCTGACATTAAGTGAGATTCGAATGAGAGGGATGTTTCCTTTGGGTGTTCTTCAAATGCTTTGGGGTGACAGGCAAGAGTGCGGGGAGGGAACATCTGGATGGAACAGGTGAAATTTGTCCCGATGCTTCTCAAAACAGGAACACACCACACACTAGTCTACAAACACACACACACACACACACACACACACACACACACACACACACACATACTCTCTCTCACATACAGGCTACATTTAATGCTAGAAATGCATGAACACACACGTATGAACACACACACAAACACACAGGGAGAGAGAGAGAGAGAGAGAGAGAGAGAGAGAATGTGAATACACAATGTTCAGGTGATTTGAATCTCCATATTAATGTAATGTAATGAGAAAATTCCACTTGAAATGCATTTGTTGACAGGTAGGAGGGGCCAAGAGAGAATTCACCGTTAGAACAGTTGCCACATTATCTTGTCCATTCCTGAGATGGGAGGTACAATTCAGGATATACACCGCACTAAAATAATTGCGGTCAAGCTAGGGTCTGGCTCATAAATAGGAGGACCTTTCTCCCGTCCAAATCACATTTTCTAGAGCATTGTAATTACATTTTTACATTTACCTTCAGGTAAACGTGGCCTGTATCTAAATTGCCTTCAGAAGATGTAGGATACCCCAGTAAGACACAATTTCAAGACATGCTTGTCACTTGTCATTGCTTTAAAAGCAAGTAGTGTAGCTTCCTCACTGAGAATCCTGCTTCACAATGGACATGGATCTTAAGCTGTTGTATGATATGTGAGCAGTATAAGATTGTGTTAGTGCTAATTTTGAGAAAACTGAACTACAAATGTGTTAAAGACAAGAATTAGGAGAACAACCGCTGTCAAAGCTTTAGGGACATATTGAGAGGAGCAAAGGAAACTCCTTGCTGTTTAATCACACCAAATTCTCAAAACAGCTAGATCAACCACAGTGTACCTCCATCTTTTTTATTAGCACTCAGTGGAATTCTTTTTAAAGCTATATCTTCATTTCTCTTTTAGCTATTTTCATCTGTTCCCATTCTCATAATGCCCGGCAGTGTTGGTCTCCACACATTTAATCTCATACAGAAAGACTGCAACCTCTGGTTATTGCTTTTTAAGTTATTGAAAAATGTTTGAAGAGGGAATAGCGAGCTCCTCTCCCTGTGTCGGAGTGTGTGTATAAGATAGAGACACTGTCCCCCCTTGCCACGCTCGGTTATATTACCATCTTTGTCCCCGAGGCATCTGAACAGAGAGAGAAGGGTTTCTTTAGATGGCGATGCTCTCTTTATCTTTCTCCTTCTCTGTTTGCAATGAATGACAGAAGTTTTACCCGGGCCTGGAGAGAGTGGGAGAATTAGACAAGAGAGGCAGAGGTGAGATAAGAGCAAGAAGGAGAGGCATGAAGAATGTAAAGAAAAATGGCATGTGATTTTGGGGGGGGGGTGAGGGGGTGGAAGAAAGGATGTGTTGCAGAAGAAAAAGAAAGAAAGAGAACAAGAAAAAAAGAACGAAAGAAAGACTAAAAACTGTACATTTCTGTGGAGTAATGGATGGCCAGAAAAAGAGAATGGACAGCACAAACTGACAATTCTGAAAAAATTATTTAAAAAGAAAGTTGGAAAATATAACATTTTCTAATGCCTGCTTAATTCTTCACTTTGTTTTTTGAGGGATGGAATGGAGCAGATACTGTAGCTGAAGGAAGACTTGTGCTTGTCCCTTCCATTTGTTCAGCATGGCTTGGCTGCACCACCACCCCCCCTCCCCCACCACCACATGCCACCCTTGGCTACAATTGGCTCTCATGCTTTCCTGCTCCGCTCCTTCTTCTCCTCACATCTCCTCTCTCACAGCTTCTCCCTGCTCCCTTCTTGATCTCAACATGCCCATTTTCTTTGCTTGAGTGGGAGGAGAGTTAATGCTGCCAGAATCGTTGATGGCAAGGACAAAGAAATTGGCAAGCCATTCCAGACATGTACGTCAGTCAAAGCTACGCTGGAACCTACTTTTCATAAAAGCTCATTTCATGATTTTGTTAGCCGTTCAGCTTTAGATGATGGATTTAACCACTAATACAGTGAAATATGGTCCTTACTGAATGTATTCTGTCTAATTGAGGAAATATTTACGTTTTTGGCTGGCATGATATCACTCGTTTACCATCAGCTATAGTATTGCTGAAAAGGAGGCTGGTGCTTGCAGGCAAACACTTCACCATTTTTCTGAAGAGGCTTTTTCAAAATTTCACATATAGGTTTTAGTATCTTTGATTTGTTTGTTGTCTTCAGCCTGACTTCTCATATATAGTGCAGAAACATGCCTTAAACTCTCTTTGCACCCTGTTGGAGGTTGTCCTGTTCACCTATCCATCTTGGGGAAATTGGCTAATGTTTGTCCACAGGTGTTCTCTCTTTGCCCGACTGTGTGGAAAGAGGTTTGCTCTTATTGTTGTCTCTTTGTCCAATTTAACATTAATCTTAAAATGACTCTTGGGGCTCAATTAAATGGGATTTCACACAGTGGAGAGGGGAAGGGGATAGGAAGGGAATTTTACCCCAGGGTTGAGGTAGAATCGTTATGAAGAACATTGGAAGGTCTGAGCTCAGTTAGTCATCTAATTCAGCTGCCTAACAGAATAATCCAAGATTATGTCCAGGTTGCGCTCTCTGAGGATTATGATGTGGGACCTCATTGACATTCCTCTTGAAATATTAAACTTGCATGCGCTCCACTCATTTTAATGTAGGACACTATAAAGAAATGGGCATGAACCATGCATCTTTGTTAAGACACTGACAAAATTTTAAAGACCGTTGCTTTTTTTATGGTTATGAGCATATATGTATCTTAGAGCCTACATGCATTTTCCACATGTGTGCAGAACGCAAGCAGAAATACATTAAAATTGATGTTGTTTATTTTCCTAAGCATTTGTAGAATATGACGTACACACATACGTGCGTGCACACACACACACACACACGCACACACGGGCACACACACATGCACACGTACACACCACACACAGCTGTAACTAAGAGTATTTCAGTTGCATTCCTCAGGTGCGGCCCTGAAAATTGGAGCCATGCATCACCATGTCGAGACTGGTGACAGTGAAATTCCATTATACTATGTTGCGTGTCTCTCGAGATGCGCAAATGCATCCAGGTGTTTGTGTGTGCAGGTGTGTATGTATGTATGTGTGTGTGTGTGTGTGTGTGTAATCACTATATTGACAGATAAGAGGGCAGGGAAGAGGTAAAGGGAGGACACACTAAAGGGTAGCGAGTGATAACTATAGCGCTATGCTAATGCGTCACTGTCATGGTTTAGAGTATTACTATTAAAGAGTTTAACCTCCTCTCTGTAGTGTCCACGTGAGGCTGTGAGGAACAAGCAGCAGAGGCACCGCATGGCGCAAAACAGCCACTTCACCTGAATACTGCCTCAGTAATAACTCGACTGTTTAGATAGGTAGATAGAGAGAGAGAGAGAGAGAGAGAGAGAGAGAATTGAAAATTAAAAAAAAAAAAAATACAAGCACTTAATCAGTTCCAGCTGATTGAGAAAAAAGTCCAGAGGCTTTTCCATTATGGAGTGGAACAAAGTAAATATCTGGAATGGTCCATGTGTTTTTTCCCCCTGCAGTGTTCCCTCAGAAATAACAAAACTGCATGTCTTAAGAACACATTATCGTCTCAGTCAATTAAGACAAGCTATCAGGAGTAGTACTGAATCATGAGGCAGATAATGCTTCAACAGAGAAAGATGTTTACTGATTTTTTCTTTTTTCATGTGTCCCCCCGCCCCTCTACTGATGTTCATCAGACGACCTTAACCAACAGGAGAGATAAGTGCAATAACCCAGTGCACATTAATTTCACATTTTTTGAGCCTGTTTGATACATAGCCTCTCAAATATGAACTGTCGTCAGGCACGGAGTTGACGTTAGACTTGATTATGCCTCTCCAAAGGGGTTGGAGCAATAATAGAACAAATACCTAACAACAACATCAAACAAACATTAAAAAAAAAAAGACGTTCATCACCATGGTAACAGCATCATAAATGCTATGGTTAACCTGTGTGCCAGAGGCAAAGGGAAAAAAAGTGCTTAAAATACACCTGTAGCTTTTGTTTTGAGCTTAGGCATTAGTAGATTATTCAGGTCATTGAAAATACAGTTTGGGCTCTTAATGGTAAGTTCTGGAACCCTGTAATTACCGTAATGAGAAATTTTCCATGTGATACTTGAACACAGGAGTCTGATGACTATTCCAGCACTTCCATACCTTTCTATAAATTCCCACACTAAATGGGTACATACTTCTTGCCGTGGTTTCTCTTTGTACTTAAGCAGTGTCTGAAAACAATATGAACAGAAAATCTATATGCAGCTCTTATATGAGAGATCCAGCACTGACTGCTAATTGGTTTAAGCACAGCTGGAAGAATTTAACAGTTCAGCAAGATAGTCACACTGCCCAAACTGACATAAAGATTAGATGAGTAGGAAATAGATTGTTTTTTTCCTACAATACATGCTTAAGTTGCATGGAGGCTTTTGCTCTTCTCGGTGGTGTATCAGATTATGATCCCAGTTAGCTTTAAAATCAGAGTTTTCTAAATCCAGCACTGAAGAGTGGATGTCCTGCTGCTTTTTTCCCTTACCTCTCAATTAGAGGCTCATTTTTACCCGAGAAAAAGGTCATGTGCAATCTTCAGCCAATCAGAGAGCACAGTGGTTGACTGAAATGAAAACCAGTCAGACTTTAGCTTTCCAGTGTTTGATTTTAGGAAACTGGCATAAATGAATCAAACTGAAGCAGCCTAATCAATATTGAGCATACAGGAAGGTTCTGACAGTCTTCTGCATCAGTACACAAGCTGTAACTCACATTTTTATTTGTACACGGAAACAGATGGAAATGCTTTGCCTGAAAAAGAAGTCCTGTAGCTTGTCTGTTGCTAAAGATGTGCTTCAGTGAATTTGTCATCTTCCGGGTCCATGGTGTTGAGGTGTATTTGGTGTGTGGTGGAGGGAGAGAAGTATTTTAAACACTTTTTTATTTTCTAACTCATCAGTCCAAGCTTAGCATTCCAGAGGAAATAGTGGTTTATTTACCCTCTCTCCAACTTCTCAGTCTAGGTAACATGTTAATGGAAACTGAGAGTGGTTGAATGACAGAGAATGAGTGCATAGCATGTGTGCGTGTGTGTGTGTATGTACCACTGCGGCTGTGTTAAGGAGATAACAGGATGCTGATCCCGGCATGGTCGGGCTAACCCAGTCTCTCACATTGTGAGAGGGCAGGAGTGGTGTTTTTGAGGGAGTGGGGGCGTGTTGGGGTGGTGTTGGGAATGGGGAAAGATGAAGGGAAAGAGCAGGCAGAAGAAGACTAAAGTGTTTAAAAGAAGAGGGGAGTCAGCGAAAAAAAGTGCTCTGTGGAAAAGGACTTGCTGAATTATAGTGATTCTTGCTGCATCTTTTTTATACTGTAAGATCACAACTTCTTATTCATATTTCAGTCCAAAAATACACTTCAACATTACTGTCAGTTAAGCCCTGGACTGGGTGCCAGACTATGAATGTTTGTTTGTGTGCACGTGCATATGTGTGGGTAGGTTGTGTGCATGAACATTCTGGGTGTTTGATTGAGTTTGTGGATATTAAACAATGTTTAGGAATAAACCTTTGATTGAAGGTTAGGAGAAGTGTGTGTGTGTGTGTGTGTGTGTGTGCCGGCTGATATTAGGCAGTATTGTGAAAACAGGTCCTGCTCGGGGATGGAAGAGAGACAGAGTGTGAACAGCTGGACGCAGCATGTGGACACTGCTACGGGGGACTTTCAGGAAAGCGACAGGGTGTGTGTGCTCATGAGTGTGTGTATCTCCCCCTCCAGAGCCAAACTCCAGCAGCTGTCCTCCATGACATGATTGACATTCTCTCTACTTCTCTCTCTTTCTCTCTCTCTGTGTGTGTGTGTGTGTGTCTTTCTGTCACTTACTCACCATGAGTAGGAAATCCATGGTTTTGGTTGGGCTCTTGCAAGATGGAAAGTTCCGGACTTACCGCTGTCAGAGCTGATTACTGTAGTGCTAGCGCCTGTTAGCCCAGGGGCTCCATCTCTCCAATGCTACATGCAGGATGCCTGCTGCTACCCTACTGCTTACCACTGCTGTGCCATACACAGCTAGATACTGCACACTGTGGCAGCCACTATTCTGGGCTATCTTTGGCTACGCTAAGATCCCGTTGTACAAATCAATGCAAGACCCCATCATACTGCTTTTGTGTCGCCACGCTTGACTTAGACCACACAGCTGTAAGAAAATTATGATTTGCTAGTAATCTGAGGTTACATGCTGTTCAAGTCAACTGGCTCCACTCTCTCGCATGTTCTCATATGTGTTCTAATATGATTATTACAGTTCCCTACCAGGTTATGCCAAGTCATTCTGCTGTGATGTATATACTTTTCTGCTGATGTTTTGAACTATGCAGCACTGCAGCAATACATCACTGTAGCTATGGTAAGTTAGCCTACTTAATATTGCAGGCTGTGTATTACCTTTCAACACGACGGCACAAAACTGTGGTGCCGAACCAGAGGTTTGCTGAAATTTTGCCCTATGTTACTACATTATTTTACACCAGACTACAGCAGTTTACCTGTGCCACATTAAACTAGACCGTTCCATTTTGTTCTAAACTAGCACTGTTTCAAGCAATGCTACTTTGCTCCAAGTTGCCTGTCTCTCCACTACTTTTCACTTAAGAACGAATGAAGAAATATCCAGAGACAACGGCCAACTCCACTGTCTGTTTAACTCACGCTTCAAACACCTCCAAAAAATGTGTTGCAGGTAGTTGGAAAATGGTATGACAGCAGTGCTCTAGGATAAAGGCTAGACTGAAGATAGGTTGGTTGTGTCTTCAGAAACCCACATTAGTGGAGAGTCATTGCTGTAGCTATCTGGACACATCAGGAGATAGAAACTGTGCTTTAAATCTTGCGACTCTATTCCAGCGTGGCTCTGGTAAACCATTGCCTTACTGCAGGGTTTGATGTGTGTTTAGCTGTGTTATTATTAATTACCCTTAGGGGTACTATTAGCACTGGCTAACTAATTCATGTCACACATATGCGGGCACACAAGCATGATATCATACTGATGCGCAGGGGGTATTTACACACACCGTTTAACTTATAGATTTGGTTTTATTTATCACATACAGTGTCAAACATGCACAGACGTGATATTTTAATGACTGCCAAGCACTGACACAGTCACACACATGCTCGAGGTTGTGCACATACATACATATGTGCACACGCACGCGCACACACGTGAAAAAAGCTATCGCCACCTCCTCCCACTTCTTTTTTTTTTTTTTGCCTCAGATATTCTAAGATTAGGGCTGTGTGATGCTTTTTTTGTCAAATGCCAAGATCTGTACGCCATGATAAATGTGCCTCAATTAAGGCTTGCGATGTCGACTGTAATGTGTCATTTCTGCAGACGTTGCATTAACATTTATTCAATAATGATACGCGGATAGGGTAGAAAAAAAAAAGATGGCAAAAAAAGATTGATGAATCATGTGGATTTCAGGTCATGTACAGAGTATCTGAAATGGGGTCCCCAATGATTATTGTACTAGCAGCTTTCGTTTGGACTGAATTCATCAAACACGGCCAGCAGGCAGTTCTATTTGATTGGGTTATTTTCCGCTAACTAATGACCATTACTCTCTATGGCTGGAAGTTGCTCCTATGCATTTGGTTGGCAAATATCCTCAGGCAGTTTTCCTGGTTTATTTGTATGTCCGTGTTTCTCATCAGCTATTTTCAACGCAGAATAAATGAAGAGATCTTGTTTAAGACGAAGCATCATCCTGCTAAAAAAAAAAAATTGCACAATCTGCCGCTTGTTTAAAGAAATTCTAGATTTGTTTTGTTGCTGAAAGAGGATGGCGATAATACGGGATAGCCAAAGTGATTGATAACCACCAAGATGGATGAGTAGTTACCTGCCACAGCGTGCTTTATGTCTTGCAAAATAGCCATTATCGTATCTCTGTGCAAAGCAAAACAGGTCACCTTCAGCTAAATTGCTTTCCCTTAGCATTTGATTAAGAACCTGCTCTGTCTTAAGTCATTTTGTCTTCCATAAAACTCTCAACATGGACAATGAGAGGCTGGGACACAATTACATTAATCAATATACGTATATATTTTTTGATAATCCCAACAAAAATAGTCAGTATACAACTGTATTTTTTTGAGAAAATTATTATAACATGGTTCTTTCGATTTCTGAGGGCTTTTGTTAGGGAACTGAGGGTGACATTCAATTGTACAATGAATTCGGCTTTTCTGGATTTTTAAATGTACAGCTCCGTCATGATGTGCCCTGGACATTTCACTTTTCCCACCCACTTGCAGTGCTATCTAACTTAACTGAACCCCTTGGCCTGTTCTTGGGGGCAGTTTGGATGACTTGAGAAAAGACAAATGCAGGCATTCACAAGTAAATTTAATCAAACAGTGATGCAATTATGTGGTATTTTTCACTCCGTTGCTCAACACTGAAAGTGATCATTTCCCATAGGCGGTGAATGGAACAGTTCATGCTCCAGAGAGGAAATCTGTCTGTGGAGAACTGTGTTCTCATGAAATGGTTATGAAAGGATTTTCTGTTGTTGTTTTTTGGATGATCTTCTCAGAAATCTCCCTTGGGGAGTCTGAATGAAGAAAAAAGGATGTTTCTTCATTCTTTCTTATTAAGCAGCACAATGAGGACAGTCACAAGATGGCCTTTCACCAGCAGAACATGCACTTGCCATGCTGACATGACATCCAAGTGAATTTTTTCATATATGAGAACTGGTATTGCTCACAATTAATCAGCAACTCAGTCTGTCACAAGGGAGACCCTGTGTGTGTGTGTGTGTGTGTGTGTGTGTGTGTGTGTGTGTGTGTGTGTGCCTGCATATGTGTATCTGTCAGAGTGAGAAAGAAAAAGAGAGAGAGAGAGAGGGAGAGAGAGACAGCTGACCGGACGGGGACTGTGTCTGTATGAGTGTGCATGTATGAGTGCATGCATGCAGGTGTCCATCTGGGTGCCCATGTGTGTTAAAAAGAGAGAGAGAGAGAGAGAGAAAGAGGCAGAGAGAGAGGTGTTTAGAATGACAAATCTGACCAGGGGAGGCTGTGTGTGTGTGTGTGTGTGTGTGTGTGTGTGTGTGTTTGTACATATGCGTGTATTATGACAGGCTCAGCAGACATAAGGGAGACAAAGGGTACCTGAACAGAGCTGTCACTGGGTTCCTCTCTTTATCCTAACATGGGCTTGAGTATCGTGACCTTTTTCTCTTCTCACACAGAGCTGCCTTAGAGGCCCTGGCCTATCATTGGGTTACAAGTTAACGAATATGACAAATCTATAAAAACGGAAGAGGTTCTTTACTAAAAAGTTGTAGTTAACTGTTGCTTTACATTATATTGCAATAAAAAAAAATCTTATTACTATATAAAACATACATTAACGCATTTTAGGAAGGTGTATTTGGTAACACTTTAAAATCATTTGAGGACACTGTAATTCTTTTCCATATGCTGTCTATAAATTTTTTGTGAGCTAAGCAAAAATGGAGACTCTCTTAGAGAATATTTACTCTATTATTTATTTATTTATTTATTTAGCTATTTATTTTAGCTTTGTAAATGAGCAGGCTGTACTTTTTCATCTGGAGATCATCTGGAACTCCATATTAAATGGACCCGTGCTAAATAATTTAGATTGTTTATCTCCTACTTATTCTGTCATTGATTCTTCATTACTTTATGTTAACTTTGTGGAGTGTATCCCCTGTACTTCAGCCAGCTGGAGCGGAGAGAGTGATCAAAGCCTTATTTCTCACTACTTCAGGGTTTAATGTGGTTTAATGTAGACTGTGCATACCTAAACTCTTTAACTCCACCCCCTCCCTCTCTCTCTCTCTGTGAGTATGTGTGTGTGTGTGTGTGTGTGGGTGTGTGCGTGGGTGGATATACGACATCATTGCAGATCATTCCAGAGTCAGTGGGACCAGAGCTGTTCATTCTCAAAATGACTCAGACTATTCAAATAAACAAAACTCTAATCATCACGCCTCAAGGCTGTTTGACTCTTCTGAGACAATCTAAATAACCAACAAAAACAGTTCACCTGATGGCAAACAGAAAAAAGAGGAGATTTGCATGCAGTCCCCTCCTTTTATGTTGGCTGGCATTCTCGATGTTGGCTTTGTTGAGAGCTTAAAGATGAGCATAAGAAATGTTTGACACAGACATGTTCCTTACACACACACACACACACGCACGCACGCACACACACACACACACACACACACACACAAAGACCTGATGAATGCTAATTAGCTCAGCTAGCGCTAAGCCCAGGTGTATCTCAACAGATGCCAGAGTACACAGGAGAATTGACTCAAGCTCTGTAGACAATATATCAGATACACTTTTTGCACAACCTTTTAATACATAACAGTCATGTTGAAGTCTCATGTGTTTTATCTCTCGTATATAAGCTATTGTAAATTCATCTTTTAGCAGAATGTAAGTGCAGCAGCCGGGCTAAGAAGACTCCTGCAAGTGACTGTTAACAAGAAATGGCTGAAAATGGGCGCCGCATGTTTGGCAGATCTTTGGAGAGATATTTGAAATTCAGACAGAGCTTTGGCAGTCCATATGTCAGAAACTGCTGATGCCCATTAAGAGAGTCTAGTGATAGAAGATAAAGAAGATACTTAACAAACTGGGAGGCTCTCTCTTCATCACTGGCCTTCGGTAGTTCTCATTGCTGTAAAAGAGATTTGATTGTATATTAAGTTGTTTCCTTGAGGCACTGTGTTTTATACTGTTCTGGCTGGTAGAGTTCCAATGTGTTCATGTTTTTGAAAGTTTAATGAAGAGAAGAAGATCAGATTTTTTTTCAATATATATATTACTTTAGATGAATCAACAGACATTTCATGCCCATAAATATCAGAGCCAGTTTGCTCTTCCTGTCCCTTTTTCTGCATTCTCTCCCTCTCTCCCTCGCTCCCTCCCTGCCTGCCTGCCTGCCTGCCTCCCTCCATCCCTCACTCCTAATCTTAATCTCTTTCTTTTGTTCTCTTTCTTTCCCCCCTGAGATGGACAAAGAAAACAAACTCTCCCTCTCTCCCTATCTCTCACACACATTTTCCCTCTGTCACAATCCTTGACATAATTAGGCTCCCGGTGGCAGATGAAGGGGGTTCGGCTTAAGAGAACCCCACTCCCTGTTTGCCTTGGTTCAGCAGAGCAGACAATCAGTACTAGCCCCCCGAAGCACGTAAGCTCTAATTAATTGAGAAGACTTGAGTTAGTCCTGTCTATCCTGTTGAGATCTCCTTGCTGGATGAAGAGGCTAGCAACGGGCCACTGCCCTCTGGAGGCGTCACATAACCCCAGAACCAAGATTACCATTTATACTGTCTGTCCTCCTCCACCTGTCTCTCTGTTCACCTTGGCTATTCACAATATTGTTTTACCAGCTCAGTAAGTCTGTGTGTGTGTGTGTGTGTGTGTGTGCGCGCGCGCGTGTGTGTGATGGAGCACGCCTCAGTGCCCTCACACATCTCTGTGCTGTAATGTGACTCCATGCTTCCCTCCAAATCACACAGAGTCTGTGTGCAGCCAGATGGTTTGGGAACGTCATCTGTCCTTCACCACCTCGGCACAATCGGAAGCATTCAAAACAAACAAACAAACAGATGAATGGCTAAAACCTGTTGCGGAAAATTGAATTGTGTTTCAGTGATGGCGCTTTATGTACAAGATGAAGGGTGAGTGATATGGAGATGTCACAGGCATCAAAGTATACATCCTCTCTCTCTCTCTCTCTCCCTCCCTCTCTCTCTCTCCCTCTCTCTCTCTCTCTCTCTCCCCTGTCTCTCTTCCTCTGTGTGTTTCTGTGCATGTGTGTGTGTGCGTGTGTGTGAAACAGTCTTGAATCATTCTCTTTTAGTTTGTCAGTAGAGGTATTTGGGCCATTTTCATTGTGGTGTGAGTTTGACTTTCACTGACATTAGTCTTGTGGCCAAAGAAAAAAAAAACACCCTCCAGGACAGTTTCACATTTGAAACCACTGCTTTTCAATAACATGCCTTTCGGGGGGATTCCCAAGCATTTTAACACACATCAAGCTTTAAAAGACTCAAGCACTAGCCTGAGAGAACGCTGGCATGAAACGAGAAAGCTCTCTAATTGGCACTGCTTGTGTTTGTGCTAGAAGTAACATTATTGTAAGGGTTACGATGGCTATTCTGCTCCTTGGCACCAAGTGTCCAGTTAACAACAGGAATTTTTTTTCTCTCTCTTTTTTTTTTTTTTTTGGAAGCTCGGGCAACAATCTGAATTGCCTTGGTTTCTAACACTTCAGCTGTGGAAAGAGACACTTCCTGTCAGTGTCACACAGAGAAGTTCGGCTTCTGACGTCCACGTCCACTCTCGTAAGCCAACGTGGCGGATGGCCAGTATCCAGCGTTCGGTCGTACATCTCCTCGGCGTGTCTCCATATGGTTTTAGCACGTTTTGCAGTTGCTCTTTTTCTGATGGCACGTCAGGTGACTGGGTGTCTCTTATCGTGTCAGTCAGGCCCCAGCTGTCTTGTAATGGATGGCTAAGGCTTGGGGCCAAGAGGCATGTTTGCTGAGAGATGGATCCAGGCAGCTAGTCTTTGCTCAGCAGTTTGATATATCGAAACACTTGACACGAGGTGACCTCGCCGTGGTTTATCACACAAGAGCCTGATGAAGTAGAACTGCAAAAGGTAGAGGAGAAGAGCTTTTAAAAGTCTCCCCATTTCTCCCTCTCTCTCTCTCTCTCTCTCTCTCTCTCTCTCTCTCTCTCTCTCTTGCTCTCTCTCAGCTGCTCTGTATTTAGAGGGATTCTAAGAAAAGCAAGAGCCACATTTAGCCAGTGCTGATTTTTTTTCAAAGTCCAGTCAGTGGGTTCTGTTTGAAGCAAATGACTGAAGGCACTTAATATGCTCCAGTGATACATTAAGTCTGATATACTTAATAATGCACCGGAACTTATTTCAGCATAGGAAGTGTTTGAGGGAAAACAATAATATTCAGGTTCTAAACCAACCAGCAGTCCTCCTGTGACAGTTTAGATCTCTCTGAATACCTGCCTCCAATGGCCATTTAGTCATGATAACATTGAAGTTTTTAATCATTATGAAGTCTACTTATGTCAGTGTGTTCCACCCTGGTGTGAAAGCAGCCAAAAAGCCAGTTAATGAGTTTGGCTTTTTAGATCGCGAAAGTCTTATCTTTTAAAATTACAATGACTATCTAAAATAAAAATCTCTGTTTATTGGCTGAAGAATATGACAAACTTGCCTTCAATCTCTGTGATCCATTTGAGTAAATGGTCTCTAATGCTCTTGAAGGCCATTCAAAATGTGTTGTGCTTTACTTGAAAGCTCTAGCGTGAGCTTCCATAAGATAGATTGATGTTTTTCCATTTGAAACATTTTGATTCTTGTGTCATGTTTGTTTTTTAAACATCCCATTATTTCTCGTATGTGGAGAACATATGGGATCATCAGATTTTCTTGACATGTCTTTCTTATCAGGTGATAATTGGCTTTGCATTTGGACGAAATGTGAAGTGATTCACTGACACACTGAATAATGCTTAAGATACTGGTGGGGAACATCTTAATGTAATGTATTGTATTGTAGAGTGCTCTCTTGAAATTTGCTATATATTGAGTCCCCAAGTCTCTCTAACTGACCACTTTATAACCTAGACGACCACTTAAAAATTTAAGGAACAATCAGATAAGCAGTAGAAAAGAATGAAAAAAATAATGTATTATAACAATATGTGTAAAGCAATCCTTTTCAGATTATCTTAGAGATTTGTTGTTATGTAGTGTCCTTAACCCAGCGGAACTTGGGGATCATTTTTTCCAAACAAATATTTTTTCAAAGATTTCCATATTTGTTTCCATTATGTTATTTCAGTGAAGCACATCAAATGTGATTAATTCTGCTTCTTTCTCAGAAGTGCGTTACTTAATTCAAAAATCAGTTTGGTGTTGAGAATAATAAGAAAATGCACTGAAGCGCATGGTTACTCCATAAGTGCACAGGTGTTGAATTCTGTGCCTGAATGAATATTAATATACTGGTAGATGCTGGTGTCCCACAAAAGACATTATTTACTGGTCTGTTTTCCGTAAACAAGAATTAAATTAAGCAGAACCAACCAAAAATTTTGATTCCTCTACACAAATCATATTTGGGAAATCTCTTGATTTTTGGTGGATGGATCATTATCCCAAAGTAATAAAAGTATCAGGTCCTTCTGTACATTTTTTTTTATTATCCCTATATGGCTTTTGCTCAGAGCACTCCAAATGAAATGGGGCATTAGGCAATTAAATCTCAGATTAAGGCTAATTAAGGTCTTGAAAAAAACCTCTCTCAGTGGATTCATACTGTGGCCACTTATTTCTCAACGTCTGAGAAGGGACAGGGTAGATGCCGAAGAGCTTACCAGAAACAGTTATGATGTGATCTTCTGTTCACCTGCGCCCGCTGGAAAAAAGGGGCAGTTTTGGGGTGAAATGAAGCCTGAGGGGCCATTACCTCGGCCATTCTTCTGTCTTCGCAACCTTTTTGTGCGACGATATCAGATGGGCCGAGGAGAACCTTGGCGAGGCCACACTACGCCGCGTGTCACGTTTCCCAGAAGCCGTGAAAGCCAGCTCCAGTGTGAAACAGCGATAAGGAACGCTCTGTCCGGGCTTGCTCTGGGCAGCTGATGGTAATTACTAAAACCATTTTATCTACCAGCCTGCCTCCTCCAGATTACAATGGGCTGAATTAAAGAGTTCACGGGCCAAGTTCTCTCTCCACGGCATTCACGAGAGAGAGAGAGAGTAAGAGTCAGTCTTGGGACAGAAGAGATGAGTGGCATGGATGGAGATGGAACAGAGGTGGCCACCGCAGCTGCTTGGAAGGCATGGACCCACCGGGGCTGTCTCCAAAGCAACATTAACTCAATTACACAATCAATAAAATGTTAATGATACAATTGTGTATGCTGTGTGAAATCAAGTTCAGGTTTAATGACAGGGCTTTGGAATGGGTCATAAAATTAAAATAGAAACCGCATTCATTTGCAGGCTCATTCAAAAAATCATGCAGTTTGGAACGTAACAAAGCATAAAAGGGATAAAGGCTTCAGAAATCCAAGGCAGAATCCCTTCAAATCATCCAACCTAAGAAGAGTAAAGTTTCGTATCTAAATAACTGCATATTCTTTCAAGCCTGTTGTGGTAAGGGTGAAAATCGTCTCTGCTCGAACATTATATAAGTAATGTCATATCTCAGTTGAGATCTTAGTTATTAGATTGTAATCCACTTTCATGGCCTTTATCTGCTTTGAGGTTGGTGATTTAGGATTAGGTTTGAAACCCTTATGTTCTGCAGTAAGCAGCATCCAATCAGCAGCGCATTCACTCTGAGCCATGCTAGTGGTGAATCAGTCATTAGCTTCCTTTCATCATCCCCATAATCAAATTCACTGTAATGTTATGCGCAACCAATAACCTCAGCAAGCAACACAATGATAGCATCCTATTTTTAGTTCCCAATTTCCACATAATAGTTTTGCATTCAAGTGTTGCTACAATATCAACCTGTAATAGGCCAGGAGAGTAGTGGGTCATAAAAACAGTACAGGAAAAGGGAAGAGAAGAATGGAGAAGGAGGAGAAAAAGAGGAGGAAAAGAGGAGATGATGAAGTCGTTCAGTTATTGTGACATCTAAAACGATCATAAACTTTCAGCGTAATTTTCAGTAGAGCACAAAAGTAGAAACCATGAATCCGCCGACGGTGTTTTGCCGCATTCCTCATCTCTTTGAGTAGTGAGAGTGACAACTCGGATGAAAATCTTTCTGGAGATTATAGATTTTCCAGCTATTATTTCATGACAGCAAATTAGCGCTCTGGTAATAACTGTCGCTGTCCCTTTCTCCTGTTCTAATTATGTGTTGTGTTCTCTTCATTATTTGTGGAGCCTTCATTTAGAAATTTCTAAATAGTCTCCTAGCGTGAGATAAAAGCGATTTTTTTTCTTTCTTTGTTGTTTTTTTTAAACATCTTTTCAACAGAAAAAAATTCAGTTCTGTGGCATAATAAGAAAGCTGACACATTGCTTGATGATAATGATGATTAAAAAAAAAGAAAACAAAAAACTTAGAGCTCTTTATTTATCTCTCTTTATATAGTGGCTGTATTTCTCCCCCCCCCCCCCCCCCCCCCCCCCCCCCCCAGTGTCATGAGTGAGGAACAAGGGACGTACATTTAGACACAGTCTGGGCTTAGCAAAGATTCACCCTGGTAATTGTAACTTGAAGAGGTTTAGAATCCATTTTTAGGAAGAGGAGCGAAGGGCAGGAGAATGTTCTAGTAATCAAAAATATTAACTTACACTTATGGGCAGCTCATAAAGCCTTTTTTTCCTCTTCCCCAAAGATATTCTCTGTGATACAACGGGTATAATCAGAGAGGGTTTGAAAATTGTGCCTGTTTAATGATGCCTTAAGAGTACCCAGATTGATTATTAGATGAGGGCTTCTCAGCCATCAGACCTTCAAATGACCCCAGGTTCTTAAAGAAAGAATGGGAATTGTGAGCTGGCTGTTGCCTTCTTCTCTCTATTTCTGAGTGCTGCTTTTCTTAGTCTGTCTCGGTGTGTGTTTGTGTATGTGTGTGTGTGTGTTTGTGTGTATGTGTGTGGGGGTGTGTGCTAAAGTGTGTGATCTTTCTGCTTGTCGAATTGAATCAGGTGAGAGTAGAATCCATCAACACCAACGCCACTCCACCAATACTTTCAAGTCGGTATTTCTCCTCGAGGAACAGGCACGCACACACACGCAAACACACACACACACGCACACATACGCAAACACACACACATACACACACACACACACACACACACACACACACACAATTTTGAAGGGCAAACCCAATAAAGTTCATCTGTTACTTCAATTCCACATCCATCCGTTTTCCCTGAGCTTGTCTTTTCTTTTGGCATATTTCTCGTTGTTTTCTCCCCACCCCCGTTATTTACGGCAGTGGGCCTCTCTTGAAAAGGTGCCATTGGGTGTCTTTCTCTCCTTATTGTCCTCCTGTTTAGAAAAGTCAGTCCGTTTTTAATGAGCTCGGTCTGCTTGGCTCCCAGCCCGAGGCTGTCCACCACTGACCTTTTGGCATTTGAAGCCACTCCCCCACCCCCACCCCCACCCCTCCTTTAGAGAGGTTTACAGAGAAAAGTGAATGTGTGTGAGAGAGAAAGAAAGAGAGCGATAGAGCAGGAGAGAAAGATAGAGGAAAGAGAGAGACAGACAGAAAGAGAAACACACAGAGAAAGACAAAGGGAAGGAAAAGCAGATGGCAGTATTTTAATGGGGATAGAAATGGCTGGATTCTTTATAGTTCTTACTGATGTATTTTTGATGGATTCTAGCAGGGCTGTGGTTGGTACCCACGCAGCAACACGTACGCGCAAATAGATTATTTCATTTTGGTTGCGTTGAAATAATTTATATTCGTAAAGTAGCCAGGTGTCCACCTATTTGTATTCTCATTAAACTTGTACAATTCATTAAAATCAGTAGAATTTTGACATCAGCCAGGAAGGAAGTAAATAAATTAATAAATAAATAGATGAACGACATTCTCTCATCTCTGCGACTGTATTAACGGTGGTGATTATTCCTCCAGTAGTTATAATCCTAAAATTAGTTTTTAAAATCCATTTTGAGATAGCTTTAATAAGATTTTTTTTTTTTTTTTTTAGCTCTTTCTTGTGGTAAGCTTTGTTCTTTTCTGTTCTCTGGTCTTCCTCTGCTGTTGTGTCAATCAGAGGTGTATCAGAAGAACGCCAACAAGGCTGGAGCGGCGTTGGAGTGGACGGTCTTACACTCGATCTTCAGATAATGTTCAATCAGGCCAAAGCTCTGTGGCCAGCTGATGAGCAAGATGACCTTTTACAGCAAATCTGCTCGCTGCATCCCTCAATCATCTTCTCACAGCCAGACCATTCATCATCTCACTTTTGCCCCGTCTCCCTTCCCACCCCGTCTCACCCCATCTTCCTCTTCCTCCTCTTTTCTTCTTCTCTCTCACACTCTTTCTTCCTTTCTTTTGTCTTGCCATTTCTATTTCCTTGTTTCTGTAGTTCAACCTGTTCTCTCTCTCACCCTGTCCTCGCTGACTCTTTCACTCTATCACACACACACACACACACACACACACACACACACACACACTTATGCAGCTCAGCCTGGACTGTTCTTTTTTCTTCATTACAGAGAAAACAACTTTCAGTGAAACAAAAAGCCATTATTTCATCCTGGCTCGTACCCATTGTGATAAATGACATGTATTGTAAATGACGGCTTGGTTAGCCTGGCTTTTAACCCCATTAACAACACTGACCTCTCTGTCCCCAAAATTCTCATCACTGCTATAGGTTGTCTATGAGTCTCTGTGCACTCCACAGGAGGTTATACCTGTGAAAATCTAGTAAAGATCTATCTCATTTTTAAGGTGTTACTGAAGTAAACACTCTCTGATTTAGATCTAAAAGATTCAAAAGACCCAGATGAAACATTCAAAAGACACAGATGGATGCTTGAAGTTGTCTTTGTGAACTTCAGTCAGATGATCAAAGTATTTCACTGTACAGACATTTGTTAAACCATAAGAACTACTGCCCTATAAGCTGCCTGTTAAGAGCAAGAAAGAGAGAGAGAGAGAAAGAGAGACAGATAAAGTGCGTGTGTGTGTGTGTGTGTGTGTGTGTGTGGGTGCGTGTGTGTGTCTGGGAGATGACTGGTGGTGATAAGGTCAGGCTTACTCTAAGAGCTCCACCTGCGTCTGTGCTCTGTCACGGGGTCTCGGGCAACTGGATGGAGGGAAATCCACATATCTCTTTATAGTTCATCGTCTAACTTTCTCCAGTTCACTGGCTTCTCACTTCACTTCTCTCTGTCTTCCTCCCCAGACACACACCTAGCACCCCACTGAGGCCTGTCCCATTTTTGAAAGCACCATAAGGCAGTCTAGTCTACCACCTGGACAGACACCTGCCCCCCCCCCTCCCCCTGCGGACCCCTGAGAGCCAGAGTGCACCCATTTACCCTGAGTGGAGAAGGGGCAGCGGCTGAGGGCTGGATGTGTGCTTGTTTGGTGAAAAAAGAAAATATGTGTCCTTAATAGAATGCAGATGGAGGTGAGGGAGAGATGGAGGAGAACTAAAGGGGGGACAGGGGTCTCAGAAGATTCTCCTCCTCCTCCTCTCTGTCATGACAACACTGATTTGGGCCTGACAGTCAAATTCACTCCCTATGGTGCTGTGGACGCATACGCGCTACCATTTTGGCTCTGTTCCTCTCTCTGTCTCTCTCTCTCTCTCTCTCTTTCTCCCTCTCTCTCTTTTCTCTCTCTTGTTCTTTCTCTTTCAAAAGTCCCTTGTCTGACAAACTGTTGCCACTGGAGAACAGTCCAAGCAGAAATCTGAATGTGGCATATTCATTTCTCTCTCCCCCCCCCCCATCCCCATCTGGTGGGACCTTTCTTTTGAAACATAACATTTCCACATGACTGTGCACTCAAATGAGTTGTGAAGTCATCCTAACGAGATGTGAAGGTAAAGGTAATGAATCTTTCCGTCCTGTGCACTGCAGAATTACCCTGTGTCGTACCCGGTGTCGATTGCCTAACCTTCAACCCTCGACGTGGCACAGGCCCCTTTCAGAGAGTTAGTGTCTAGACAGTTCTCTGGCTCCTCACCAGCTCCTCAAACATCAGCTCCTGTGATTTTTTTTTCTTTTAAATAACTAATAAGGATTGATTTCTCCTGATTGAGGTCCCAATCTTGAGTCCTAAAGTTACGAAACTCTCCCAAACTCTTGTAAAAAGGGGACGTTGGAACTTAGAAGCTTGTGTGTTATAAGATTGATGGATGTTAAAATGCTTTTTTAGTTGTGCATAATTCAATTTATCACATTTTTGCATACTGTATAAAGCACAGATCACTTAGCATCAAAGACATTCAGAACAAAGTAGCTATGAATCATCAACCCACAATTTGCTTTTTTTCTTGCTTATTTTATAAACTAGATTCTACATCCAAAAAAAAAAAAAAAGCAAAAAAAAAAAAAAAAAAAAAAGAAAACCTTCAACAGGCAAGATAGCTCTGTCTGTTCCGGATGTAGAAACAGTCTGTTTCAATACTTCAATAGCTTTTCAAACAATTCCTTGTATAAGGGATTCTTTGAAATCCCCTAAAGCAGTGTCCCCATCCACCTCCTGCTCTCCCCACCCCCAAAACGCAAACACACACTAAAGCATACACACACATACACATACACTCACTTTTCCTTCAGCTCTTGTGTTCATCCCTATACTGATGTTATCAGACTTTCAGGTTTTGTTACCAAGGGCATTTGCTGGATCAGCTTTAGCTCTGGGCTGGAATATGAATTGATATCAGACGAGTGGGACCGACCAGAGTATCTGGTCTTTATTTTTTTCCCCTCTCAGCTGGTATGAACACGTCTCTCCAGACCGTTCAGGCAAAACCAAGACTGGCCCACTCACAGATATAGGCGTCTGCTTGTATTTTAATTGGTCTCAACACAGCGCCTCTTTGTTCCCTCTTCTGTGTCACATAAGAATGGACAGACCAAAATCCTGACATTTCACTGCGTGAACCTCTCTCTCTCTCTCTCTCTCTCTCTCTCGGAAGCTAGTTAACCCCAGAAAAAAATGGAATTGTCCCTTTTATGATTCTCCTCCCCATATTTTCATGATGGAAATGACATTCCATTCGAATTTTCTGTGAGAAAAATGGATGCTTTAACCCCTGAAGCTGTGGGGGGGATTGATTCCTCCCTGGGGCCTCCTGTCATGCATTATGAATAATGTTAAAAGAGTTCCTCCTGAAAAGGCATTAATGCATAAACTCGCTCGCTGTCACTCGGCCTGGAGTCACTCAGCACTCAGGGCCAGTTCATCAGGGAGGATTCCATAGTAGCACAGAATGTCAGAGATAGAGAGAGAGAGAGAGAGAGAGAGAGAGAGAGGAGAGAGAAGACACCTAATGGATGCATGACTGTGTGATGTTACACAATGATACAGCAAAAGAAGCCCCATCGGATGTTATGAGAAGCCAGTTATCTCACATCCTGTAATGGGGCTAAACAGGTTTGTGTGTGTGTGTGTGTGTGTGTGTGTGTGTGCTGAGCTCTTCAGCACTTATTGAGAGCATATGAGTGACTAGCAAACGCAGTGTTCATTTGGCAGCCCAACTGCACATTAGACTTTACTAAGGTCATTTCAATTGGCAGTTGTCAGACTAAAGTAAATAAATGAAAAATAATGAATTCCTTTCTACTGCTTAAGTCAAGTTGAGGATCTGTGCATTTTAACCTTCACTGTTGGATTCTGTCCATCTGCGAATAACTCCTTCAGCTTATGACTTTTAGCCATCACTCTACACCAGCTGCTGATGAATAATTAAACACTGAGAATATAATCCATGTGCAAGTCATATGTGCTACTGACTGTGAATGCTTTTCACCAATACGCCTGACATGACATACTTCAATGGATTTTGTGACAAAACTTGTAATTTGAGTATAGTGTCATGGGTGCTATAGAAAAAATGACCCCGACTTCCTGTGACATAACAAATGTAAAACTCCCTGTTGCTTCCACACTGCAGCCCCTCTGAAAATAAGTGTAGCTAGTAAATCAAGAGTCACATAGCGAGAAGGTGAGAAAAATTTTAAGACAGAAGAATGACAGAATAGCTTGACTTTTTAAGATTCACAGGAGGTGACTCGGTAACTGATTGAACTGATTGTGTTAAGATGCTGAATATCCTAGAATCAAACTAGGAGACCATAGGGCACCTTTGCTGAATGGGGCACAGTCCATGGGCTTTTTCCCAGAGTTGGCTAACTGACAGCAAAATGGAGATTCCAAAGATTTCACAGTGTCATGAATCTGGTTTTATGCACCTTCAACATCAGTGTTAAAGGCCAGCTTCATCCAGAAGCATATATTTATATTAATTTGTTGTCACTGATTGAGTGTGTCAGTCTGGATAAAAAGACCTGACCTACTCATTGAGGCACATTCTGCATCCAGTCAACATTCAGCAATCAGCAATCATTGTTTAATATGGACAAACATTTCCCATTTCGTGCCTTGATTTATCCTCTGTAGTCTTGACATAACTCAGATATTAAATGTAACTAAACCATACTGTTTCATGAAATCTCAAGATGATACCAAATGAAATTGGAAATTAAGGATCATAGTATGATTAATTCTCTTAATTTTGATCACCAGCATTTGTAATATTGATCAATGATTACAAAATCAAGTAAAAGATTTAATTTGATGGGAAACTTTATTTTATGTTTCTAACTGACATCAGTAGGTAGCCATCGCTGTCATCACACTGTTTTGCAAAACTGTCTCTTATATTTCCTTTAATCACTGGAAAAGACAGAAAAAATGGCAAAAAAGCAGGTTAATATTGTGGTATTTTGTGAAGGTATTTGTGAATGGTGACTGATATTGCAATGATCTGACGCATTCTTGTGCTCCAAAATTTATGGTGAAATGTCTGCACTTAAAACTAGAATGTTCTTTTTGAAAGACTTTCCCACAATGTGGAACCACACAATTTCATAAACATTTCTACATCCCTTTCATCACTGCAATAAAAAAAAGTATTTGGATTCTGTATTATCCTCCAAATTTAGATTTCAGTCTGGCACGTAAATCAAAACTGACTGATTGGAGGACAACTAAGAGGGGCATTCTTTTACCTGAAATTATTCCGTTTAGTTACAAATGCTGCTTAGTGAAACTGAATTTGATATCAAAATCGTGGCTGTTGTTCAAACATGGATTGAATGTCTCTTTGCTTCTGCCTACCTGAAAGTGCACATTAGCAATTCTCTATTTCACAGATGCAGTATATGATATAAAGGGATATTTGTTCACTTCTGTCTTTTGCATACCCAGTATATAATATTGTAGTGTCATGTAGGTGTGTCTTAACGTTGGAATATTTATGCTAATCATTAGCGGCTGTGTATCTGGACCCAAATGTTAATGTCTTGTGTTTATGAATGTCTGTGCCCAAGTGTTTTCACCTCTGTTTTCTGTTTGTGTTTGGGGGTATGTGTGTGGGAGTAAGAGCCTAATTTGCCACGGTTACAAAACAGGAACGAGGCAAATGGTGATGCATAGGGCCAGATGGCCAGTTACAATGGCTCTGTGTCTCGCTGATTGGGCTAATAAGCAGTTTCTAGCCATGGGGACAATTCTTTTAAGAACAACTGTGAGAGGTGTCCAAAAACATAAGGAGATTCGCACACACACACACACACACACACTCACACACACACAGAGACAATCTAATCAGCAAGACATCTTACTTGCCGTGGTAAAAAGGGAAAGTTTAGGACTTCATCAGTCAAAATGCTCCTTTCCTAAAGGGAAAAGAGCTGGGACTTAGCTGACAGAGTCGGCAGTGGTAGAGATATGATTGAGGAAGTGGGTATAGAGTTAAATTGACTTAGAGCTAAGTGTTGATTTTCTGCCAGTTTCAAGACATTAGAGATGCTGTGCTTGAATAAACTAAATGTTTTCTGAGTGCTAATGTTGCTCGATCTCTGTTGCCTTCCATTATCCCGTGCTCTATATATTTCAGCCATGACTATTCACGCAGATAATGTTGTGTTGTGAAGAATCTCTTAGGCAATCTTTCTCAGTCATCCAGAGAGAGTGTTGATGACACATACGGAAAATAGATGGGATTGTTCTGCTGTATTGGTTAGTTAGCCAGCTGTTAGCTAACAAAGTTAGTCTGGGAATTGTGTTGGTTGATGCAATCTCACTGGACCGTTTGATGCAGGAACATTTAAAATAATAATTTTATTTGGTTCTAAGTGTACCGTGTTATAACTTATGATGGATTACGTCATTTAGCTTAACTAAATTGTCACACTCCATGTGCAGTGTGAGCTTAAGCGAGCCAATATTTGGGGATTCTGCTCTTACAGTCATGCTCTCCAGTCACATGCTCCACCATTGCAGAAGAAGATTGCTGGTTGCTGCCATGTCCAGTTGATAAGTCTTCTGCTCATTAGCTTTGAACTGCTTCCCCACAGACCGGCGCGGCTCCATGGGCAAGAGTGCAGATGCACTACAATTGGATTGTAATGGATGAACAGTCGATTGTGGTCTTTCTCATTATAAGTGACTGGTTTTATCTATTGTCTCTATCAAGGCAATACTTCAGTGGTTAACTGGCTGGCTTCAAACCACTGTACAATTTAAGTGCAGTAAGGAGCAAGATGTCTTAGACACTCCAGAGAAGGGGATATCGTTACTGTGCAAGTATCTTGGGAGAAGTATGGTATATGATGACCGGGAGAAGTATGGTGTATGATGATCAGGAGAAGTATGGTATATGATGACCGGGAGAAGTATGGTGTATGATGATCAGGAGAAGTATGGTATATGATAATCAGGAGAAGTATGGTATATGATGATCAGGAGAAGTATGGTATATGATAATCAGGAGAAGTATGGTATATGATGATCAGGAGAAGTATGGTATATGATAATCAGGAGAAGTATGGTATATGATGATCAGGAGAAGTATGGTATATGATAATCAGGAGAAGTATGGTATATGATGACTGGAAGAAGTATGGTATATGATGATTGGGAGAAGTATAGTTTGTGATGCCAACCTTTTTGATACCTACATCTTGGACATGACTGCCTCTCTTTTAATTTGAGAGCACAACAGCTGTGGTTTGGAACTGAGCTGGAATAATTATAATATCCGATAATAAAATGGTTGATCTTTGATTAAGAGGGACAGTAGCGGCTGCACAACTTTTGCCCCGAACAGTTCAGGGGAGGTTTTTGTACACAGTTAATTTCCCTTACCGCACTGACATTGTTATTAATAGTTGATTTGTCTGCTAATCAGTGCTAATTTGTTGATGTGATTTTGCCCTGTAGCCCTGCAGCATAAAGTCACAACATTAAAGGAGTCTGTCTTGACTCAGTTTTCTCTTCTTTGCCTCATCTGATTCTCCCTCCCAGCTCCAGCCGCAGCCTGGGGTGATTTATATGTTTATGGCCATTACTGACGTTGAGTAATCCATTTTGTTTTGCCCCCCCCCCATTTCTTTCTCTCTCTCTCTCTCTCTCTCTCTCTCACTCTCTCTCTCTCACCCTCTCTCTCTAACTCTCTCACTCTCTCTCTCTCACCCTCTCTCTCGGCAGCACCTTGCCGGTCTCTGAGGAATATCAATTACTTTGTTCTTTTTTAATCACAATTTTCCACATCCCTGTGGAGCTCTGGCCTGGAGTGACAGTGTTTTCTGACATTGAAGCATTTCTGCTTAGTTTTTATCTCTATATACAATGTGTCGCACCAAATATGAAGGACATTTGAAGATAATTCTAGTTGGAGATTTCAGATACGTAGCCATGAAACAGGTTATTTGTTTGCCCAGAGAAATCAAGCATTATCACTACACCGAATGTAGCTCATTTGGAAACAAAAGATGTCAAATCAAACTGCAGAGGGCAAAGGTTGTTTTACTGTAATGTTACATGAAGATTAGGATGCCAGAAAAACTAGTGTTAGCCTTAAGAAGCAATGATGTCATCGACAGGGGTTTTTGAAAATCATTTATTTGCTTGTATGCGCTCTGTTAAACCTCATCCTTAATTAAGTAATTGATTGAAGATTCCAATTTCAAAAAGCACCCTCTTTAGAGTTAAAAGCCCCAGCGTGAGTGGGTGTGTCAGCTTGTGCTTGAGTGAGTGATTAGGTGAGTGTTTACAGAAACTGCTGGAGATTGAGACCTTGTCTAGATTTTTTTTTTTTTTTTTTTGTGAAGGGAAGACACAGCCAGCTCTTTCAGAGACTCTGAACAGTTTCCAGAAAGTGGTGGTCGTTGTGAGGATTTTGTTTTCAGCGCCGCCAGTGATCGACCATATCTGTCCTCTCATTATAGTTTTTATTGAGTCGGCCTCTGAGAACAGATAATGAGTTTCCCCTCTTCATAATTCACAACTAGTTATTTTTTTTCCTGCTGTGATGTGGGCTACAGTGGTCCTGAACTGCACTACAATACACAACCAAAGCACATAGAACAAGTTTAGATAACAAAACAGGACAATGTTAACACAAACGCAGAAACAAAACAAAAAAGGAGAATCCAAAAATAAAATCATGAAGATTTTTTAAAGATTGGAAAAAAAAAAAAAAAATTAAAAGTTCATAAGACAACAGCATGTACTGTCTTTGTAGTAACAACAACAGAATTTAAACACATTATACAAGTCCACATTACTGGTGAGTCCACACTGAAACTGCTCTAACAATTAGATAAGGCTGTGTGAAAAAGAGAGGACGTTTGTTTACGTGTAGTGCCAACCTGTATAAACTCAAGTTTGGTAAACCTTGTCAGGTACGTTCTTATCTCTGCATGGTAAATAATGGAGCCAGCATTGAATTTCAGCAAGTGTAACCTCCCTGTTTCGAGAAAGACAATGTTATAACATTCTTTAACTTATTTCTATGCCAAGGATTTTACCAAGGTCTCTGGACTCCAACCGCTAAAGAACTTCAATTCTCAATACTCCCAACACTCCCAACATTTTACATCTTTTCTTTTATCTTCTTTTCTTTTCTTCTCCTTCTCTTCTCTTTTAATACGTCTTTAAATAATGTTGTGTAGTTGTCTAATACGGTAGTGGTTTTTGTTTACTTTGTATTTTATACATGTTTCCTTATTAATTAATATTCCTCGTTTCTTTTTCATGGGCCTCATATTTTATTCTTGTTTTCTTTGTCTTCGCGTTTTTGGGGGTTTTTTGCATTCTGTTTTTTGTGTCATGTCTTTGCAGTTTTCTGCTGCAGCTCATTCGCTTAGAAAATAACAAGTAAAATAGAAACGATTGAAAAAGTCTACAAGTGCCAAAACAATAGCAGAACAGGACAGACAGAAAGAAAGAGAGGTAAAAGCGTTTGAAATAAGGATATGGATAATACTGTTGTCTCTTCCTAAGCTTTATTTATTCTAGCGGGAATAGCTGTGGCCCTGATACAGTATCGCGTCTGCTGTAAATTGGATGTGGTGGCATAACACAGTTCCACTTGAAGCTGTCAGTGCATTTCCTCGGGACACAGTTTAATGACTGCATATTGTTGGTACTGTGAAGCCATTCTTCTTCTTTTTATTGACAAATGCTCCCATTCCTAATGGCAGATTTGCTTACCTGCACCTTTATGATATGGTTTCAGGTCTTTTTTTAAGTCATATGAAGAAGAAAGCTCTGTTTGTTAGTCTGCCTTTTCATACTTCTGTTGTGAATACGTTTAACACCGTAGTAGGAAATTGCCATGACAAAAAAAAAAAAAAAAAAAAAAACCTGGAAGGTGAAAACTGAGTTGCAGAAGCTGCCACAGATGGTGGGAGACACTAACAGTTGATATTTTTTATACATTACACTGGTTACAGTTCCCAGGTGTTTCCAATCTTCTTTTACAAGTGAGCTGCCACTTTCATTTAACTGCAGCCATTCTCTGGATTGACGCCAAAAACTGTAACATGGCCAGAAGAGGATACCAAAAAGACAAAAGTGAAATGGAAAGAAATAGCCCCCTTATTTCGTCCAGATAACCCTAGCGTTTGCAGTGATCAGCTACAGCAGCGACACTGATAGCAGTGACCTCCACTCCGCACATTCTTCGTGTTAAATTAGCTTCTGCTGTTGTTTTTAGGTGTACTCGCGTGAACCGTATAGCATCACAGTCATGTTTATTAATTAAAGACTGAGAGGAGTGTTCCATTTTTTTTTTTTTTTTGAGTACGCATGGGAAGAGGGGCCTGGGAAAATGTGAAGTATTGATCGTACCCCATTTTCTGTCACGATGGCCCCAGTCTCCCCTCTATGAAAAACAGAGAGCAGAAAGTCTTGCTTCCAGCCCTCTTTTTACTTGTCTTCATCTTAATCCCCCACACTTTGATGAATCTCTAATCTCTGCGTTGAACCTTTGTCCCAGGCTGACAGTATGAGAGACAACATGGGTTAATAGTTATTCATTCAAAATGAATGAGATGGCGTTAAGTGATGCTCTTAAGTATGGTAGGTGGCTGTACAGTGTTCAGTGCACAGTCCACCCATTGATGACTCATCTTGGCTCTGCTTGAGCTTATTAGCATATTCATTCGCACATCAGAGAATAATTTGGATCGCTGAAGAAAAGTTTCTTGAATAAATCATTTTTTGATTGCTCTCATTTTAAATGGTGAAATAATTCCACATTCAGCCTAGAATTCCACATTCAGCCTAGAATTCGGCCTTAGAATTTTGTTTTTGACATCTACCTTTGGATTTTTAACTTTAGTCACACATGTGATACACCAATACATCTATGGTAGAAGTCAGTCAATGTAAGAACATTCTGGAGAACAAGGACATACCCCTCCTTAGATAATTACCTTTTCATAATTTAATACTGTCAAGTTCTTTATAAAAGAAAGAATGAAGATAATAATAAGTGTGTTTTGACAATTACAATAAAAAACACACCCTGTAATTTGCAATAGCTTGTTTGAAAGGGAATAATAAGTCTAACTGTCCTCAATAGTATCTGTGTCATACAACATTGCAAGCAGAAGAGGGAGGAGCCTGGTAATGTTTGTTCAATTACCTGTCAGAATTAGACATTGTGCTTTGTGCTGCGTTGTCCTAAATGCAATAACTAGTACAGGACACATTAAAACACACACAAACACAAGCGCACACACACACACACACACACACACACACATACATACACACATATTTGTACATACACACACACACACACACACACGTAAACATCTAAAAATGTCAGTAGCAGCCACCACTATCCTTTCCAAAGACCCTTTATTTCACCACCTCTTACTGGTGCTAATGGAAGGGACTGATAGCTCCCTAAGATCACAGCTGTGTTTTTGTGTGTTTTTGTGTATGTGTTTGTGTGTGTGTTAGTGAATATTTAGAGCATCTCTGTATTATTTTTATTACTATGCTCTTTTGTCTTAATCCACACAAAAAAGCCTGGCAGGTCCTTTTTGCTGTGGCACTCTAATGTGGTGTGGCATTACACCCTGCGCACAACGTATGCAGCCTCAGATCCGTAATGGCTGCACTTACAAGGTGTGCAGCAGAGAGCACATCATTGCTTTCTCTTAGAGTTTGCTGAGGTGTAAATGAAGCTTTGCTCGGGCTTCTGCCACACATTATGATGAGAATTGATTTGGCTTTTGGGTGGGGCCTTAGGGTTTGAAGGGTGTGAGCTGAGGATTTTTCATGATCCACAGTAAAAAAAATGTGCGAGTGCTAAGTGATTTCTGCTGGTGTAGACTTCAAAGGCGAGTGACAGACTGATTGACCAGTGAGATTAGGTGTTCAAGTAGGAGATGAGGATCTGTGTTTGAAAAAAAAAAAATGTGTTGGATCAGCTTTGTTGGGACGCTGCCTGAAAAATAAAAAAACCCAGCTAATTATCTGTCTTCAAGCGAGTCAGTGAATCCCATGTGGGTGAGAGTGAACAATGGAAGTTTGCCAAAAAAATTATGTATTTGAAACAGGTTATTTCTTTAATTTATTGATTATTTATGTATTTATTTAAAACAATAATTTATTGAAATCATATTATGATAAAACAATAACACTCTTCTGTCAGTTAATCAAACTATACTTTATGGGGTTTATAAAGGTAATCAGCAGGAATGAGATGAGATTTAAGCAAAAAAAAAAAAAAACCTACTCAATATTTCATTGACTGATGACCCATTGTGCCCTGACTTTAGTTCTGACAACTTGACTGTTTCTCTTTCTTGTTATAAAAGTGGTCCAAATGTATGACTCAAAAAACACATCACTAAATTTTTAAAAGACTAAATTCTAAAAACACTACAGAGCTGTTGTCAAGACCACCTTTGTCGAGTCCAAGACCAGGACTAGTCGAGACCAAAGAGGTTTGAGTCCAAGTCAAGACCGAGTCCAAATGAGAGAGACAGAGTCAGGTGCGTAGCCAACAGACGGTCCTGACGGGCCTAGGCCCGCCCAAAAGATGCATAGACCCCTGCAAGTCAGGATGGAATTTTTAAATTTTATACTTAAAAAATAATAGGCTATGTTATTGCTTGTTAAATTGGTTGATCATATAACTAAAATATCACCACATACGCTCCTGAAATAAATAGTATGTTTTTATTTGTATAGTCATGCTCGATGGGTTTGACTGACATCTGTATTAGCCAATTATCAAGTTTGGCTTTGACTCTATAGTTCCAGCGATGCAAACCTTCAGCAGGAGATAGATGGTTTTCCACTGGATGGTGACTTATTGATGTGTAGCACAATCGGCTAGTGAAATGTCTGTGCGTGTTTCCATCAGCTGTGTTATACAGAATAAACATGTATACTCTCCTCATCATGAGAGGAGTTGTGAACAGTGTGGGTTTAAAACTTGTCTAGGGCGATTTTAACGGAAATAAATGATAAAATCGCAGCAAACCCCTTGTTGATGCGACTAAGCCTGTTGTCATCAACCAGTATCATTTTACCGTATGCTAATCACCCCTTTCCAGCAAACACATTTCTTATGCCACTTAAAAGATTTGACGCAAAGTCTAAGTGTTAATCTGCATTACATAGTTGGATGGAAACCCAGCTAGTGTTGTTACAGCATTATGTTGTGTGCTTATTGTGACGGGGCATGCATTTTACACTACGTCTGGTTAAAGTGTGCTTGATGAATAAAAATGCGGCAGTATTTTGTGGTTTATGACATATTCCATTTCAGTGCAAACAAAGAACAGAAGATTGCGATACGGGATGTCTGACCAGTCGTTCAGTTCAGCAGTAGGCTACAAAGAACGTGTAGGCTAGCGATGGACTGTGACTGAAAGTCGTGCCTGCTCACTTTTCCCCGAGGCCCGTCTGAAAATAAATTTCTCGCTAAGCCACTGCCGAAACAGAAAAAAGGATCCTCTTCGAGACTGCTTACTTACCTGTTTATAATTTCTGTGAGACCCTAGAGAGTCAGTATATCTTCTGTGACAATGATGAGCATGGATGCATCGTACGCACAGCGCACGGAGCTGAATTTTGGTAGGCATACGATTGGTTACCAAACAGCCAGTGTCAATGCTTGTTCTAGATAGATTCTGAATTAATAAAGCCAATGCCCGTTTTCTGAACAAGCTCGCTCAATCAATGATTTTGTTTTGAAGGAGGAGTTACTTGAGGGGGAAAAAAACATATTTTTGTAAAGGCAGCCAGTCGAGACCAACTAGAATATTTGTCAAGATCAATGGCCAAGTCCGAGACAAGTCCGAATGTAAATACCAACGAGTTCAAGACAAGTCTGAGACAACAGAAAAAACATCCAGTACTACATCCAGACTCCAGTACTAACGCCCTGCTAAATTTTTGTCAGTTTTGATCACAGATTGCACTCTAATACTTGCTGCACTGGGAATACTTTGCTGCTTTAAATGCAAGTCATACAAACTTATAACTAATCCTGTGTGGTATCCAGGTATTAGTGCATGCTTTCATTTAACACCAACACATTCCATTCTTATTTTATCTGAATTTGAAGTGAACACCTCCAGGAGTTCACCCTGAAAATAAAAACACTTTGCATTCTGATTGGTCCTGCGCTGACGGCAAATAAAGATGCATTAGCAAATAAACTGGAATTAATTTGATCCTTAAAAGTGGTGAGCAAATCAACTCCCCCCAACCAACATTCAGCACAAATAAATCTTTTCCTCCTCTCAATAATCTAGTTATTGGCTCTCCCCTGAAGCACATGTCATATTGTGTGACATGACAAATAGATTGGCGCTCCCCCCAGGGTTTTTTTTGGGGGGGGGGGGCGCTCACCATGGCTGCATGCTTAAACAGCTGAGCAGGTGTCACACTTCAGCCATACCCAACTGATTGGACGTGACACCGATTGCGAGTTTAATGGCCATCTGTGACCATGTCGCCCAATGACCTGGTGAGAAGCCAGCTGTAAATATTTGCCTCCTCTCTGTAGTTGGGCCACACTGAGCCATGCAAGCAAGGGCGCAAGTATGCGTCTGCATTGTGTGTGTGTGTGTGTGTGTGTATGTGAGTGCATGTGTGTGAGCTAACCGAGCTAACCTACCTGATGGGGCTTTAATGCCAACCTGTCACAACTACTCAACCACCCATAGAGTCAATGGTGGGTTCTTGAGTGAAAAGTCACTTAAGTTCATTTCTCAGGTTGTATAATACTATGTATCGTTCCTCTAGCTCCAAGGATAGTAAACGGAATGTAAGCTAATGGCTGGTTTCAGGTGAATCTAAAACTCATTCGTTTTGGAATAATCACGTATAGACAGACAGATTTTTCCTGGGCACCCTGAACAGTGCATAGTCTGTAAAGAAAGCCATTCTCCTGATTCTCACAGAAATCACCACTGAATTATGGTATTAATAACAATTTTATTACTGTGACATATGGTTGAATATTACATTTGCAATATTATTCTTTGCCAGTGTTTGACCCTAACATAGCCTGAAATGGGTCTCTGCAGACTTCAGAGATAAATGGTTTCATTTATCTTAAAGAGGTAACACAGGACACAATGATACCAGTGCTATGCGTTATAAGTATGGTAACATTGTCAGTTCCCTTTGCAGAAAAACACTTGGGCTTGTGATGCGGAGAGGCTTTGACAAACGGTATTTATGGAAAATGTGACGCTGCGTAAATCTCTTTGGGTACATTGTGCCTTAGTCACTCAGATAAAAGGTGTTCCCGGGGTTACCCACTCAGGAGCAAACGGGCGTGACTGGTGGCCATAATGGACTGCATTGAGTGATAATCATATTTTTGGCCAGACAGCAGACTCAGCCACCAGGACAGCATGAGGAATGAAAAAGAGAGAAAAAAAAATAAATAAATAAGAAGAACAAGATCAGGGAGCTTGTGTTCCTGAAACAGCAGCGTAGCACTCAGTCGCAGCAGTTCCATCTGGCCGTTTCACCAGTGTCATGCTGGTGAACCGGTCATTTCACAGGGTTGTCAGCTCTGGAAAGGCCTGCCGACCTGACTCAGGCCTTTTGCCTTCGGACGGCTGGTAATCATGACTGCCTAAATGGTTCTGATCACACACAGCTGTTCACTCTTGGATGTGCATATTATGTCACACACTGTTTTCCACTGGATGGGGACTAATTGATGTGACTTCATGCAGAGCAAAGCTGGAGATGGACATTTAATAACCAAAATATTTTTCCCCTTAGCCTGTTGTTATGCTTTTCTTTGGGGCTTGTGTGTCTTTGACACTTTTCCTGACTCTCTCCTGAGTGAGTTGTATACAGTGTTTGGGAAGGGATCTGTTTTCACAGATGAAAGGACAGTATGAACTCAACAGTAGCCTGCCATTCCATTACTTACTTCTTTCATTACCACTGAAATTGTGGGTATGGAAGACTTTAGTTGAAAGTGGTTGGAGATTTTTGGTTGAAGGTGGCACTCCCGTCTGATATTTTTTCCCAAGACAGTCCTGGAATTCCCCTGGAATTCTCTGGTAAAATGCCACAGAGGGTTCCTCTTTTCTACTCACCACCCTTCAACACATACAATAATCGTCAAGGCTTTAACAACATTATTATAAGCTGTAAAGGATTACAGTCATTAAAATGAGTTACTGGGGGAATGCTAGTCATCGTCTTTAGCCAATGTTGGAAGAGCCTCGTGAATCTCCAGAAGGTTCAGGACCCAAGCCTAATGTCTCATCTCGCTAATGGTTTCTGCTGGACCATAGGTTTTAATGAGCTCCAGTGTCATGTGGACAGAAGCACAGCTCCTTCCATTGGTTATGCTGGCCAGTCAGCTACTCCACACCCCTTCGCTTTGTGCCCCGCCAGCCTTTGTCCAGGGCCGTGGCCCCAGCTAGCCTGTCACCGCGCGCTGTTCTGCCCTTTTCCGCTGCCCTATCGGAAATCATTAGAAATTATTTTAAGTCCATGATCCGAAGCGTCGGCATTGGTGTGGGGGAGAGGGAAGCTGACATCAGTCACACCCCAGGATGCCATTTCGCCTGTGTTGTATGGGGTGAGACATCTGTCTGCAAGACACAAGCACACACAAAAAAAGGATTTCTAAATAATCCCAAGCTATTTTTTTCTTCTATTTAAACCACACAAGCAAAGCCAAGCAACAGTCGGCACCTCAAGGACAGTTGTTTCTCCGAATGCATCAGGAATGAGAAAATTGCAGCCTTTTGCAGCAGAAATATTGTGGTGCTAACTTGCAGTGCTAACCTTCCTGTGTTACGTGGATGTGAACATATGTTGCCTGTGTTGTGCCACAACATGTTTACTCTGTGATTTTGTCTTGATACCATTAGGCCATTTCTTTTACAATGCAAATGACTCATTTTTTCCTCATTAGCAGAACAGCTTAACAACTACAGAGCCTGTAGTCGTTACCCCCCCCCCCACGAAACACTGATTCCATTATCAGATATGGAATCCTTTTGTATATTTTTAAATTTATGACCTTGTCTTGTGTTAATCCCCACAATATCATATTTTACTGAACAGTGCCTAATGTATGACTCAGATTCATAGTTTAAGATTACAAATAAAATCTGAATGTATATTTAAAAGAAAAAAAAGTCTGGGCATTTTGCTTTCAGCTGGTTGTATTGAACATACCTGTCTGTATGGTTTCAGCACATATAAATGTGCTACAATTATGCTACTGCTACTATTACTATTAATGTGAGCAGTCTTCCTTCCTTTCTTTTGACTTCAAGGTGAAGAACAGTTTTGACTGTCAGCTTTGGCATGTGCTTGTTCATTATCGTAGAAAAGCAAACAATGCATGCAGTGCTCGTTTTCACAGTCAGGGAACAATGCTGGTGATTGACCCTTTAGTAGTGTTCACCCACGAGTTTGTTCCTGTAAACCATTTTTTTCTGGCCTCATCCTTCTCTCACACATCAGTTTTTTGCTAGCACATGGTTTAGATAAGACATGTTTCTTAACGACTCAGAGGAACAAACCACAATTAGCGTAAATTAAAGGAACACTGGGAACTAAGAAATCTGAATATTCATATGAAAAGGTTTTACTTCAGCTTCTAGTGTCAGCAATCTACAGTGAGTGTTATGCATGCATGCATATATATATATATATATATATATATATATATATAATTTGAAGATACATCATGTAAAACCTTAACAAAAACTGCCTAGAACACTGAAAAAATAAAATCTTAGCCTGTCCCCACTCCCTAACACTACACTTCACCATGAAATATAATGATTAGAATCCTTTTTTTTTTTTTTGTATTATTGTGAGACTCCATTTCTAATTTAGACATAAAATACATTTTCTCCTCAGAGATTCATAATATGTTAGTTAAAATACACATTTTAGTCGTGTCCCCAGGTTTTCACTCAGTCCTGTTACCCTGACACATTCCCCCCTCTAAAAATTTGGGACACCCCACAAGTGAAATGATCAACAGGAAGTAGCATCATTTGAGTCTCCTGAAGGCCATGGGGAGACCAAAAGTAAGTTCTCTCACTCTGTTTTCTGTATTTTGATCACATTGTAAGTATGACTGAGAATGTCAATCTCAGCATACGGTCCTGTTACCTAAATTATTTCTTAAATGTTATTATGTTTCTATTAGCATTGATGCCATGTAGCTACATTTCATGTATTTGCTAATGATACTGTATGATAAAAACTCAGTCCTGAGAAGAAAAATGTGACCATCTTCTGCCTAGAAACATTGTAAAAAATGAAATAAAGTTACCTGAGATTGACCGATACACAATTTGAAGAGATTTTTAGATTAATTAAAAAAAAAGGTTAATTTGGAAGAGTTACAACAAGCAATATATATGATACATATGTAGCATAAAGTGTGTGTATATATATATGTGTGTGTGTGTGTGTGTGTATGTGTGTGTGTGTGTGTGTATATATATATATATATATATATATATATATATATATCTTCATTTCTCTCTCTTTCTCTCTGTCTGCCTATTATAATGCAGTAGAAGAGGAAAGGTTCACCTCTTTTCTCAGGCCCAGATTAGGAACGTGTCCCTTTGCCCAAACAACCCATTTAAAGTGTCATCAGCACTTCCGTGACACAGTGCTCTGTCCAGTGTATTCATATGGAATTGGGTTTCTCAGAACACCACTTGTTATTATGGCTTGTGTTTACTGGACGTTAACAGCTTGAATTTCTCATGTACTCTCTGTGTATTTATCCTTCTTCCCCCTCGGTTCATTGCCACTGGCAAGTTCATCCACCTTTGACTGATGGAAATATCTATATTTATATATGTGCTTTTGGAAATGAATTTTGACTTTGAGCTTTATTTGTCGGTTATGCATTTTATTCAGTGTTTGAATCTCAGCTTTGTTATCTTAAGGAAACTTATCTTGTTCATTCAGTCTCTGGTTTTCGTTCTTTTTCCAGCCCAGGCCTCATGTTACTTGATACCATGTTATGTTGCCCTCAGGGCTAAATTCAGATGTTTTTTTCCCTTATTTATTTTACTTTCTTACAGGCACCAAATCTGCATTTTATATAGTACCCTGTGCTCCTGCAGCAAAGGATGGCAAATTTGTGTGTGTGTGTGTGTGTGTGTGTGTGTGGATCCGTGTTAGCGTGTGTCCATGCACTTCTTTAACAATGGGACTCCATGCATCTTCCTTTAGATGGCCTGTAACCATGGTAACGACAGGTCTCTCAAAACTGTCAGCCAGCACACACTGTTAAAAGGGACCTGAGATGAGACGCTGGAGCCTCTCCCCATGACCATCTCCTCAAGCTTTAACCGAAAGTGTAGCCATGTGGGACTAACCCCATCACATACACTCTTATACTGCCTCCAAATGTCTCAGCTCCAAGCTGCTGCCTTTTTTTCCCCTTTCAGTTTTAGTAATCCCAAGATAATCAGACCATGCTGGAGATCCACATCGTAGTATGTATTACTTATGTCCACAGTATGTTAGATGATATTACGCTCTCCGTGCTTGTTTCCTTATGACTGTCATCTCTGCTAAAAGCCTGCTAGTAATGCAATGAAAATAGAGCAGTGATTTGTGGTAAGGGCCATCTGTGTTCTAGGAATGCTGTTACTTGATAAAAGTTTATTAAACTCATCAGTACCGACAATGTTGGACAAATGCCGGAGCAGCGGCAACCAATTGAGGCAGATCCAAATTTGGTGTGCTGTCATAAGCCCGACAAATGATTGAAAACCAGTTGCTCAGTGTGATTAAGTATGAACAATACTTGTTTTTTTATCTCTCTCTCTTCTTTCTCACCTTTTTATCTCGCAGTGACTTTAAGGCATTTATATCTGACTGATCACAATTAATGTCCGTTTAACAATTTCTATCTGTGATAATGGAGTTATAGTATCAACAAGTACTTATTTCAAACATTATTGAGCACATTACTACTGTCACATTTTGTGAGTTTTCAATAATTCAACTGAATTTAATTTGAGTGAGTTTTTTTTTATATAATGATGAAAAACAAAACAATCCAAATAATTTTACTCAGAGATCTGTTTACAAGTTGGCAGATATAATGTGCACCTTCTGAAGTGAATTGATACAGAGCACAGCCCGAGGCTTTTGTCGTGATTGGATTCTCAAGTGCATTGGTATGATTCTAGAATATTTTCTTTCTTACCACCCAGTGCTCGCATGTGGAATTCTGTTGCCATCTGGTGGACTCAATAAGAGCAACAGGCCTGTTGTTCTGTGCTCAGGGAGTAGTCCATTGCTTTCTGATGAATAGTCAAACGTAGCCAGGGTACGTGGTGTATTTTCCTGCTTAGTATGTTTGTCAGTGCTTTCCTATTCTATTCAAGTCTAGGAATGTTAAATATTCCAAAGCCAAAGGTTGGGATGGATGAGAACCAGCTCTGTGTGTGTGTGTGTGTGTGTGTGTGTGTGTGTGTGTGTGTGTGTGTGTGCGTGTGCGCGTGTGTATTTGGGATAATTGGAGTGGTACGTTATGAATGTGATTTTAAAAACTCAGATTCAAGTTACAAGTACAGGTTTGCATTTTTGCCTCCACCAGGAGGGAATGTGTTCTATCATTGTAGTGATACATGTGGAATATAGCAGGTAAAGTCTGTAATGCTTTTAAAGAGATCACTGAACTTATCAAATGTGATATTTTTGTTTCTCAGGTAAAGTAAGAAACCATTGTTACTCAGTGGAGTTCTACTCTGGTTAAACCTGGGGTCCCTCTTTCACATCTCCAAGAATAAATATGTTCTTTCATGTGTAACTGTATTGGTAACTAGAACTATTTTCTTCATATATGCCTATACGTGTAACATTCAGCAGTCCCGCAGCTTTTCGTACTGAATATATTTTTACTAAGAGCTGATTTTAATAAGATGATTTATACTTATTTGTTTTCTGTGGATCAGATATGTTTTAGCTAGAGTCTGGCCAAAGAGCTTGACGTTTTGCAGACAGTCATTTTGGCGATTAACATTAACTGACTTGGAAAAGAAAGAAAATGGAAGATTCCATTAGAATCCTATACTTATACCACAAATGGTTGCACCCACAAGCACAATCCTTATCAGTAGTGTGGCCAGTCTGCATCTTTTTTTTTTTTTTTTTTTTTTAGCATTCTGGGACTGGTGCTGGCGTGTTGTGACCTTCATATTAATAACTTTAAAGGCAATGACCAACAGTGCATGGGATTCTTTGCAAAAATTGTTTCGAAGCCAAATAGACATGATGAAAAACAAAGTGAAAACAATTCATACATCTCAGCAAGAAACAACAAACCCTCTTTATTCCTTCAGAACATCCTAAATTAGTCAGATACTGTTGCAGTCTGATTACTTGTGTGTACTATTAGTAGCGTATGACACTTAAAAAAAAAAGAGGTCATTTTAGTTGTCTCCAGTTGCTTTTATTGGGAAAGTGATCTGGGTACTGATATTATAGGCCCAAAACGAAAGTACTGGTAAACCCCCGGGGGGAGTATACTGTATCTCTTTGTCTTTTCCCCTCTGGTTGTGGGCGTGGTGGAGCAAAAGGGCAGGATGCTCTATCTAGACATTTAGCCCATCCTAACCTCACAATTCCTAATCAGATGGTTGGATGTTGAATGAGAGACAGATAAGGAGCAGTTTTCCCATGCATTTGTTCATATCACTCAGACAACGTGAGACGTTTGTCGCTCTTCTCGTTTTTACTTCTTTCGTACTGAGGACAGAGGTTTATGGGATGGTTCTATCTGATCATTTGGGACTTTTACATCAAAATCTTGGGGGTTGTAAGTTTTTATGCTAATTCTCTGAGCCATTCTGGTTGAGATTGCTTGCTTTATGGACAGTATTTACTGAGAATGTAGAGACTAGATAGCGAGCAAATGATTTCTTGTGGGTTTTGTTATTGTTGTTGTTGTTTTTAAATTGCTGAGCATTGAATAGTCCTGGGTCTGATTATTTCCTTTTTAATGTTTCTAATTTTCCAAAATTTTCACCATCTGTGTGAAGAGGTGCTTTAGGATTTCATTAACAGTCTCTGAAGGGCACACTAATTTTTTTTCATCCAGAGCTCAAGCTTGTGCCTTGGACCAAATCCATTGGTTTGTTCACTTGCCAGCTTTTATTATCACATTTGATCCAGTCAAGCTCCGGAACCCAACACCATTTCCCTGAAAACGCTTCAGCGTAACCTCCAAGCCTGAACCAGAGCGAAGACACTTACGCCTACTGCTATACTTTAGACGTGTGCAACCAGGACTTGTATTTTCGACATCTACCATGCGCATCACCTGCACCATCTCCTTCTCCACGGATGATGATCCAGTTGGAGGTTCCTGCAGGGATAGCTTTGATGATCACTACAAGCGGGTGGTCCGTACAGGAGAACTGGGGCAATATAAAGAAGAGTGCGACGAACTGGAAACGTATGATGAGGAAGAAGATGAAGAAGAGCCCCTCATAGATCTGGCCTCTTTTGCATCTGGCTGCTCCCTTCATGGTGTCAATCATGTCTTTGTGGAGAGGAAGAAATTCGGCGTGCGGCAGGGCCTGTGGGCCGTTGCCTTCCTGCTGGCTCTCTCTTTGTTCCTGCTGCAGGTGGCTGATCGTGTCATCTATTACATGCAGTACGATCACGTCACCATGCTGGATGAACGCAACGCCAGAAACATCACCTTTCCCGCCATCACCCTCTGCAACTATAACTTCTTCCGTCGTTCACAGCTCAGGTACAGCGACCTGCTATTTATGGGTCAGCTTCTCGGCTTTGAGGACAACATGGCCCCTGGGATCCCCCTGGCCCCGGAGCCCGACGGGCAGGCCGACCCCTTCAGCCTCGGCGAATTCTTCAACCGCACGCGCCACCGCATGGAGGACATGCTTCTGGAATGCACCTACGCCGGGAAGGAGTGCGGGCCGGAGCACTGGCGAGAGGTACGAAGAGGGATCTGATGTTTAAGAGGTTTGCAGGGGTAGGAAGAAGAGAGTTGTTGATAAGTTCGTGAATTCCCAGTGTGTGCTCTTTAAATTGGCTGATTTTTATCTCAAAATGAATGGGCTCGCTTGAAAATGCCAGCGAGAATGAATGGGAACTCTTGTGACATCAAATAGGAATGAAATTGTCATTCATTCCTCATGTTCGGTATTGCAAACGAAAACAGAAGGAGACGGTGTTCTCAGACTAGAAAAAAAAAGAGTTCCCATAATTAGTGTTGGTCTTGTTGTGATGGATAATGATATGGCGGCGCTCCCGCTAGCTCTGCACATCTCTTTGGTTCAGTGCTGTTGCATTCATTTGTTATTCTTGACAGTTCTAAAAGCTGCCTTTTTTTTTTAGACCGCAAGCCTAGAGAATTCAGTATGTGCATTTGTATATATATTCAATATAGAGGTGGTAATGGCAAGTTATGAATTGTGCAGTGTTAAAAAAAAACAAAGTCAGTTGACCTTATTTTGTCCTAACATCAGCTTATTAGGAGAAAATATGATTAATGCTTCCAGTAACACTGGCAACTGTGCAGATTGAAATTTATCATTTCTGTATAATTGAAAGTATCGTCGCATCCTTTTGGGCTCAAGATACATCAAAGGATGAGTGTGTACACTTTGTTGTTTAGGAAGGGCAGTGTCCTCTTAGAATCAGCACTTACATGGTTTTTGAATGTGAAAGGTTGCAAACCTATGCTGAGGATGTCCACTCTGCTTCTGTCTCCCACACTATATGCAACCAGTTAAAGTTAGTCCATTCACCATGGGAAATCTATACAGCGTAATAAATTATTAAGTATGTTTTGATGTTATAAAATGCATTAAAATTGGCATTTGTTGGTCACTAATTGAAGACCTAGGTTGAAGCACTTAAGTCTATTAATAAAAAGCAGAGTGTTTGGGGTTGTAAACACAGTCTATTTTACTTTACACAGTCATTTCATACAACCATTCTGTTTCCCTGCTGGGATCAGTTAAGTGATGCTTACTAAACGCAGGATAAACACATTCTGGAAGCTTAACACACACAAACACTCACACGCTTAGAAGCTCTAAAGCATCTGACTAGATTTTGTAATCCACCACACAACAGTGAGACCGAGCTCCAAACAGCCTCGTTATGTATCACCTTCCCTCTCTTTCCGCTTAGTCAGTCAATCAATAACGACTGTTTATCCATGCTAATCATGTCTTTGGCATCAGGACACCATAAACTACAATGACAAAAAACTTTGTGCTGTGGCACGGTGTTTTGTTAACTAATTATATTGAGGGGGAATAATGGTGTTGGAAGGAGAAAGTGGCAAGATGGTGAAAGTAAGCACCGATTGATTGTTGATGGTCATTTAGAAAAGGTCCCAGGTTAAATCGATGGATGGCTGGCCCATGCCAAGCAGACAGATGGCTCAGTTTTCTGTCTCGAGGCACAATTTGAGAGGCCACGAGCAGCACCCACATCCGCACCTTCCATTAAGCTCGTATCTGTTTTCACCCAGAGAGCAGGCTCACATTTCATCCTGCTGAGAATGCTCTTTAACCAGCGTTATCTCAATGGGCTTTCACTTTCTCAGTGGTTTATGGTCACTGTTAGACCTCCGAATGGACAAGCAAGTCAAACAATTTTAAGATGTGCCCTCTGGATTCGGCTTCCATCTAGACATAGAGGACCGTGCAGATGACCATTTAAAAATGCTTTTATTTGTGGCCAGTGTATGTAAGGGAAAACTCATAGACACGAAAACAAGGACTGTGAACCACCGGTCTGCATTAGAAGCTGATATCACCTCTTCACATCTTAATTTACAATTTCTCTGTTCATTTCATCACGTTTGTTTGTTTGTTGAATGGTTGGTTGGTTGGTTAATATGATGTTGTTTGTGTGAAGCTGAACTGATCTGACACAATTTTATGCATTCGCAGGGCTGTGTGCTATGTAGGAAAATTGGAAATCTCTTTGGTTGCACCCAGATTTACACCACTACCTCTTAGATACACCACCCAAGATTTCCTTCTCTTAAACTTTGTGTGTAATCTGTAGTAACTAGTCTTACATGCAGCAAAAAATAACTCTTTACCAGTGTTGTGTTTTGCTAAATTAACATCAACATATATTTTTTTAATATATATTTTATTTAGCCTCTGTGACAGAGCTTTGTAGAGTAGTGATCTGGGGTTTTTTTGGTTTTTTTTATAGCTGTTCATTTTTCTAGGCCAGAAAATTCAAAACACTAATGCAGAGTGTGGAAAGAGAATTAACTTTGCCTTTGAAAAGACTATTAAATGTGGCCCAGAGATTAATTATAGATAGGAGATCAATATTCTGCCTTGTCATTCAAGATGGTGTGTGTTCTGCAGTCTACCCAACACACTCTGTACCATAGCCATTTCATTGTGCTTATGAAATAAGGTTTTTGTATAGTTTCATGTATGTAGAGGGTAAAAAAAACAAAAATACATAATGTTGTGGATTAAAGTATGCAGTATGTAAATTTAAATGTGTCACGTAAGATCAGATAACAAGCTTAAACCATCCAGGTACAGTGTTATGATAGTGTTGCCCATATCTCTGTCTTTCATTCATCACTGGCGTCAGACTTTTCAGTAGCATTTTGTCCTCGTCACTGTCAGTTGTAATCTAAGCTTTTGGGTGCATTGGTTAATTAAAGCATTTAACATAGATCTATCTGGCCCGAGCTGACGACAGCATTAAATATTAACCAATCCGCATAGCAGCCACCCATTTCTCAGGCCTCTTATTTTCCTTTGGCTCTGACCAACACCACAGTGCCCTGTGCCCAAACAGCACTCTGTGTCATTTTGTTCTGTTCTTTCATTTTAACGAGGTTCACCATTCTATGAAGGTGGTTTTACCCCATGCATGTAATTTCATGTTTAATAATAATTACACAGCAGGTTAGGAGAGTGAGGTTTAGGTTTTTGAATCTTTGGAGAGTGGAGTACCGAAGCACTGTTTCTTTGAAAAGTTCTGTTTCTGTTTTCATGAAATGGCCCACTTTTGTATGTGGACCACTCCAGGGGACATGCATTGTAAGTGAATTCCTGGTCTTCGCCTGGCAAACAGTCGGCAGGGGCATGACAGAGACTTAATAGGAAAACAAAGCTTAGAGCACACTGGCTTTTCCTATATGGCATCTGTGTTGCTTTCTTTCTAACATTTATCAAGCGGCCTCATTGTAGCTATTCAGGGCAGGTTTGAGGCAACCAATCACCTCTACATGTCAGCAGAGTCTTGCCTATTTTAGCAGTGTTACGGTTTAAAGTTCTTTTGCTCTCTTTTTCTCATATATGTTTAGAATATATTTAGATGCCAATTTTATACCCTAAGGTGGGGCTGGGTTGTATAGCGTGAATACTGCAGATGTTTAGAGTGATCTTAATAAACACTGTGCCTGTGTTGGTTATACGCTACCGGTGTGTACTTCTGTGTGCACTAGAGGGCACTGTGTCACTGACTGCTGTAAGGTGCTCTGGGCTGTCACACAACCATTAAAATGATTCATGGCAGGTGACTTTGGAAGACTAATCTTTGTTGAGTGGAAGGGCCCAAACTTTCTCATACATTTGTTTGAATAGACTGTAATAGCTAAAAGAAAGAAAGAAAGAAAGAAAGAAAGAAAGAAAGAAAGAAAGAAAGAAAGAAAGAAAGAAAGAAAAGTGCAAATAAATGTCTTTGGATCAGGTCAGTTTTGACAGTCTATTTGCAATAGTGAAGTCTCTGCAGTTTTCCAAGAGAGACTTTGGTAGAAATAGTGATAAAGAACAACGTGGTCTGAGGTCATGCTCCATCTTGACCAACATAAAGACATCACCTCATTTCTCCTCAATATATCATGAATTTATGGGGGGGGGGGGGGGGGGGGGGGCAGTGAGTATTAATTAGAACTTTGCACCTGATGCAAACGATGAGCGATGGGAAGATGCATTTGGAAGAGCAAAGCCCAAGCAGAGAGGCAGTTGTCTTATAAACACTTGAGCCTTGCACTGTCTTTCACAATAAACATCAGCCCACTCGCTCTGAAAGAAGCTTGATGAGTCACGTGGCACTTCCATTTAAGAGTCATGATACAATGTCATTGTGGACTTTAGAAATATAAACGTGCTTGCTCCGTATTTCAATGCTGACTGTGTACTCACTTTGCGGATTGTCCTTGAGAGATTTTTAAACAGTGAATGCTGAGGAAAACACCTCACCGCTTCCATGTCATAATCCAATTCGTAAACAGCTGTTGAAAATTTCACTCAGGATGACATACTCATTAAAATGACTTTTACTCAAACCAAATCGATCATTTCTGTCTTGCGTCACGCTACATCTTCCTTGAAATGGTTTAATGGCTTAATGACTGGTAATGTGAAAGTGAGTGAAAGTCCAATCGTATCTGCCCAATTACGGATGAGTAAGACGTATGGGGCAGATGTGACAACGCTCCTAACGACTTGCTAACACCCACTTATCAGTGTCTAATTGGCTTGATAATTAATCACTTAATTGCTTCTTAATGTTTTCATTTCATATCGTAAGCAGAGACAGAATTTGGGTGTAGAGTTGGTCTTCCTGGTGAAAATGAAGTGAAGTGCTGTGTTCTGGGATCTGATGCGTGCGAGTAGAGTGCTCTCTCTATAAGGGTCTTCATGGCGAGAAATAGCTGGGCTCACCTTTTCAAAAGATTCACGCTCAAGTGATTCTCTCTTTTCACAAGCTCATACTGCCTCTCATTGGTTCAAGAATAAAATGAAACCATGAGCTAAAATCAATTACAGGTTTAAAAATCCTTCTAGAAGCCTCTGACACCTTCAGCTTTAGAAGGTCATTTCTTAAGGTGTATTTGAGGAAGCTGGATGTATAATGTGAAAATTATATCTGTTCTTTGCAGCAAAATGTGTTTGTGTATATGTGTGGGTGCATGGGTGTGTGGGTGCGTGGTTATGTGTGTGTGTGTGTGTGTGTGTGTGTGTGTGTGTGTGTGTGCATGTTTCTTTAGGCAGTTATCTGATGTGAGCTGATGTGACAAGACTTGGTTGATTAAATGGGTGATGATATTATTCATACTCACAGCTCAATAAACACAGTTAAATGGAGTCTCCATGTGGATAATCTAACTCAGACTGATCAAGTGCTCCTACAACTGTTACCACAGCGACAGAGAGAGAGAGAGATAGAAAGAGAGATGCGTTAAGTCCCTCAGCAAACGCGTTTCCAAAGACCATTAACCAGTAGAGTGAGATGAGATTAAACTCACAGGCCTGTTCAGGGGTAATGGATACAGAGTGAGATTGGATGAAGGAGGAGGAAGCTGTCACCCAGACAGAGAAAAATACCCACGTGAAACACGCACACGCGCTTTTACGGACACACACTCTCTGAGACACAGACACATGCAAACACAGGCACACATGTATGGACACATGCTGAGAGACAAGCAGACAGACTCATACACTCACATGCATACACACAAATGATTGCCCATGAAAGAGATTTAAAGATAATTGTACAAATATGCATGCACCGATTTTCTTACCATTGTTCTCCATCTCTTGCTTACACACGCATATACACATACACACAAACTCTCTCTCTCACACACACATTCTTTCTGCTGTCTGTCTCCTCAGGTCTAGATGCAGACATAGTGAGCCTTGTTAACCTTAGTCTGTGTGTGTGTGTGTGTGTGTGTGTCTGACAATTTTTGACATGAGGACTAGACTTCCTCCTGAGGTTCACCCCCCCCCTCTCTCCCTTTCTCTGACTGCTCCAGATCAGGAGGGGAAAAAAACCCTTAGACTCTCAGATGGGAGGAAAAAAATCATAGTTAAAAATCTTGCTCCTCTCACCCGCTGTGGAATCAATGAGGCTCTTCTGTTTCTTGTTGCTCATGGGGTTGATAAATCAGATTCGGTTGTGTTGGCACCAACTGTTAAACTTTCTTTTTTTTTGCTGTCGTTGATGCTGCATCATCATCCAGTTTGGTGCCAAATATTAGTCGTGACAAGAAGCAGATCATGAATATAATCCATTATCATTATTGTGACTGCAACAGGTGTTGTTTTTGACAGCCAACTGGTTATGAATTTGCAGATATAAATTCACAACCTTATTACACAAATGCTGGAAAGTTGTTTGACCTTACTGATGTGCAGGTCTATTTACATTTTTTTTTCTGATTTATTTCTCATCAGCATTTTCTCTGTGGTTGATTTATGGTTGCTAGTGAAGTCTTTTGGAAGTACATTTGCAGCACTAGCTGAAACTTCAAATCTGAATTTCACTTTCTAGATGAAATTAAGATGCATATATGTGATAAATTGTAAATGCTGATGTAGGTCTCAGTGTAACAATATCTAAAAAATAAATAAATAAATAAACAAATAAAATTGAATGGCAGAAAAATAAGGAATTCTCTGTGTTGATATTTTGATAAGATGATAAATACAACAGCATTAAAAGAAGACGTCGGAGGAAGAGAGAGCTGCCCGACCTCCTGGAGTGTGGATCTCTGAAAAGGGATTTTGTTCAAACGTTTGATGAACTGTAGAGAAAAAGAATGATGTGTCTGGAGGCCGATTCTTTGAAGTTTCTTGCTTTTTTTTTGAAAGTTAAAAAACACAAGTCTTGCAAATTGCATGTTCAAACACGACATTTTTTAAGGTTGGGATTGATCAGTGAATGAAAGTATTTATTTTTGCCCTTGAGAAACGGGTGCACCAACATTTTGTAGTTTCTGCTCAGCATACAACCCTAAACTGATGCTGAAATTCTCTTTTTTCTATCTCTCTTTTTCATGCTCACACACACACACACACACACACCCCCTCACAAATACACTCACAGAGAGGCCTATACATAGTTTGTAAACAGTATTTGTACACAACCAGCTGACCCAAAAACTTTGTCTTACAAAGAGGTATTCATGTTTTTAGGCAGTGGATGGGCAGGGCTCTGCCCAGTGCAGACCTTCATGAGCGGCCAGTCTGTGAGGCATTCATCAGAGCTAACTTCTCTTTTCCAAATGTTCACTGCCCCAGCTGTCCAACTCTCTACCACACAGGATGAATTACCGCAGTCTCGTGCAACTCTGAACAGCCAGAAATGCTTCTGTTTGACTCTGACTCTCTCTCTCTCTCTCTCTCTCTCATGCTCTGTCTCTTATTCTTTCTCTTTCTATCCTTCTCTTTTTCCTCTCTTTGTTATTCCAGACAGGTATCATGGCTTTCTTGTGCACTTTCACACTTCTGTCTGTAGACTTTTTCAGAACTACATGGAACTACTTTTTCCGTAACTACACTGCTACGGCTGGTCACATGTCTTCTCCATCAGGAGCATTTAATAATTCTGTATCTCACCCATGCTGCGGTCGCTTTCCAGGGGCCGTCACACCCCGGGAGAGGGGAGGGGAGGGGAGAGGAGGGGAGCAGAATGGTGACTGGTCTGCCGGCCTTATCCTGAAAGGCAGATGATGTACACAATTATCCTTCGAATTGACACAGTAAATCACCACCTGCTCCTCTGTCTCCTTCTGCAGCTGCAGAGTCCGCCTCCTCCTTCTTTCCAAGGAGTTCCTGGCAACATACAGAGGTAGTGTCAAAGGCTGTGCTCTGACCGACAACATAGCACTCTATCTAGGATGTTTCTTAAGAGTGTCTTTGAATAGATCAGCCATATCGGCAGGGTTGGAGCTAGTGAACAAACGAGTGATTTGGGACAGAGTAAGAGTCTCTATTAACTCTGCTCTTTGTCACGCTGGCAGTGAATTGAGGTGATAAAGAGAGACCTTGGAACAGCAGCCAAATAAACATATCCACACACTGCAACAACAACACTGAACCCTGCGCTAGGAACTGCAGATGGCATATCACCACCAGTACACTCTGTACAGGAGATGCTGTTTATTTTCCTTTTTTTTTTTTTTAATTCCCTTTGTTCCCTTCATATGCCCTTTTTCTCACTCAGCCCATGACAGTAAAACACATAAATAACTAAAAGAAAAGAAGAAAAGTGTAACATTGACTTTCCTTTAAAAGGGATTAACTAAATTAATTAGCAAGGATAGAATACTATTTGTTGTTTCCCTCAGCTACTCAGAAGAAGAGGTGTGTTGGCTCTTTTTTTGAAGCAGATGTAGAATCATCCCTCTAGGACCTGTTTTTTTTTTGGTTTGTTTGTTTTTTTGTTTTTAGCAATAGGTGTAATTTCCTGTCATTTGCTTATATCACAAATGTGTCATTTAAAAAGGAATTACCAGTAAAATTGACTGTTCGTGACTTGTGAAATGTCAGGGGTTCTCTGTCGCTCTTCAGAACCAATTGTTGAAAACTGAACGAGGCAAAGACAGCATAAGTTAAAATTGGCATGGTACACATCTCATCTATTTGTGGATGACTGAAGAATGCTAACGATAACAATTTAGTTGCAAAACATGACGTTTGCCCCACATCTCTGCACCTTGCTTCTCTCATTTTTGCCTTTTATTAAAATGATATATCCACTGTAGCTGAGGATTGAAAATAAATAAATAAATCTGTTCTATTGAAAGACATTAATTTTCAGAAAATGGTTAGCCTCCTATGGGATGATGACGAAGTATATGACATTAAGCAAAAATCCAATTATCAGCAGATAAAAAAGGTTATGACAACTTAATTAAAAGTCATTCCAGCCCGAAATAAATAAGCCCTTCCCGAACAGCACTGGGAACAAGACGCTTTATTCTTCACTGGAAAATCAATATGCTTTCAGCCAAAGTCTGTGCTCTCCCCCTTCAACTCAGATCAAGAAAACTGCCTTTAAAGCTCTCATTTCTTTCTGCTCCCTTTCAACTTAGTCAATAATATGGCTTTTTACATTAAATGCTACTTTGATTTTCTATGTTTTTCTGATAGAAAAAAATATAAGAGTATTTTTTTTTTCTCTTGAGGTACACAAGTGATCTTCTAAGGAAACTAAGGCATTGGTATTGTTTCATGGTAGCTGCACACTTTTCAGGCTTTCTTTTTTTGTTGTTGTTCAGTACTCTCCCATGATCCTCAGTTCCTCTCTATGGCTACGGAGTTTTCCTCCCACATATCCCCTGAAATACGTGCCTTGGTCATGTTAAATTAATCTCTGGAGTGAAATGGAGTGAAAGCCTATTGATGCAACCTGATTCTCTTGGTGATTAACAGCAGTTGAATGACAGCATTAATTCACTCGTCTCTTACATTTGGTCAGGCCACAACTGGTGATTAGTATTTAAATCTGCCCACATAATTTTTTCCACACTAAAATAGCTATTTTGCAGATAATACTGACATAAGATGTCAAATATTTGTTAATGAGCGACTTCGGGATATTTACTTCTAAATTATGTTACGACGCAACAAGCTACAACACACAACAAGCTTCAACACAAAATGAACGTCCTTGTTATTTTTTAAGTTCATGTCTAACACAGGTCAAAATACTCTGCAATATTTGTTAACATTTCTAGCTGCACTTCTCTTTCTTGTCAAAGTCCAACACAACTTTAAAGGTTGTGGTCTTCAGTTACTTTTCAGGTACCATATTGTAAAATTACCACAGAATGGAACTTGTGTGACACAGTGGTAAATCCCTGTGAGCTCCACTGCTGAGGTCATGAGTTTGAATCTCACTATTACTCCCAGCTGGGTCAGGCACTGCAGAGGACACAGTTGCCTGTGTCAAAGGAAGGTCATCCAGAGAAGGGTGCATTCACTGTTTTTGCACTCCAGTGACTTCTATGGTGGAGGTTTACAACAGAAATTGGCCTGTCCAAATCAGGATGAAAGGGGGATAAAAAAAATGTCAACAAGCTGTTTTGTGATTAATTCATTAAACATCTACTTCAACCCAATCAGCTCTTAGCACTGTTGCCTGACACCCCAAAACTTATTATTACTATGACATAGTAATGACATTATTTTAATTCCTTAAAGAGTTGAATCATCTTTCTCTGTTGACTTCTGTTGCACAGTTTCACAGGGTGGGTGGGTGGCAGAGGGAAGCTGCTACTGAGTTTGAGTGCCAACTTTAGAAATCCAAAAATGAGAAAATCCATAAACTGTAATTAGATGGTAAAATGGATAGCACTTTCTGACTAGAACTCCATTGTTATATATCAAATGTTATCTAGTGAATCTGACAAGGCAGATTTTCTTAGTCATAGTCATAAAAATCTTGACCTCTTTGTCCATCATAAAACACAGAAGTGTCCTTGCTGTTATAACATGGCATTTTTATCTCACTGGATTTTCCTAACTGAGTTGTTTAAAAATGATAACACCTATACTCATTGTATCTGGAGTGATGAATGTTTGTTTCCTTTAACATTCAGGCTTCATTGTCAATGCCATTGATGATAAATGCCAGAAAAGAGCAGAAATTAAATCAGAGCGTTTAACTGGATTTCGCATCGAGGTGATTGAGTTTGTTTGTCAATATGTGGCAAATATGTTTGAACCGGTTGATTCATGTGGCATGTTGCCATGGTGATCTTGAGCTATAAAATGTCAAATGGCCCCTTTAAAGACTGGTGAATTAATTGATTCATGTCTTTGAAAGAGTCTCAGTTATGTCCTGTATATAAACAACGCTTCCTTCCCTATGCTACAGGAATGATACGAATCAGATGTTAAAAAAAGAAAAAAAGCTTGAGAACCTCAGCAAGTTCTAAATCACCAATCTATTCTAATTTAATGTTTGTTGCCCTCTCTGGCATATCCAACACACCAAAATTTGTCAGTAACCAACGTCTCATTTCTTCACAGTATTCTTCACTATACTCTACTAGTTGCACATGGTGTAGGTAAACATTCACCCAGGCTCTGTTTAAAGTATGTCTTTCCCCAGTGATGCTCAGAATGAGTGAGAGAGACGTAAGGTTAGTGGCTCTGCTTGAAAGTGGGACATGACCTGGGGTACCAAGTTCTGCCCACTCGACATCCACTCTCAGCTTCAAACACTCACTCTCAGCTAACTAAGCATTAAAGTTTCTTAGACACTTCTGACAGAGAGAGAGAGAGAGAGAGAGAGAGAGAGAGAGAGAGAAATAGGGGTCCAAAACTTTGTTGCTTCAATGTCATTTTTCTTGTGCTCTTTTTCTTATATTAAGTCAGCTGACGACATTCCCTGTGTTCCTGTTGTTCAGTCTGGTAACTGCTCAGTGACAATGTTAATGTGTTGAAAAATGACCTTGTGGTCAAAAGCATCAGGAGGATTCAATATCTCTTATATAACACTATGTTTTAAATGCCATACTGAGAGGCCTGCGAAGAGGGATGGGAGAAAGATGGCCTCTTGGTGAAGGAAATGACAAGCTTGCTCTTCTCACTCTCCTCAGCCATCAAATCAGGATGCACTGGCACTAATTTAAAGATTCTTAAGGAATACCCCATTTGATTAAGCTATTATTGTCATTCACTGACATTTCTGTGCTTAGTTTCACGACCTCCATTAATCGTGAAATCGAAATGACACAGTCACGAGCACGACTGCTTTAACAGCTGCCAATAGCTATTTAAATGACTATTTCAACATTTTCATTTCTCTTTGGGAAAGAAACATAATGTTTTCGTGAAGTGTTGGGAGGCAGTTGTGAGTTTTGTCCTTTGCAAATGGCCTTGATGATTTATTATTATTTTTATTATTATTATTATTGTTGTTGTCGTTGTTGTTACCAACATGTAAAACTTAGATGACACTACATAGCTGACAATGGACATGAATACTGAGTGTAAATGTGAAACAAAAGCAGTAAATGTTACTCTCAACAACCACTAACATTAATGGCATAAACAGAACATATGTAGTTCCACATCTGGGATAAATAATCCGAAGATTAGTGTGACCTGACTTGCTGTTCATTTGAATGGAAAGCAAAAACCCTCACTTCGCCACGAGAAGCTTTAATTAAAGTAGCAGTGTCAGGGAGCTGAGAGCTAGAGGATTGGCATGGCACTCCCGCCTTGTCTAACATCTCATTTCAGATGCAGCAGACAGGGCGCTAGCAACTCCAAGGCATATGTGAGTCCCACCACGAAAGCAAAACATCTAAGTATAGCGTTTCATTTGTAAAACAAGTAAACCCGCTAAATCACTCTTTAAATACGATCAGAACACGTATAAACAGAGATGAACCGCAAAAATAGACCTTCGCTGAAAAGGAAATCACACAGCAGATATTGGCATAGTCGTTTGAGGTTATTATTTTTTTTGTTGTTGTCACTTTTCACCTGTTGACTGACGGTGTAACAGAGCTTGATAGAAATGCTGCTTTTCTTTATCTTGGCACTCGCGGATATGTGGTTACAGCGCAGCAACGGTAATGAATCCCATTCGACTAACGGTTCGTGTAGTTTACGTTTATTTCCTCGGTAAAGTATGACGCAGACTACATATTTAGTTTTGATCACTCTGTCTTTTACCGACTGAATTACAAAACTCATAAACGAAAATAGGAAACAGTATCTCATGTTTGTAAAACACGTAAAGGGCAGCACTGGTGGACTGCCAAGCCTCTATTAAATCACCTTGAGGAACTTGACTGTCGCTTGAAGACTGAGCGCGTTGGTTGCAGTCTCCATACCCACAGCCTAGGCACAGAATCACCAGTGGCTGAACAACATAGTGCGCGCTTTGACGGACGCAGCGATGCACTTTCGTTCCTGTCGGGTGAAGTAATTTAGAGTCATTTGAATCTGTTCGAGACAGTTAAATAAGGACTGCACTCTCTCTCTCTAAAATGTGCCAGGGCGAATCTTCACCGAAAACACGAACGGAGGGATCTCTAGCCGAGGCTGGGAAGCTCTTTTTGAAACACACCACCTTTCATGGCTTAAGACACATCTTTCTGAGCGGGTCGTATCCCCGCAGAGTAGCGTGGCTGCTTGCTTTTCTTACGGCGCTGGCTCTGCTTTTCACCTGGTCGTCAAATCGAGTCCGATACTTACTTTCATCACCTGTGTACACCAAGGCGCATATGGTATATGCCAAACGACTTGTCTTCCCTGCAGTGACGATCTGTAATCAGAACCTTTTGCTGCCTCGGCGCATGAAGAAGCCGGACATCTTCAGCGCAGGAAGATGGCTGGGACTCTTAGGAAAGAACTGGCAAGTGTCCGCTGGTGCAAGAGAGGCTCTCACTCCCCAAAGTGATGGCACAAGTCTAAGCAACGAGCCGCCGTGGTCACCACTCTCTCGCATTCTCGACTTTAACCACTTTCTTCCCCCTCCCCGTGAATCGCAGCCCACCATGAGACAGCTATTCGATCGGCTGGGACATCAGCTGGAGGAAATGTTGCTATACTGCCGATTTCAAGGAGAGTTATGTGGGCCTCGTAACTTCAGCACTGTAAGTGTGTGAACAGTTCCTCTGTCGAGTTTGTTTGCAAAATGCTACAAAAATAAATAGGCTACTATCTTTAGTCAGTAGTTGTCCACTATATTTGTGATACTATGAGTCTGGCGCGTTTTTGAGCGTTCTTATTATATATGACAGTATATACACGCTGTATAATTATAATATACACGCATTATAACTGAGAAGAACAAAGTGAAACAACAGGACAAGGCTACATATACGTCAGTTTAGCTGATAATCGAGTGTTGGGTCGTAAGCCATCCCGTTTAATAGGACAGAAAAGAGAATGTTGCGAGGATTTCAAGTGTATCGTGATCCGAGTCCCATACTAGCAAAATGTTCTCAAACCAGTGTCTCGCTTGCTCTAGTATGGCGGTTAAGAATCTCTCTGTGTATCTGGGAGACAAGCAGCAGGTGTTTTTTTTTTCTTTTTTTTAATGCAAATTATATATGGTTTTGTATTTCCTTCTCTTTCAAATCCATTTGTCAGTAAGGACCATTTTCCTGTTCTTTCACCGGGACCACCCTTTTGTGAAGCATATGCCTCCCACTACGTATACTCAGTATTCCATAACTTGTGTTTCAGCTCTAAGCCTCAACCGTCGCCCGTTGTGTAGTGTTGCCCAGTTACACCATTTGCATTCTCAAATGATGTAAGTGTGGCTCAGCAAATGAACTGGATTGTATGGGCAACAATTCTACACACACACACACACACACACACACACACACACACACACACACACACACACACACACACACACACACACACATTTCTCTCATGAGATACACACAATGGCACATCTCTGTCACTGGCACATGGAAGACATGTTTGTCACACTACTGTGCAATTCACTTATATGATAACTCAGCGTGTAGGCTCAGCAGTTGTGAGAAGGAGATAAAATGGGCTTTCAAAATAATGGTGTTTCATTGGGTTTTAACAGAAATTGTTTCTTTTCAATTACCTCCACCTTGTGCTATCTGTGAGGTGTAATCTAAGATTCAGGCTTTGATTGTGCTTGAGGGAAATGTGGTAATTATTAAACCTGTGGCTTCAACTACTGCTAGCTAATTTTCCCAGCTAATTTTCTTTCTTTTTTTCCCTTTAATTGAATTTTTTTATCCCTTTAATTATATGGGAAACCGAGTTTTCCCACTGCATCACACTTGTAACTCTTGGGTATTTATTTATGAACTAAAAATGTCAAAGCCTTGTGGTGTATAATCAGAATATGACCTTGTTCTCACTGTGACAGCATCATTGTAAATTAATCTGTAAGAGGTGCAAAGGTGCATATCTAGTCATCATTAAACACCCAGTTTCATATTTATGATAGGTTAAACAACTCTTCTTTCAGCTATTAGAAAGAGGTATTAGGCTTGACAGAAGGGGGGAAAAAAACACTGGCAAAGTGCAAATTCTATCGATTGGACCCCCCTTTTCATTTTCCTGTAGACCTTGAATAAAGCAAACATATAGGACAGAATCCACTGTTACTCAGCTTTCACATCTGACTGTGTGTGTGTACAGTCTGTAGAGTGTCATGCCAGTCCTCAATGATAAAGTGAGTCTAAGGCATATCTGTTTACAGTTAGATGAAACACATCTCACAATCCAACCTGAAGTGTTACAGTAGTGTCTTTGTGTGTCATCACCATCCCAAATACTTCAAAGGGTACAAACCCTTGTCCTCTCAGAGCCACACTGTTGAGACGCATTGTATGTATTTTTAATCAACTTTGCCGTGTGAAATCATTACGCTGCAATATTTCCTCTTGAGTTTGACTAGAGCTGGCAGGTGACATGATGTAAAAGAAGGGCAAGAAAGTCAAAAGGAGAAAAAAAAAGATATTTGCACATAAAAGATATCTATTTACAGAGAGCAGTAACCCAGTGCAGCAGTTTTAGGAGATTTGACAGTATTGAAAATCAATGGACACTCTGCTTGCCCTGAAGGCAGTGGGATGTAGATGGTGTTTAGCACAGTATATCTCAGTGACAGAATGCGGGGGGATTTGCGGGGGGGAAGAGGGAGCCCCAGGCATTGGGCATTGGGTATTGATGAACAGTGAACCCTCTACTTGGCATGGTGGTCTTAAATTAGCCTTATTACCTGGTCATTACATCAGCAGGTCTGTTTCCGCCAGCATTCTATAATTCCCAGCTTCTTCATATCCTCCTAAGCACCGTCATTGATCTCGGTGTTCAAACCATCATGGAATGCCAACGGGTCCTTCTTTGTGCCCAATTGATTCTGGCCAACCCGCGCTCCTCTGGCACTCCAAGTTGTCACACAGAGAAAATACAATACACTCAACCCATCTTTAGACTAATCAGCAAACTCATGCTGTTAAACAGCAGAGGGTTGACGTAGGTGGTGTCTGGACTGCAGAACTATAATGGAACCAAGACAGTGATGACAAGAGCATTTCAGGCATGAAGCAAAGTGCTTGATTTTAGTGTGTGACTCACAAAAAAAGAGGAGCATAAAATGACTCAATATGACTTTAAAATATGCATGTGATGAAAATGCCACGAGGCCCTAGAAATTGCGAATCAACTTTTTTTTTTGGCCACCATTTGGTTGCGTCCAAACACTTTTTCTCCAAACTGAAGTCTCATGAGAGGTTGTGTTACAGAGGGCCATTTGTCATTTCATCCTCCACTCTAAAAACCACACTGCGCTGAAATAATCTTAATTCATTTGCAGTTATGTGTCTCCTCGTTAATGGATTGGCATACTAAACCATAATCAATGTAAGTATAACTACTTTGCAACTTTAGCAAACAACTTGAACTTCCTCTGAGCACCATGCAACATGCGTTGACTCGTCCTAGACTTGCACAACAGTGTCATTTGGCTGACAGCTAATTATTTATGTGAATCTGGATTAGCCTCTCAACTTTCAAAAAATTGACGTGTTGGTTTCCATTTGTGTTCTTCTACATAGATAAAATACAGGCTAATTGTGATGTATTGTGATGCCACTGTTGATTGTATTTGCTATTAAATTGCTTGCAATGTTAGGGTAATAGCTAGGTACATGAAAGTTGTTTGAGCATATTTTTTGATTACATGCAGATTTCTGGAGAAATATCGTGCCATGAATTGTGCATGACTCTTTCTCCTCCCGCAGTTCATCATTTTTAAGTCACACGTCAAAGTGAGCATCTCCAGTTTTGTTTTCCCCTGTAAATCATACCCATTGCATAGCAAAGTGGACCTTACAGATTTGGAGCTTCTTTGGCTTGAAAAGCCATTGAAATGTCTTTAGCAGCTATATCTTGTCCTGTTTTTTTCCTCCTTTCTGAAACTGACTTTGAGAATTTACATTGACGTTTTCTGCTGTGTTGCAGACTGTGGAACAAAACGGGATTGTAATGAGAACAATTAGCTGATAATAGCATTGATTATGGACTCTTGTCAGCAAGCATCTCTTCTCTTGTAGTTCTGTGACATCCTTTTCTGGAGAAAATCAACTCAATCTCAGGCAAGAGAGCTTTTCAAACTTTTCTGACATAGGAACATCCAGCCAGACTCACTGTCTCCAAAAAATTGAGAAAGTCCTTTTTTCTCACTGTTCAACTAGCTCTGAATCTCACTGCCTGTTGGTGGATTCAGAGCCATACAGGTAGAATGAGACATGCTGATACCTAGCTGTAAGTTTTTTTTAATATTCTTGATTGTTTTTCTGGGCAGTACAAGTGAAGTAATTTGTCTGCTGTTTAATATTGCTTTCGAGTCCATTGGCAGTGCTTTAACTTTTGGCTTCTTCCAGATTTTCAGACGCTGACCACTAATCAAACTATTAAATATGTGACATGAAGTAGTGGCACCAAGGCTGTCTGTTCCTTTTGCTAGCCTACTCTTATCATTATAACTGTCACAAGACTTGCCATTCTCATGTTTTTAATAGGTCAGCATTCTTTCACATTGTCAGTCGAGCCTGTAGCTTCTAGTAGCTTCCTGATCTTTTCCATGGAAAAAAAAAATATTGAAATAGTTTGCAGTGTCACCAGGTTCAGCAAGGTGCTCAGCATTCTGTTTTGCAGGAGCACACAAAATTGGCTTTTCTGCTTATGATTTCATTCATCACATTCCAGAGCCTTTTGCAATCACAGTTTGTATTGTTTATATTGCTTATGTTGAGAGTACAGGCAGATGATAAAGCAGTTTGTCCCCATGGGCCATAAAATCCCTTAAGGTGATTTAACAGTAAACTTCTTCATAGAGGCATGATTATTAACAATCTCCATGAAATGATTCATAAATATATTTAAAGCAACCTCTGTGTCCTCTTCTGTTCAGTCAAAGTACATATTTTTTCCATTCCAGTTCTTGTGTTATGTCGTCTTCTTCTTCTTCTTTTTCTTCTTCCTCTTCTTCTTCTTCTTCTCCTTCTTCTTCTTCTTCTTCTGTTGCCGCTGCTGCTGCTGCTGCTGTGGCTGCCAATGTTGTGTGCTCTGGTTCACTGAGTTCCAGGGTACAAACTCCAATGTCTTGTTCACCTTTCCGTTGTCCCTGAGGATTGATGGGTTGATATCTTTAATCTCAGTCTCAATTTCACTCATTTCCGCTTGGGTCTGGCTGCCCAGCATGTAATGATATACGTTTCCTCAATGCACACACCGATCTCCTTTGTAGCTGAACTGTAGTCTAATGCATATTGACTCTTTCACACACCTTTTGTGCCTGCTGGACCTGGCAACCCCCCTTTGCTTTGTCTAATCCAGCCTGTTCCTGATTGGAATGATACTACTTCAACATACGAGCAGTTACACAAAGGCACAGGGTGTTGATTTGTCGTTTGTGTCAAAGCATGTAATTCATTGCATTCCCCACCAGTTTACAGACCGCTAAACCCAGAAACTCAGTAACAGCACTGTCATCTGCAGATTTGACTATTTTGCCCCATTGTAATTTAGTGCGTTCTTTTCAGACCATCATATTGAAAGGATATTTTTCCTTGAATTCAGTATGCATTTCTCTGTCTGATATTCCTCTCACAGAAGTATTGTCCTTGTGTCTTGGTTGAGTAAGTATAAGAGGCAGATTGCACATACTCTCTGTTCTGACCTCAAGTTGTTTTGATGAATTTCCAGGATTTCTTGGTAAATCTCCATAGTCTTCACTTTATGTCCATGATCTTGTCCTTTGCCAAGGTTTCTCTCTCCATGGCAAAAACAAGTGGAATAGTCTACTTTGACTGGTTTTGGATCATAACATCGGTAAACTGTCTTAGAAAAAACCACTAGGCACTTTGATTATATTTGCTCCCATTGTAGACCACAGAAGACAGTTTGCCGAAAGACAAGGAAAAAAATAACCCTTACTCTTAACATTGGTCTCTAAAAACACATGAACTTCAGGAGTTGAGTATCATGGGAAATATCTGTTGTCTTGTCCATTTCAACTGAAAGCTTGTTTCTCAGTTTATTGTAGTTTACCATCCTCTGCCTTGTCCTCAATTCGTCATGCGTTGTGCTGTCTTCCGAGGTGATCAGGGCTTCAGGCATATCTCTAGTTGCTGGTAAAATAAGTTCTGTGTATTTCAGTGTCTGCAGCCATTTGCTTTTCTTTTTGTTCTCATTTTTGTGCAAGCCTCACTGTGCTTCATCTGATTGCTAATGTTTTTTTTCTCATACAAATTTTCTATCTGTATGAAACATACAATGATTGCTTAAAACAGTGGGTTTTGGTTTTGCAGCCGCTGTGATGATACATACATTGGAAGCATTAAAGCTCTTCATGGCTTAAGGCTTCATCCTGGTTGTCACTGGGTGGGTGTGCTAAACATATAACACGCAGTCATCCCTCAGATCCCCCAGCCATTTATTTCTTCTGTTTAACTATACTGTAAAAAAAAAACAAATCTTCAAAACGGTCTAAAGAATGGCAGAGTGTCAACCAAAACCCATAAAATTAGAATAAAGTTTACATTCAAAATTTTGAGATTTAAATTAATTCTAAATACATCGAAATGGAGCTTTTTTTTTTTTTCACAAATTGCTGTCATTGCTGTATTTTTACAAAAAAATCTGTGTGTTGTCTTTGGATTTGAATACTGATCTGAGATATATTTAACCAGGTCATTACATGTAAAACATGTTCTCTAATAGACTTTCTATCTCTTGGTGCCAAATGAATCATGATTTTGACACCATGATTTTGACAGTTTTTGACAGGCAGGTTTTAACATTTTTTTGTATGCTACTTAGCAGGTATTTGTCACTGATCAGTGATGAATGCTGCCATAATAATATTGATCAAATGAGTTTGTGTTTCTCTGTGTTTCCTGATTCATGAGCTTTAGTCTGGCTCTAACCACATGTCTTCCCAAATTTGATTCACTGGTATGGAAGAGAGAGGTACATCTCAGTTTCGTAAGAATTTTTGGAATGTCAGTGAGCAGCAGTGACATGTTAGTTTAAAGCCTGCCTCTGTTAGACACTGTAGATGTTATAAGGGGAGGTTAAATTGTGGAGTTTCAGTGGAAAACTCTACCTGCACTCAGTGAATAATCAGACCAGCTCATCCCAAGGTCACCTGCAGCCAGCCCCTCCGCGCTCAGCCACTGGGTTACCACAGCAACTCTTGCTGCTGGCTCTTGTCATGTCTCAGTAAAGCTTCTGTTGTCTCCATTTTGTTCTCTTCGCAGAGTTTCATGAATGCTAGACCACACACTGACACAATCAGACACTCAACTCACAAAGAGCTCATCTCCCTCTAAGCAGCACAAACGCTACATCAAATTAGGGAGTTTGCAGAGATGTTTTTAAAAATGTATGCTCAAATGGTCTTCTAGCTTGACAGCAGTGGAGTCAGCATAAACCGGCATACGACCCCATAACACTTTTTGGACATGATATTGATGTAATTACCAAAAACCACTCTATGGCCTCTTTTTACAGTGTACTTGTGGATTTGTTTGATGTAGATTTTGTCTGCGAGGTAAAGTCAAAGTGGTAACTGAAATGTTCATTGGCTTTTAAAGTCTTTGACTAACCCATACGGTTATTTCTTTATTCCTGAGAGAAGTCTAATGGTATGCTGTAACCTCAGCTATATTGTGCACCAGATTGAAAGGTCTTTAAAAGCATATTGTACAGTAGTCTATTCTCACTGTTATACTGTTTTCATCTGTCAGTTTTCAGAGTGGTCTGTAGGTGTATGCAGATTGTATAGTGACCTGCCCAGGATTGAAAGCGGTGATCTGTTCTCTGATAAGTCTTTGTCATCTGCCCTTTTTTTTTAAAAGCAAAACAAAATACATAGAGAAAGTTTTTCTCTTTTTTTCCACTTACTGTAGTGTGAGATGCAGGGTGGTGTGAATCAGGTTATGATTTTAAAAGACTCCACTGAAAGCCTGAATACCTGCTAATGGAGTTTACAGAGTCACCACAAACAAGGCACTTTTTTCCACCTCTCCATTTTGTTTGTGAAGCTCAGCTTTTATTTCATACTGAAGTCATTTAGTTTATTCAGAGATAAAATTTCTATCACATCAATAAAGAACAAAGTTTAAAGCAACGTTACTGTGTGTGTGTGTGTGTGTGTGTGTCTGGGTGTGTGTGTGTCTGGGTGTGTGTGCGCGTACGCACACATGTGCTATAAAAATTAATCTCCATTAAATAATTATGATTGTTCATTGCAAACTCATGTTTACTGTGACTCCTCTCGCACCACTGTGCTGTTTATTGGTCCTTGAGAATTCAAGCAGCATTGAAAATTTAACATGTGCACATCTCGTTCAACATGCTCATGCCAAGTCATTATTCATTCCCCAGTGGCTGCAGTTAAAACAATACTGTATAAAGCAGATTATCTGTTCTGGTCAAATGAGTGTGCTTTTATATCATTTTCCTGAATCTTGCTTCGTGTATCACTACAATCTGTGAATGAGCACACCAAGTAGTTTCTGTCAGACTACCTCGTCTATCTCAGTCTAGACCCACATTTCATCTTACCTCTGGCTTGCACAAAATGAATGAACTAAATCATTTATCACAACTCCTCTGTTTTTGACATTCCTCTGTCTTTGATTAAGAAGTCTTAATCTGCTTTTGTTTAATTTGAAAAGTAAAATGAGCATTTACACTGTCTTTGTCACTGGGTAAAATACAGTACAGAGAGGAGCAGTGGACTTACCTTCTGTCAGCCCAGAGGGTTTTCATTTGGCGCCATGTTGTGGGGGGGCCAAATGAGAGGGCCAAAGATATGACTCATTTGCTCTCAGTCTCACTGAACTTTTATTTCATAATCGTGGCGCTGTGGACATACATTTCATTTGAGGCACCCCAATGTCTTCCATTTTCTCATGCCTTGGATCTGATTACACCTCCATTAATTCATGTCCAATCATGTCTGAGCCGACAGGGTCGACTTCTCCATTAAACCTCTGTTCTTTTTCTTCGACGAGCCACTACAAAAGAGCATCTAATTAATCACCAGATTTTGAATCTTCTCTAGACACTCTTTTTGAAGTGTAGGCTAAAAATCCATATACTCCACTGGATTTAGATGCATCAAAAATGTCAAAACTCTGATTTTTTTTTTTCCTTGATTTTTCCCCCCCCATTTCTCTTTGAGTGAAATTTTACACTGAAAATGAACAAAGGCTCTGTCTTTTGGTTACAACAACCTTATGTTTCAGGTATCATTTAAGCAACCTCATTTTGTCACTTGAATGATATACCTTTGTTGACTTCCTTCCTTTTTTATCATTCTTTCCATAGTATTTGCACTGAGGGGTCTGTGCATCATCTCTGACCTGGTCTGACCACATAGCGACAGAAAATCAGTTTAGTCAGATCACAGAAAGACAGACTGTAGGTTTCTTTCACAGCTTACAGAAAATGTCCTCATAAGGTTGAACGTGTCCATAAACCATACAGCAGAATATAGGAATATAATCCCAAAGAGGTTCATAGGTGATGTTACGTGTGTACATTTATAAATCATCTTTAAAACTTCTCATTGAAAGATTTCAGTTATTATATATAATACCTTGTACTGTGAACTGTGGATTCAGTTGATCTTTGGTGACTGCACACTCCGTGAAGTCAATTTCCTTCTGCTCTGTGTTTTGTCAGATTTTCACTCGATATGGGAAATGCTACACCTTCAACTCAGGCCAGGATGGGCGTCAGCTGCTGGTAACTATGAAGGGAGGCATGGGCAACGGGCTGGAACTGATGCTGGACATCCAACAGGACGAATACTTGCCTGTCTGGGGAGAGACAGGTACAGTTACTCTTATATACACTTTAATACACAACCACTCCTTCTGCCACTAGTCCAAAGATTAATGATAGATAGGTGATGCCAATGAAATTACAGTGCAGGAAGAGAGCTTTAATTTGAATCATTCTAACAGTGTTATTTTCACAAGTTTGTTATTTTACTTTTTAATATTTTATCTGAGGTAAAAAAAAGCCATTGCTCTACTACATTGTACACCAATAGGCATCAATGCACCCTTATAGACGCAACATAAATCGGTTGTTATTAATTCTTTTGTTTACCAGTCAAGTGATCAGAAATATAATATACTGATAAATTTTAACAGTATACTTGATTGTATTTGAACAACACATCAGCAATTATTAAACTGTATGAAAGTGATACTGACATTTTAGTTTGTATATATATGATGTGCTTGGCTCTTACTTAAATTTATTCCAAGGCACTCAACCAGTACACCGAATTGGCAATTACTCATTTCCATATTACAAAGTAGAGCATTAATGAAAAAAAAATGGTCAAGTTTTTCCTCCATAATGAATGACAAAACTTTTCATTTTCTCTTGCCATACAAAAGAGATGAAAGAGAGTGTGATGCAGTTTGAATGTTAAACAATCATGGAATGATCGTTTGAAATTCAAAGATTGTTTTCTCATATCACACAAATTTGTTAAGGTCAAGGAGACAAACAAAAAGAAATTTTGGACAATGATACTGCCCTTTCAGACTTGACTTAGCTTTGAAATGACGTGACAGGTTTTCTGCTTATATTCCAGCGAAGAGTCTCATTGTATGTCACCACCAGAGAAAGGTTTGATCATCACTTTGAAGATACACATGCACTCACGATGATACAAAGCAGCCTCAGCTCCCCAAGGCAATTACGTATGGCACCGTGTGTCCACACTTCCACAAGCAACACGCTTGTGTCTGTCTCTCTCCCTGCGTGGCAGCTTTACCGTACCTGAATTCAATATCTCTGCCGAGCCAGTAATTGAAAAGAGAGGGAGAGAGATGACTTTTGGAAAAATGGTAACAGGAAATGTAGTTTAAAGGAGAACTGCCTGTCTTGTAGATGTGCATTTTAAGGGAGGTTTTTTTTTTCTGTAGTAGCAATGTGGTTATTGTGGATGACAGTGTCCCTAGAGCTGAAAAGAAATTTAACAGTCTTTTAAAACCAATGTGGTAGGAAGAAGCGGTAGCTCTTATTAGATTTGAGGTGCCAAACCTAACTAGACCACACAGTCTATAATTGTTTTTATGGCAGTAGCTGTCTATGTCCCCAGAGCGGGTTTAAACTATTGGCTTAATCCATCAGTGAATCTCTGTGTGGTCTCACCATGGCAAGGTCCCACCTGCTAATGTGAAATCCATAAACCGAGATTACCTGAGAGCAGAGCACTGTCAGCCTCATCGATTTCCTTCTTATCCTTTTCACTGTTTATACATTTATCTATTCATTATGGCCCTGGTATTAAATCAACGTCAAACCATTGCAAAAACAATGTGGGAGCCTGGCTAGTGTGCAAGCCCTCTCTCTTTTGTCCACCCTTACATATCTGTGCAGCTGAGTGTGTGGTTATTCTGTTCTATAAGGTATGACTGGGCATAAACTCTGACAGCTTGTCGACACAAAAATAGTTTTTTCATTTAATGAAAGGATCTGTTAAGTGCACGGTTTCTGCAGCTGCAATATTTCACTATAAGTAACGTAAGTGCGTACATAATTTATATGTAGCCTGTTCTGGAAAGGAAGACCATAAAGACATGATTGGTCTGTCTTGAAGAATTCTGTTTAATTCAGTTCAGTTCAATACCATTTACCTCAGTTCAACTGAATTCAGATCAGGTCAGTTAAGTTATGTTTGCATAGTGTTCTTTACGATGAGCGTTGTCACGAAGCAGCTGTACAGGATCCCTAACCTGAGACTGCCAGTGAGAAAACCTTGGATATCAGTGGCAGGGACATAAGAAGAAAATCCCACTGGCTGAAATAGGAAGAAATCTTGAGAGGAGCCAAGAGTCAAAAAGCACAACCCATCCACCACATCAATGCTGCATACAGGATTATCACAGGAAAACAAACTTTTTGAAACTTAATAGAAAATACACAGAGAGGAAGCATTTCCAACATTTGAAGTACGTCAGCCTAGGTCTGTCAAAAAATTTTAATTAAGATTTGAACTGATTAAGACAGCACACCGGGTCTTGTGTAATTATTACATCATTACCATACCACCTCATGTAAGGACTGCTAAGCAGATTGGGAGAAAAAAATGTGAGTGACTTCTGTTTTGTTTCTCTCCCTGCAGATGAAACCTCGTTTGAAGCAGGCATCAAAGTCCAGATTCACACACAGGATGAGCCTCCTTTTATCGACCAATTAGGCTTTGGCGTGGCTCCAGGGTTCCAGACCTTTGTGTCCTGTCAGGAACAGCGGGTATGAATCGCTTGTCCCTGCTCAGAACTTTCCTATTTTTTATCTCAGACCCGTGTTACTCTGGGTCACTTATACCCACAATGCAGAATTGTAAACTGAATGGATTTGAAATTTTCAGATATGGAAACCTCTATGGAATTGTTATATATTCTCTTATATGGGTTTTGTAAGATTAAGTCGATTGTCCTTAGACTCTTAGACCCTGTTAAAATTATGTCATTAGAGCATTTGAACCTGCAAATATGTGCTTTTTCGCAGTCAGGACACTGAATACGTTTTCTGAAAACTTCTGAGTATTTTCTCTGATAGTACTTTTTTCATCACTGCTTAGTGACAATAGCAGCTCTCGTGTGAACTTGGGCACGGGTTTGAATCAATCCTTTTTGTTTTCTTTTTTACATTTTTCACCCAATTTGGAATGACCAGTGACAATTTCAAAAGTCTCCCCCTCACAAAGCAGTCACCTTGCTCAAGTTGAATGAGTTAAGCACATGCTTCCTCTGTCACAAAGTTGATCACTCATTTATCCACATTGTGAGTTGCATTGTGTTATCAAGCAGTGTAACATGCTTGACAGAGTGTACTTTTCACTTAACCCCACTCACACCTGTATGATCACCTGACTGTGACTGACCAATGCTGAGCGAGATAGAGAGAGGGACACTGGTCAAGTCTCTCAGCCAAGGAAGACAGTTAGTTGTGTTCCCCTGAATTATAGGCAGATGTGACACAGCTTGGATTAACCCCACAAATCACAGATACAGGACATACCCCTGTATAGTTAGACAGTATCGTTTCTCAGTTCTGTGGGAAACTATATTAGTCTAATTTAATATGCAACAGCAGTTGGCAGCCTGCTGTAATTGGTCGATTCTGAGCTCCCCCAGGCTTGAAACTGATTCTGTAAATGCTTGGCTCATTTAGCTTTCCTGTTGCATGTTGAGTTTCATCAGCAGTCTATATTTTCCTCCTTTTCTCAGTCAGCGTGTGTCTGCATCTGCACTGGACTAGTGGACCGGGTTATATCCTTTAATAATTCTTCATCATGAGCTTACTGGTTGTACGTGAACATGGGCTTCAATCACACTCACTGACTCTTCATGTGTATGCACGGAAGAAGTCTCAAATGTGCATTTAAAGATCGTGTATGTGTGTGTGTGTGTGTGTGTGTGTGTGTGTGTTGCTGTGTATTTGTGTGTGAGCCCTCAGGTTAATGCTTGTATTATGAATGATGTGACTGAGCTGCAGGCCTATGGCTTCACTGTGTGTTGTGTGTCTTTAGCTGCCTCCAGTGAAGGCTGGTGGCTTCACCAAGCTTTGTGGTTGATTTAATTCAGTTCTGCCTAATTCCAGGCACAAACTTTCAGCAAAGCTGTTTCTTTACAGTAATTCTAATGAGGTCTACACAAGCATGCCTCTCATTCCCTGACTCTCCCTTGTATTAACATTCCTTTTTTATCTTGAAAACTAAATAGCTGTTTCACTCTACATGTTTCTTCTTATTTCTTCCCTTCTCTGTCTATTCCTCACTCAATCAGTAAGTCACTTTTTATTGTACCCACAAACATTCAGCCTTCACATGTTCTCTCTCTCTCTCTCTCTCTCTCTCTCTCTCTCCCTCTCTCTTTTTCTCTTTCTCTCCCCCTGTCACTCTCTCTCCCCCTCGCCCTCTCTTCCTGAATGTTGGAGCCTCAGAAAATGAGTAAGCCGCAATTACAGAGCCTGGGTCTCAGCCCAGCCTCATTGTGTTTAGGTTTTCTCTACACTTAAGGGATTGTTTGAGGCCTATCGCAAGACACAGGCAAACAAGACAGTGCCTCTAATCTCACACACACACACACACACATGCACGCACGCACACACACACACACACACACACACACACACACATTTTCACACCAGAGTCAGACCTCTGTGAATGTTTTGAATAAAGGAAGAGAGAGTGTGTGTGTGTGGGGTGGATGGCGATGAAGAAGTGGTTTTGTGTGTGTGTCTGTGAGTGAATGAAACAGTAAAGGAACAGAGGGAAGCAAAATCATTACTTGGCTGGCTTTAACCAGAGACAGGATCAGAGCAATAGAGCACTGGACAAACTCTCTCCTCACTCACTGATTTCCTCCACCTCACCTCGGCCCAGGCTGAATTTGTCTAGATAGTAGTTGTATGTCCCTGTAGCTGGATTTTAATTAGGTCTTGGTGTAAACGCTCGTGAAATGAAACTTGATGGATGACTAGTCGGAGGTGATCTCCATGCATATTAATGTAATGACTGACTGAAAGAATCAGGATTTCACACTGTGTTGGTGTTCCAAATTGAGATTAGGGGAGCAAGGTGTTGCTATAGAATCAGCTGTGTTGCTAAGTCGATTAAAGGTGAAATATTCTACTTTCTATGTTTCATTTGACCATGAGGGCCATAGTGAATTGATCAAATAGGTCAAAACTTAGAGGGTAACATTTGGATTAACATTGCACAGAAACCAGAGTAAGAATGATAAATTGTAAATGTCTGATTTATTGTAATTGTTTGAATGTTTGAACATCTCTCTCTCTTTCTCTATATCTCTGTATCTCTGTATCTGTGTATCTCAGTTGACCTATCTGCCTCCGCCGTGGGGTGACTGTAGGGCCGCGCCCATGGACTCCGATTTCTTCAACAGCTACAGTATCACTGCATGTCGCATCGATTGCGAGACACGCTACCTGGTGGAGAACTGCAACTGCCGCATGGTGCACATGCCTGGTAGGAGCTGCACCCTTCTGCAGTCAAATCCGTCACACTCACATTCAGCCTTGGGCTCCGCTCCTCAGAAAACCCAAGAGAAGGATCCAATATATGATTACACTCATGTATCCATGTACAGACAGACTTAAGACATTAATGTTGTTGTCTAAGAGCAGCTATATAAAAACTGAGATGTATTCTGTATGTTTCACAGTCCTGTCTGAACATGGTTAGCTAGTCTTTGAGTATTAGAAGCAGCTGTGTAGTCACTGGTAAGATTTTTCCAGTCCTACATTGGACCAGCAGTAGTTGGTGTGTCAGTAAATTGGAGTAGGGTTAATGAATGAAGGCTTCAGAGATTCACATTGACTGACACAGTCTGGTTCTTCCAGCCCCTGCATCCTATTCAGACGCTCAGCTATTCGTCAAGTGCCTAATTAGCTGAACTGGGTTTGTCAGATCAGGGTTAGAACTTAAATATGTAGTCCTGTTGGTCTGCAGCTCCAGGGCTAGGGAACTGTCATAGAAATAGGAAAACTCCAGAAGCTGCTTTTTCTTTTTTTTTTTTTTTTTTAAATTCACAGTTCATTTCCAGTTTTAGATGAAATTTCTATAGAAGTATGCCAAGTCTGTATAGGACCAAGCACCAGCCTTCTTTAGTGCTTAATTAGAGAGAAAGCATGAAAAAATATGCATGTAGTGAAATAATTGGAGTTGCCTGATTTCGTATGCAAAAGGCACCTCTGTGGTTATTTGACTTAAAATGCTGTCTACAGGCTAATCTTCATGGTATGCTGCCTTCTTTTAAAATGAAATGTTTTTAAGCACTTGTCAGACCAGTGGTGTTTTTTGTTGTTTTTGAACCCCCATTCCCGCCCCCCCCTTTTTTTTTCTCCTGCCAATGGCTCAAGCCCTTGCTCTTGGCTCTTGCTGTGCCAGTACAAATTCTTAAATGTGTTCAGCTTTCATTTGAATCACTAGGTTTGAAGAGAAGATGCATAACTCTGTATAGTATGTAACTCTGGTTATTGGCAATGCTACTCACCATGCTCTTTATCACTGAGGGAGAATATGTGAGAGCTAAGCTTCAGCCCATTGGTGTCATTACTACCCCATTGATCACACCCATATACCTTTCTCATTAGTTAGGTGAGTGAACGTGATAAATGGATTTAACTATTCTTTCAGAGGACAATTTGCTCTCTCTTCATTGGACATGTTGACCCTGTCTCTCTCTCTCTCTCTCTCTCTCTCTGTGTTCAAGAGGGGTGGTGTAGCTGGAGGGAAAGCAATGTGTGGAGTTAATAAGATCAATTAAGAGGTGATATCTCATTCTAGAATAAGTCCCAGATTGATAATGGGCAACGTGATCAACAACAACATGTTTTAATTACAGTGCTAACAGGGTGTTTTCTCCCTCCCCTCATCCACTTCAATCGAGAACATCATGTTCTCTCTCTTTCTTTTCTTTTTCTTTTTTTTTACCTTCTGTCGCTCTTTTTCTCACCTCCCTCCAACTCCCTTCTCTCTCCCTCTCTCTCTCTCTCTCTCTCTCCCTCTCTCTCTCTTTCTCTCTCTCTATCTGCAGGTGATGCTCCATACTGTACTCCAGAACAGTATAAAGAGTGTGCCGACCCAGCTTTGGGTAAGTATTGGGGTTTCCAGCCGACTGAAGCCTCTCAGTGTTATTGTGAAGCTTGTTAGGTCTCTCATATATAGAGAGATAGGGACAAATGTGCAGGGCAGTCCATTTCCAGGAACACCGGCCATACTCTGTTACAGACGACTTGATCCAGGCCCTTTCAATTGATGACCCCCCCTTTCCGCGTTCTCCTTCCGTTCCTCAAGCTCTTTTCATTCTCTCATCTCATCTTCTCCTCTCCCCTCTTCCTGTTTCATCTCACCCAAGCAGTTTGTTCCACCTCAGCTCTTTGTCTTCATTTCAGTTCCCTCATGCAATCTTTTCAGTCTTGGGTGAGACAGATCTTTTTTTTTTCTCTTGCTCTGCCGATAGATTTCCTGGTGGAGCGAGACAATGACTACTGTGTGTGTGAGACTCCGTGTAACATGACTCGCTATGGCAAGGAGATGTCTTTTGTCAAGATCCCCAGCAAGGCCTCGGCTAAGTACTTGGCCAAGAAATTCAACAAGTCAGAACAGTACATTGCGTAAGTCCCACTCCTGCTGATAACAGTTTACGAGCTCTATTCAATTTCCTAGAGTTGCAGGCAAAATAACTATGGATTTAGGTCTCTTGATGCAATACCACACCAGAATAGTAATTTTATTTTCTTTGATATCTGAGGCAACATGTTTTTCACATCTGCACTGGTACATGTTTGTTAAAGCCCCTCTACCCTTATTAATTTATCTGAACCACCAGTAAACTTCAATAAGTCCAAATCATTAGCTTAAAATTATTTATTAATTTCGTATGTGTGTGTGTGTGTCTGTGTGTATGCATACGTGTATGTGTGTGTGTGTGTGTGTGTGCGTGTGCGTGTGCGTGTTTTGGGATGGAGGTCTTTTGTAGCAGTCAGAAAGCATCCACGGACAAATCACAGCTATTAACCAAGCAGCTTAATGAGGAATGCAGACAGGCTCTTGTCTGAGAGATGACGAGCAAACCAAAGAACTGACAGCCCGTAGCTGCCTCCTCAGACATGGAGAAGATGTCAGACAGTGTCTGTATATTCGCAATGAGCCAGAACAGCCTGCCTGAAACAAGCTCTCTGTGTTCACCGGCTTGGAGATCAAAACTTCTAGTTTGTGTCTCTCTGTTTCTAGTTTATTGCTGTTGCAGCCTGTGGTTTAAGATGAAGTTTTAATAGGATGTTTGACAGCAATTGAAAGAGGCAACACAAAGAAAGAACAAACTTTTAGTCATAATATTAACAGTGAGGTTAAAGGTTACCGTTAGCACAGCTCTAGTAGGTTCTGAAAAATCGCCTCAGAGACTTAAATGTAGCATTGGATGATTGGTGTGTATGGGCATGTGTATATGTGGAAGAGAGATGATCTGTCCTTAACGGTGTGTGTGTTAGAGCTGATAAAGCCCCTCATCATTGTTTCTACCCTGATTGCCTGAAGCAAGCATCTCCTTCACACAGAGCTGAGTACAGGTCATGAGTAGAGCTCTCCACGTCTGCACTCTTTTTTAAGAACTCATGTCTGTAAGACAGCTGGCTGTCTAGAGATGATTACATTTGTAATAAAGGAAAACTTTTCTGTGCTAAAATGCTCTTTGCTGGTACCTGCACAGATACAGGTTCCATGACCAAATGCAGAACACATTTGTAAACCATGCTTAGGCAGTTACACAAGTTGCACAGGCTTAAAGAGTGTAATCATTTAATTAATACAGCTACCATTACAATTAATACAGCTACCATTAAAAATATTAGTGAACGTTATTGTGCTTTTGACAGCTCACATGCCGTTTTTAGATAGAAAACAAAGAGAAAAGACATATTGGAAAATACCTGTATTTTGGCTACTAATTTTATCATGCATTTATGCAATGGTTTAATGAAGGTCATTTCATGGTTGTGGTGAGAGCCCCACTGAACTGTACAGGATTAGTATTATATGCTCTCTCGTGCTTAGGGCTTGTTGTGAATTAAGCTCCTTTTATTTCTCTCTGACACAGACCAAAGCGTGCACATCCCGTGTTTTTATTAAGGAAAACAAAAGCTCTGAATCAAACGATGCTGTTGATCTGTGCTCCGCTCACATGGGAGGTTTTGGCACACCATGCCCGATTCACCCTGCTGTGAGAGCTCTGGCAGAGAGAGCTGCGCTTTCTGGAATATTCCAAAAAAAATTTAGCATCTCTGCCCGTGGCTTTAATGTAATCCCCACAAGCTTTAAATCAGACTTGAATCTGCAAATCATGAAAACAACATGTCGAAATCAAGCAAGACGAGCCTCTTTGTATCATTCAATGACTAGCTTAACACTGTGGAACGCAGGCGCGAGCAAGTGGGTCGTTCTCTAGATTTGAAACATCTGCTTCAGTGTCTGCAGATTAAATGGGAAACATGCTGTACAGTTGGCAAGTTTCCCGATCAATGCTTCACAACTGACATAAAGGCTGAGGAGAATGAAATGAAAAAACATTAGCAGAGACAAATGCCTTTTCTCCAATTTCACGTCCACTGTATTGACAGGGACAACATCCTCGTGCTGGATATTTTCTTCGAGGCCTTGAACTATGAGACGATTGAGCAGAAGAAGGCCTATGAACTGGCTGGGCTACTTGGTAAGACAATGTTTTGTTTTCCATATTTCACCTAGTGTGTGGATAACATTTAAATTAAAACTACATCTCACTGTGTTTTTGTAAAACTGTTAGAAATGTCAGTTCAACTCAGAAACCTTAGGAAAGACTTCCTCTGAATTTTTTATGGTCCGCCTGCTTTTTAAAATTTATGAGTTTTATATTTGTCATCATTAACAGTCCAGAATAATGAATCAATATATTTGACTCAAGTCAAGTGCAAGTCATCCTCTTAATTTTAAGTCTTCGTGTGTGTGTGTGTGTGTGTGTGTGTGTGTGTGTTTCAGGTGACATTGGTGGCCAGATGGGTCTCTTCATAGGAGCCAGTATTCTGACTATCCTAGAGCTTTTTGACTATCTGTACGAGGTAGGAACTCAGTCAGAGAGATGACTCTTTCCAGCGAGATCGAAAATCTCTCTCTTGTTTTAATGAGACCACTTGAAAAGTAATTGCTCTAACCTGAGCTTAACTGTAGTTCTCTTCATTACAGTTATAGACCCATCTGCCGTACACCTTGCAACTTACTCCTCAGTCAACTAACTGTAATTGCTTAGTCTATGAGCATTCTTTTCCTGCTTACACAAATTACTGTTGGTACATTATGTTTGCTGTTTTGTTTATGTATGCAGACACTTATTTTAAAGACCAGGTAATGACTTGCTGACCAGGCTGAAACTAAAGGCATTATGATTTGCCAAAGATGCAGTTAAGCAGTGAATTTTATGATCATCAGCCTCTCTGCCAAAAATGAGTATGCTACTCGAGTGACAAGGTTAAATTGACTTTTGATTGAGAAAATTACGCTTTTTTTTTTTTTTTTTTTAATTATGAGGTGATTTCTTCAGTCCTTCAGAAAATAGTCACAGACTTAAAGCATCTGTGAGTGCTGATAATTATCTCAACCAATATCTCTGGGGGGGATAACAGCTTTTTGAGTGGTTTCACAATCACAAAACAAACTGTAGAGCTGGCTCTTTTCGGGGGAATTAGCTTTTCAGCCGCCTATCTGAATGCCTTTTGGCGTACGTACACAGTCATTAACATCTTAATCAGCCAAAAGCCTGTGACAGCAAGGTAGGATATTGTTCTTTGCGATATAGCTAAACATGATTGATCACCCCTCAGTTTCTATAAAGTTGTCCGCACTCATAATTCAGAGCTGTCACTTTGGTGCTGGCCTTGCACAGGCCAGACGCATGATGAAATGGAAGTTAAAACATATATTTACTGTCAGGACAGAGTAAGGTTGTGACACCCGGGAGCCAATAAAGCACAAACAGCTGGTGGAGAGCTTTTTTTTTTTTTTACAGAGTTTCGTGGATGTGGACTATCTCTCCAGGGTTTTGATGGATTATGGGTTATTCCCCAGTACTAAGGGACAATTACTAAGGGTGCTGACACCTCTCTATGTTGTGCTGCATAGGCTTCTGAATCATGGCGACTCAATAATAGGATAAGGGTCTGCTAAAAAAAATATGGGGTAGCGTTTAACCTTAAGGCATTCAGAAAAAACATCCATCATCCCTCGACGTAATGTCGTCTTACAAGGAGAAAGTCTTTTCCAGGCTGCATTTAGCCTGTGATAAATGAGATAAATCAAGAATTTATGAGAATTCGTTATCACTTATAAATGCTTTTGAGATTCGTAAGAGATTGGGATCTGTGTTTTTGTGACCTTGCTAGCTTGGCCAAAAAAATATTATTGACTGGATAAGCACAACCACGATGAAATATCTGTAAGGCATTCTTATAACGCCTATTTGGCATTGACTTGGCTTGACACGTTCAGAACCATAACAGTTTTACTAATTTAGGACACAAGGAAATCAATCATACACAGGGCCTTATTCTTCAAACATTTCAAATACATTTTCAAGCAGATCTGCTCACATGGGCTAAAATGATACACTGCACAACTACAAAACATATTCCATTCTCCCTCTATTTCCCCTCCAATTGGCAATGTCCAATTACGTACAATCTCTCTTAAGTCTCTCCTTAACATAGCAGTTTGCCTAGCTGAGATGAGTGAAAATAGCACCTGTAAACTGTGGTGCATATGATGTCAGACAGCATATCAGTACTTAGCAAAGGGCACCCCATGGCCTAATGGTTAGGTTGCCGGTTTGATTCCCAGGACCAGCAGGAAAACATCCATGGCTGAAGTGCCCTTGGACAAGGCAAGTAATTCCCGACTGCCCCCCTGGGCACAGGTGTGCTGCCCATTGCTCTTGTGCCTGGTCGTTGTGTGTGCTCACTATTGGTGTGGGTTAAATGCAGAGATCAGATTCACTGCTCACAGTGTGTGAGTGTGCGATCACGGAGATTTAATCTCATTCTTTAGTCAAAGTGAAATGTGTAGAGGAAACTACAATATGCAGTATGATACCCACAAATACATAGGCACCTTTCAGTCACTGACTTCTGCTGGGAGGAAAATTGACCCTGGCCAACAGACCTTTTCCACCTGTACTCTCTGGGTCACTCCAGCCAGAATTCCCAATCTATAACACTGCTGGGAATCAAAACCATGAGTCCTAGATGTCAAACGAAAAACACAAGAATCTCTTTTTTTAACATAGAAATCATCCTTATGTGAAATACACCATCTGCAGAGACAGACAGCGAGAAAGATGATTTGAAGCAGACTGCACTGTGATGGAATGCTCTAAGTTAGTTAAAACTAAAATGTCCCACGTTAAACCGCTTTGTAACCCATTTTGCCTCAGGAAGCTGTATATCAAAGCATAATGGTTTTACAGTCGATTGAATCTGATTTAGAAGTGCTATTGATACAGCATACGAATCATCCTCCTCACTAAATCACACGCACACAAAAAATTGCATTTCTAAATACCATTTGCAGCTGGAGGATATCAAAATGCATTATATTACAGGAGAGTTTGCTTGAAATACTGTTTTGGGCACAAGCTTTTGTATGGAAAGCAAGCACAAATAGAGCTGCTCGCTGAGGAATGGTAAATTAGTTTTTCTGTAATCTGTCCAGTCTTAGTGGGACGTCTAGTGAAAGACAGCTCTAAGCCTCTGCATGAACATCATCCGTTTTTACATGTCTGAGGCTCTTCTGGATAAGATATGCTTCAGTGCTGCTTCAGTGTAGCTAAATAAGTTGATGTTTGGAGAGAGCTCTCAATGCCAGAGCACATGGGGCTATCAGAAGATTATAACCTTCTAACACACCGCCCTCTGTGCTGTTACCAGCTTACAATTCACACATGTGGATAGAGTACTACACTGGTTTTAAGCTACTGGTGATTTCAAACTGATTTGATCTGTTTTTATGCATCTCTGTCCTGTATTTTGCAACTACAAAGTTTCTAAATTCATAAATCATACATAAATCATCCTGTCAGGATTGGTTTGTACTTGAGATTTTGTATTTTATATACAAATATGCAGAACTAATGTTTTGCTATTTGGAAATTGTGGGAGTTTTTTGCACAAATTTCTCTTTAACTCCTTCCTGAAGTGCATTCATTTCTTATATTGGAATGTCTGGTTTTAATTTAATATCCTTAACTGCCAAGGAAATTGCATGAATGGTTGTAAATCAGGGTTATTATATTTTTAAAATTTTCATTAGTTTTTATTTTTATTTAGTCTTTCAGGTGGGTTTTTTTATTTCAGATTAGTTTTAGTTAGTTATATGAGTGCATGACCAGTTTTAGTTTTAGTTTTAGGAATTGACTAGTTTTAGTTTAGTTTTTAAATAGTTTTAGTGTTAGTTTTAGTTTTTCAAGTATTATGAGGAAAGCCTTGATTTATCCACATTTGCGTGGTCCCTTTGTGACGTTTACATGCTTCTCCCTGTGGCGGCGGATGCGATATAAGCGCATTTTAGATGATGCCATCGTTTTCAACAGCCTTGACCGATTAAATGCATCGTGATTCGCTGAAATACACGTGGGGAAGGCGAAAAACTGTTTTTCATCGCGAAATGCTTTGTTTGTTTTGCTGCATCAATGTCGCGCCCCTCGCTCAGGTCGTCAGCCCTTGTAGCCGTCTGAAGCGCAACTTTAGAGTCGTTTTTATGGTCCACACGGAGGCAGACAAGCTAAGACATGCTAGGAGCACTGAAAGAACAAACAAAGCATTTCGCCTTCCTTGCGTGTATTTCAGCGAATCACCAAGAAAGAATGCGAAAACGAAACGAAAACGAAAACGAAGCTGATTTTCTCCTGCAATTCTATTTCGTTTTAGTTGGTGTTGCATTGTTCACTGCAGCTTTTATTTAGTTTTCCTGTTTGAAAACTGTCGTTTTGATTTTTATTTCAGTCAATGATTTTTTTTCACTGCTAGTTTTATTTTTAGTCTTAGTATTCCGTAACTATACTAACCCTGTTACAAATGAATCAATATGAGCATTATTAGTTGTACAGCAGCAGCAGTTTCCCATTACTTCCCATTTTCAGTTTCATCTTTTAAAGATAAACTGGGACCAAACCCAAAGTCTTCACTTGTATGCTCATTCGTAAATCGTACAGTATGCCCAAAAGCACAGCGAAAACTTAAAACAGAGAGGCAGAGGGCTACACTGTTGAAAGCTAAAAACCTTTTCACTCTTTTTCTGAAAGTGTGGGTAGAAAGGATGCAGAGGGAACATTTGTTTGGCTGCACTCCAGTTGGAGTCTTCATCAGCACAGTAGAAGCACAGCAGAGTAAACCTCAACACTGTTTGTCTGTTTACAGGTGATCAAGTACAAGCTGTGCAAGTGCACTAAGAAGAAACACAAACGCAACAACAACAATGACCGAGGAGCCGTTCTGAGCCTGGACGATGTGAAGCGTCACGTCAGTAACTATCAAATGAGTATCTGTGCTGGCGGATAGCTGAGTCTCAGGCCACAGAATAGAGAGAGAGAGAGAGAGAAAGGATGAACTGAGGCTGAGAAAGGGACAAACTTAGAGATGTAAAGGTGATCTGCGAATGGGGGGATGAGGTTGAAGGAGTTAAAGGAGAGCAAACGAGTAACAAAAGACCAGGCTAGAGAGAAAAGTGGTGGAGACAAGGAAAGTCTGAAAATAGCAAACACATTCACAGAGAAACAAAAAGCGTAAGATTTTGGAAGAGAGGGGAAGAGAGAGTGAGAGAGAGAGAGAGAGAGAGAGAGAAGATTCTAATCACAGTTAGCAGACAGCACTACTGGGGTTGGAATGAGAACATGGGGAGGTGTAAGAGCTTTTCTAAGTGTAAATGAAGCCAGTTCAGTTTCAGCCTAATTACAAGTCAGAAGGAAGTGGCCAGTGGTGTGCAATTTTCACTCCCTTGATGATCTTACTTTTTTTCTCTCTCTCTTTTCCCTTCCTCCTGGTCCCCCTTTTAATTCCACCTCATTATCCTTCCTTATCAATCCTTCCATGTATTCTCTGTCTCTTTCATCCATGGTCACTTTTACTTTTTCATCGTACTCTTTCTGTCGCCTTTCTTCCTTTTAAACTGTATAACTTCTTCCCCTTCTTTTTTCCATCTCTCCTATTTTTTTCTTCCTCCCTGTTCTGCTTGCAGGCTCCCTGTGACAACCTCCGTACACCCTCAACATACCCTGCCAACATACTACCTCACCATCCGGGCCAGGGCAACTTTGAAGACTTTACCTGCTGAGCCAATCAGAAGAAGAGATGGCAGACAAGCCTTGCAGTGTGCAACCAAAGTCGACCACGTCAACAAGAATAACTCACTCGGAAATCACAGAATTCTCATTCTAACACAAAACCAATGGAGAAAACCATCTTCGAGTGAGGAGCAAAACATAGGTTATCAACAACAACAGCAACAACAATGAAAAAAAAAAGACTCACAAAAAATTTCATCCAAAGTTAAATAGGTGAAAATGTAATAATAATAAAAAAAACACGAACTTTAGAAGTTTCCTGAACATTTTAGGAAATTTGAAAATACTGCCTCAAAGGAAACTTCTTCGTAGTGAAGCCTTTCAAAAATGTGGATTTTTTTTCCTCTCTCTCTTTATTTCTCTTTCTTTCTTTCTTTCTTTCTTTTTGTGCTCCGAGACATATATTGGAAATGTAACACAGCATGGACCTTTGTCCAGCCAAGAGGGTTCTGTTCTGTGGAGCTCCCATGCCTTTAGTGTATATAGCAGCAACTCTGAACTGTCTTAAATGAGTGGCTTACTAGGTTCTTAGAGTAATGTAGTGCTTACTCCAATGTACATGTAGCAACATTTGTGACTACAGGTGGGTCACCACTGGGTTATTTGCTTGGCTCAGTGTATCTTATATAAGAATGTATCTTCCCAACGACTTATACCATCATACAAGATAAGAAGTGGCAGTGAATTGGGAAGAGTGGTGGAGCCCATCTGCCATTTCGTTAGCTGTGCGGTGTTCCATTCAGGTCTCATCTTGTAAAACGCATGCTTGTATCTGTCCTTGTGCATGGTTTCAGTTTTTTTTTAGTAACCATTCTTATTATTGCCAAATTTGCCTCAATTATATACAGGTATTGGAGGATGATGTTCCCCTGTTGTTATTGTATTTGTGTGCGTGTGCGTGTGTGTGTGTGTGTGTGTGTGTGTGTGTGTGTGTGTGTGTCTGTGTGTGTGTGTATGTGTGTGTGTGTCTGTGTGTGTGTGTGTGTGTGTGTGTGTGTGTGTTTGTGTGTGTGCGAGCGCACGCACGTGCGTGTGTGTGTGTGTGTGTGTGTTTGAGAATGAGTTTGGTGGAGGCTGCCCTGTTGGTATGTCTGAGGTGCCAGCTGTAATTGTATATGCACATATTGATGCCAGTCTGTTTCTGAATGCAGGGGGCATAGGCTCACACTGTGCTATTCTGCCGCCCTGGGCAAAATATTTTCTTCGCTATCCCTTCTCCTGCATTGATAAGCTACTCTACTTTTGCTGCACATGTGTGCTCATTCATGTTTCACCTGATCCTGGTTTGTAATCTTTCCACTCTTTCTGCCACACACAAACTTTGGATTAGGCAAGTCCTGTCACATCACCACTTGATGGACACATTCTAGACGGCACACTGCATCCCTACAGTATGGCTGACAGCATTTAACAGATGTCACAATAGAACAAGTTGTCTGGTACAGTAAATTAGTCTGGCTGTGTTGAAAGTTCCAGGAAATGTGTGAGGTTACAGCAAATAACAGACTTAAATTTGCCAAACTGTTTTCTACTAAAAATCACTTGATAGATCATTTCAGTGCCTCCCCAAAATATCCCAGACAAGTAGCTGCAGTCTGGACCAATGGTGCCAAGATGTAGTTTAGAAAGTCACAAGGCCAGGATCAATGAATTTCATAAATACTGCACAGATTATTTTTCCCCAATCAAAATGCACAGAAGCAGAAGTAGATTTGAGATTAAATCGAGAGTTTGCCAATTTACTGTTTTATTAGAACGATAAACCACAGAGCACTCACCCTTCGTCAGTCCCATGGACAGAAGCAAGTACAGAGCGTATCCAAACGAGCCATACAGAAACTTTTTAGAAGTTTCTTATTTCATCATTTTTATTGTATTTATTTTTAGGGTTTACAAGTTTGAAATATGAGCTGTCACTGTTTTTAGGAAAAAGATCACGTAAGTCTCATACTTGGCAAAGACAGGTCCATGTGTTAACCTGTATCAGATACTGCAAAGTCTTTGGATAATGACCCAGTGAAATAGCTTACAGTCAGTTATCTCAACATGTATACCTATTTGAACTGCCTGGTATGTCATATTTTTGTGTTGGTGTTTGGCACAGAGGGATACATCAAGGATGCTACTTACAGTTTGTGGTCAGTTTGTTCATTTACTAATTATGCTGCCTGGCTTTAACTAGCTACAAACATGTTGAGGTTTAACTGGCATCTGGCTGTCAAAAGCTACATTATGCGGTAAACCTGTTCCGAGATCCGAAAATGATCTAAATAAAGTGATTTAAAGGATGTGTTATGTTTTTTTACAAGCATGAAACCCGCCTACAGAGAAGGATCCAGATTTACCTCCCCCGAGGGCTCAGAGCCTCTGAAATTCTCACTCGCCTTTATTTCTATTGATGATGCCTTGGGCGGCAAGCTTTTCACACACAGCGAGTTTTGACGTTTGAATGTCACCCTCATTCAGAGATAGTTGTGGGCTGGCCAGGAGCTTGCCGGACTATTCGGGGGCAGAGTTTTGGCCAACGAATGTGGCATTATGCCTAAAGTATCATCCTTGGCTGGTGCCTAGAATCGCCCGGTGGGTGAGCCGGCTACAGGAATCTAGGTAAGTGGGTGTAACGATCCATGAAATGAACTGGTCATGACCAGTGGTACCATCTTTTGACAGTGTTTTACCGTGGGAAAGGCCTCCTTCCTGAATACAAAAATATGTGTGTGTGTGTGTGTGTGTGTGCGCACACGTGCGTGTCTGCCTGACTGTGTGTGTATGTGAGATTGATCATTCTACCAATTCCTTTATTCTGTTAAAGATCAGTGTTGATGCGTGTGTGACATTCAGATTACTGGTTGATGGTTCTCTTCATTTGAATTCTGTGTGATGTGAGAAGAATTTTCTGTATCTGTTATAGTTGCAAATATCATATCAAATGTCATATCAAAGCACAACAGTACCAATATCTAAAGGTGATATAAAAGAGAGATAGAATACTATTCTTATTGATATTATTAACATGATAATCATTATCCTTAATACTCTATTAATCTGACATTTTTGTTTTTCTACTACAAATTATACATATTGCCTGATAGTCCAGTCGGCATCTTTACAGGTTACAGGCTGTTCTATTTATCTATGAAGATACAATAAAATATTAATGATCATTTTACAGTGATGTTGTTTGTCTTTTATGCTATATTATCACTAATAAATGTGTCCACTCAATTGTGAAAAATATCATTACTAGCATTAGCACAGCAATCTTTTTTCTCATAATCATTCTCTTTGTATAGTGTAGTTATGTCGTATCTAGGAAACTAGTGAAAAATATTCCATTGTAAAAAATATCATTATTGGCATTAGCCTTGCAATCTCCTCTCTCCTATTCATTGCCTTTGTATAGCCCTACTTATGCTGTATCTAGGAAACCTGTTGCTTTGAGTTTAAATGCATTCTGAATCATCCTTGGATAACGTCATTGCTTGGATAAATTACATTTAAAAATGTTGCTATTTTGTTCCTTATTTCAAGTTGGTCAAATGCCATTACATTATGTTTATATATTTCTTGGAGAAGTGTCAAATTAAGTTCAGTCAAACTACAACCATTTTTTCTTAAGTTTTGTTCTCAATTACTTGATAACTTTTGACTTGAAATTCAAAAATACTTATCTTCAGTGTTATTTATAGTTAATGCAATCTTGAATGTGCTTTTCAGAGAGAGACAGAGACAGAGAGATCAACAAGAGAGGCAGACAAATAGATGGTTTAGACTTGAGGCAAGGGAAGAAAACCCTCCAT